>NC_069499.1:760388157-760708157 GCF_027579735.1 Bombina bombina | reverse complement strand
AACCAAAGCCAGCTCCCAAGTCCACATGAAGGTGCGGCCCTCATTCCAGCTCAGCTGGTAGGGGGCAGATTATGTTTTTTCAAATAAATTTGGTTCAATTCCGTTCACAATCTCTGGATTCAGAACATTGTTTCAAAAGGGTACAGAATTGGCTTCAAGATAAGGCCTCCTGCAAAGAGATTTTTTCTTTCCCGTGTCCCAGTAAACCTAGCGAAGGCTCAAGCATTTCTGAAATGTGTTTCAGATCTAGAGTTGGCTGGAGTAATTATACCAGTTCCAGTTCTGGAACAGGGGCTGGGGTTTTATTCAAATCTCTTCATTGTACCAAAGAAGGAGAATTCCTTCAGACCAGTTCTGGATCTAAAAATATTGAATCGTTATGTAAGGATACCAACATTCAAAATGGTAACTGTAAGGACTATCCTGCATTTTGTTCAGCAAGAGCATTATATGTCCACAATAGATTTACAGGATGCATATCTGCATATTCCGATTCATCCAGATCACTATCAGTTTCTGAGATTCTCTTTCCTAGACAAGCATTACCAGTTTGTGGCTCTACCGTTTGGCCTAGCTACAGCTCCAAGAATTTTTACAAAGGTTCTCGGTGCCCTTCTGTCTGTAATCAGAGAACAGGGTATTGTGGTATTTCCTTATTTGGACGATATCTTGGTACTTGCTCAGTCTTCACATTTAGCAGAATCTCATACGAATCGACTTGTGTTGTTTCTTCAAGATCATGGTTGGAGGATCAATTTACCAAAAAGTTCATTGATTCCTCAGACAAGGGTAACCTTTTTAGGTTTTCAGATAGATTCAGTGTCCATGACTCTGTCTTTGACAGACAAGAGACGTCTAAAGTTGATATCAGCTTGTCGAAAACCTTCAGTCACAATCATTCCCTTCGGTAGCTTTATGCATGGAAATTCTAGGTCTTATGACTGCAGCATCGGACGCGATCCCCTTTGCTCGTTTTCACATGCGACCTCTTCAGCTCTGTATGCTGAACCAGTGGTGCAGGGATTACACAAAGATATCTCAATTAATATCTTTAACACCGATTGTACGACACTCTCTGATGTGGTGGACAGATCACCATTGTTTAGTTCAGGGGGCTTCTATTGTTCTTCCGACCTGGACTGTAATTTCAACAGATGCAAGTCTGACAGGTTGGGGAGCTGTTTGGGGGTCTCTGACAGCACAAGGGGTTTGGGAATCTCAGGAGGTGAGATTACCGATCAATATTTTGGAACTCCGTGCAATTTTCAGAGCTCTTCAGTCATGGCCTCTTTTAAAGAGAGAATCGTTCATTTGTTTTCAGACAGACAATGTCACAACTGTGGCATACATCAATCATCAAGGAGGGACACACAGTCCTCTGGCTATGAAGGAAGTATCTCGAATTCTGGTATGGGCGGAATCCAGCTCCTGTCTAGTTTCTGCGGTTCATATCCCAGGTATAGACAATTGGGAAGCGGATTATCTCAGCCGCCAAACGTTACATCCGGGCAAATGGTGTCTTCACCCAGAGGTATTTCTTCAGATTGTTCAAATGTGGGGACTTCCAGAAATAGATCTGATGGCCTCTCATCTAAACAAGAAACTTTCCAGGTATCTGTCCAGATCCAGGGATCCTCAAGTGGAAGCAGTGGATGCATTGTCACTTCCTTGGAAGTATCATCCTGCCTATATCTTTCCGCCTCTAGTTCTTCTTCCAAGAGTAATCTCCAAGATTCTGAAGGAATGCTCGTTTGTTCTGCTGGTAGCTCCAGCATGGCCTCACAGGTTTTGGTATGCAGATCTTGTCCGGATGGCCTCTTGCCAACCGTGGACTCTTCCGTTAAGACCAGACCTTTTGTCGCAAGGTCCTTTTTTCCATCAGGATCTCAAATCCTTAAATTTAAAGGTATGGAGATTGAACGCTTGATTCTTAGTCAAAGAGGTTTCTCTGACTCTGTGATTAATACTATGTTACAGGCTCGTAAATCTGTATCTAGGGAGATATATTATAGAGTCTGGAAGACTTATATTTCTTGGTGTCTTTCTCATCATTTTTCCTGGCATTCTTTTAGAATTCCGAGAATTTTACAATTTCTTCAGGATGGTTTGGATAAAGGTTTGTCTGCAAGTTCCTTGAAAGGACAAATCTCTGCTCTTTCTGTTCTTTTTCACAGAAAGATTGCTAATCTTCCTGATATTCATCGTTTTGTACAAGCTTTGGTTCGTATAAAACCTGTCATTAAGTCAATTTCTCCTCCTTGGAGTTTGAATTTGGTTCTGGGGGCTCTTCAAGCTCCTCCGTTTGAACCTATGCATTCGTTGGACATCAAATTACTTTCTTGGAAAGTTTTTTCCTTTTGGCTATCTCTTCTGCCAGACGAGTTTCTGAATTATCTGCTCTTTCTTGTGAGTCTCCTTTTCTGATTTTTCATCAGGATAAGGCGGTGTTGCGAACTTCTTTTAAATTTTTACCTAAGGTTGTGAATTCTAACAACATTAGTAGAGAAATTGTGGTTCCTTCATTGTGTCCTAATCCTAAGAATTCTAAGGAGAGATCATTGCATTCTTTGGATGTTGTTAGAGCTTTGTAATATTATGTTGAAGCTACTAAGAATTTCCGAAAGACTTCTAGTCTATTTGTTATCTTTTCCGGTTCTAGGAAAAGTCAGAAGGCCTCTGCCATTTCTTTGGCATCTTGGTTGAAATCTTTAATTCATCATGCTTATGTCGAGTCAGGTAAAACTCCGCCTCAAAGGATTACAGCTCATTCTACTAGGTCAGTTTCTACTTCCTGGGCGTTTAGGAATGAAGCTTCGGTTGATCAGATTTGCAAAGCAGCAACTTGGTCTTCTTTGCATACTTTTACTAAATTCTACCATTTTGATGTGTTTTCTTCTTCTGAAGCTGTTTTTGGTAGAAAAGTACTTCAGGCAGCTGTTTCAGTTTGAATCTTCTGCTTATAATTTCAGTTTTTTTCATTATTTTGGGTGTGGATTATTTTTCAGCGGAATTGGCTGTCTTTATTTTATCCCTCCCTCTCTAGTGACTCTTGCGTGGAAAGATCCACATCTTGGGTAGTCATTATCCCATACACCACTAGCTCATGGACTCTTGCTAATTACATGAAAGAAAACATAATTTATGTAAGAACTTACCTGATAAATTCATTTCTTTCATATTAGCAAGAGTCCATGAGGCCCACCCTTTTTTGTGGTGGTTATGATTTTTTTGTATAAAGCACAATTATTCCAATTCCTTATTTTTCATGCTTTCGCACTTTTTTCTTATCACCCCACTTCTTGGCTATTCGTTAAACTGATTTGTGGGTATGGTGAGGGGTGTATTTATAGGCATTTTGAGGTTTGGGAAACTTTGCCCCTCCTGGTAGGAATGTATATCCCATACATCACTAGCTCATGGACTCTTGCTAATATGAAAGAAATGAATTTATCAGGTAAGTTCTTACATAAATTATGTTATATATATATATATATATATATATATATATATATATATATATATATAAATATATATATATATATATATACACACACATACACACAATATATATATATATACATATATAAATATATATATATATATATACTGTATACGATTGATTTACAGTACATAGCACCCAAGACAAAGAAGAGGTGAACTAAACTACACTGTATAAAAAGAGAGAACTTATAGCAGACAGTGCCAGTCTGCCCCATAGAAAAACAAGACACTTTATAAAACCTCAGCGGAGGGAACTGCAGATATGCTGGGACTCAGCGTGGGAGCGGTGGCTAAGTCTCCAAAGCAGCCATCCTTGGTGTCTTACGTTACCTGACCCCCGTGGTATGTGAGGAAATGGAACACTCTGGTCTTGTACTGTCAGTTTCCTGTTTTACTCATTGCTCCGTTTTTAAACTTGACTAATGTACTGGAGCCACAACATAAGCCTTTCCAAGCCACCTCCTCCCCTGTATGTCAGCTTGTTTATTTTTTTATTGCAAGTACTGTAAGTTTGCCTTCCCTTCACTAACTGCTGCTTTATTTAATACTATTGGTAGTACTAGCAGTCAGTGCCTATCGCTGTTGTATGTTATCAGCAGATAATTCAGAGGGATTGTATGAATTCCTGTGACACTGGCTACCGAGAGCCTCTCTCTGACGTGCACAATATTGCACTACGTAGAACAGCGATAGGCACTGACTGCTAGTACTACCAATAGTATTAAAAAAAGCAGCAGTCAGTGAAGGGAAGGCAAACTTACAGTACTTGCAAAAAAAAATAAACGAACTGACATACAGGGGAGGAGGCGGCTTGGAAAGGCTTATGTTGTGGCTCCAGAACAACAGTCAAGTTTAAAAACGGAGCGATGAGTAAACCAGAGTGTTCCATTTCCTCACATACCGCGGGGGTCAGGTAAGACACCAAGGATGGCTGCTTGCAATAAAAGAATAAACGCACTGACATACAGGGTAGGAGGCGGCTTGGAACGGCTTATGTTGTAGCTCCAGTACATTAGTCAAGTTTAAAAACGGAGCAATGAGTAAAACAGGAAACTGACAGTACAAGACCATAGTGTTCCATTTCCTCACATACCGAAGCCACCCGAGGAGCCAGTTATTTTGTTGGGAGTCAGGGAAAACAGCACTAACTGAAATCCCCTGCCCATGATGTCACTGACCGGGAATCGATTCAGATCTTCACTACATCAATGCAGAATTGTTCACTGCTGTATCGTGATGCATCGGGGTGACGATTATTTTCGACATCCCTAATGGACATTGCCCTTAAAAGGGCATTTAACTCTTTTTCATTGCCCAAACCCTAAGCTAAAAATAAAACCCACCCAATAAACCCTTTAAAAACCCTAACACTAACCCCCGAAGATCCACTTACAGTTTTTGAAGACCGGACATCCATCCTCATCAAGCCGGGAGAAGTCTTCATCCAAGCGGGCCGAAGTCATCAACGAAGCCGGGAGAAGTCTTCATCCAAGCGGCAAGAAGTGGTCCTCCAAGCGGGCAGAAGTCTTCATCCAGATGGCATCTTCTATCTTCATCCTTCCGATGCGGAGCGGCTCCACCTTCAAGACATCCGGTGCGGAGCATCCTCTTTAACTAGTGTTTTCGATGCGGGAGTGCCGCGGTTTAGGGTTTAATATGTTTATTATAGTGGTGGCGATGTCCGGAGCAGCAGATTAGGGGTTAATAATTTTATTTTAGTGTTTGCGATGCGGGAAGGTCTCGGTTTAGGGGTTAATGGGTAGTTTATGGGTGTTAGTGTATTTGTAACACTTTAGTTATGAGTTTTATGCTACAGATTTGTAACGTAAATTTCATAACTACTGACTTTAGATGGCGGTACGAATCTTGATGGTATAGGCTGTACCGCTCACTTTTTGGCCTCCCAGGCAAAACTCACAATACTGGCGCTATGGGAGTCCCATTGAAAAAGGACTTTTTGAAAGGTGAGGTAGTTACGTTGCGTTACAGCCAAAAAAGTGTGCAGTACAGCTGTACCTGCAAGACTCGTAATAGCAGCGATAATGAAAAAGCAGCATTATGAGGCCTTTTCACTCATAACGCAAAACTCGTAATCTAGCTGTTAGATTTCAGTTAGACACATTAGAATACATTTACAGTTGACAGTTTCTTTAAACACATTTATATAATACACACCATTATTATTATTGATCTCTATTCAGTACATACTAAACATGTAATTTTATTATTTAATTTGTTTGGTTTGGTTGTTGCCTAAGAAAAACTATGGGTTTGTAATAGGAAGCCTATGACAGTTTATATAACTGTGTATATACACACAATCAAAACCAAAATATAATTAACTTACACCAAAACAATCGCTTATGTGCGCCAATCTACAAACAATCACTTACAAACTCCCGTTCTATATTAACCGTCACCTCCACTAAAACCCCACTGTAAAATCCCTCCCACCACAAAACACCACCACTACATGACACCCCTGTACAAGAAAACCACTGAAACAAAATCTAATTCTACCTATGTAATCCTCCATCAAACATACCACACAATAACTACTACTCCAAAAAGTATGTAAAAAAGTCCCCATTGAAATAACCCCTAAACCATTTCATCCTAGTATAAGACATGGTTCTACTGCTACTAAATACAGTGACCCAGTCCAAATTCTGTGACCCCTATGATTGATAATTAAAAAAAAAATGGTTGACTCAATTTTGACATCAAGTCCATCAATCTTAAATTGATATTATAAGGAGTAGCTATGCAATAACTTGTTACAGTTTGTATTAATTGCAGTTAGGGCATTGGGTTGCAGTGGTTCAAGTTAATTGTAATTGGTAATTACTAATGAGGTTTACTTAATACAAATGATTATTTTTCTTCTTAGCTGATGAGAGTCCATAGCTTCATAACGTGGGATATTTTCCAGCCTATAAGGAGGAGGTCAATAACCCTCAAAGAGCTTTAGCCCCACCCACCTCATCTCCCTTTACAGTTTGTTATTGGCCTCTGAGGAGAGAGGTTATAGATTTCAGAGGTGATCTACTATCAAGAGTTATTTTTTTCTTATGATTTGTGGGCTCAGACCTGACTTTGGGACCCAGTACCCCTAGGCAACTTCACTCCAAGAAGATTTAAGAAGACTCTGTGTGAAACAGGGATGAGAATTACCTCTGTTTTGTGCTTTCCAGAACCCTAGTGGGTAATCTAAGAGCCCTATAACTGCCCTCAGGCATTGCAGGGGCAAATTATTATTTATTTTGTCTATCTTAAACTTATTTTATGGCAATAAAAGGGATTGCTCATCTAGCTGCTGAAACACAGTAGTGACAGTTATAGGATATTGTATATTATAGTAGCGTCCAATGAAAGTAATAGCTGTCACTATCACTTAGAAGCCACTGCACTGCGTGGCCTACTGAATTTTTGAACATCTCTAGTGGAGTTGCTATCCTTTTTTGTACAACATTTTTACATAGTAAAGAGAATAAGCAAGAAAAAAATAGTATAACAGATGTACAGCCGTGAAAAATTTGGTTAGTCTGAATAGTTTGTAACGAATATTCGGGGAAATTTGTTTCCCTGATTTTTTTTTTACTGTTCTATTTGGTATTCGTTTGGCTTAAAATAAAATGAATACTGAATATTCGTTAAACATTTACATTTGTTTTCATTACAACTAATGTAAATATTCAAAAGCTACAGGGGAAAACGTTCACCTATAACTTTATACTGGCCTTCTGATCACTGGAGAGCGCGCTAACCTGCCCTTCTTCTTCACAGAATCCTGGTTGCGCTAATAGGAGACCTTCTCCTTTATTGCAGGCTCTCCAGTGTGCAAAAGGGAAGCATTAATCCCTTAATTTAAAGAAAACAAATGAAAACTGATTCATTTTTTGTTTTCTTTAAAATTTGTTTGTGCATTCATTCGGATATCCATTTCGTTAAATGAATGCCCATCTCTAGTATAACATCATAAAAAAGAAACAATGCATTGAATGTCCAACTAGTGATTTTTCACCATACAAGTAGTCTTATTTGATAATAAGAATAGTATTATTGTGAAATTGTAAAGTTACAGGAACCAACCAGGTAGCTGGAAATAAAACAGCTGTCTACTTATACAAAAAGTTAACATTATTCAGTAAGCGTAGCTGTCTTCTGGTTTATGTAAGTGTGGCCTAGTTGGATTAAAGGGGCATTTCAGTCAAAATTGGAATCCACATGGATGCATTTTAGTTTTTAATAGAAGCTTTCTTCTAATATACATGTATTAGCAAAAATGCTCTTATACAAGCTATAGCGGTTTCAAAAGTGTATTTAAGTATGCACCTTGCACCAGCATGTTAAACACAGCATTTGGAGTCTTGGAACAAGTGAGCGGTAGAGCCTCTACCGACAAGACTCCTACCGCCAAAAAAGTCTGTAGTTAAGAGCTTTATGGGCTAACGCCGGAACATAAAGCTCTTAACTACTGTGCTATAAAGTACCCTAACACCCATAAACTACCTATGTACCCCTAAACCAAGCCACCCCCACATCGCCAACCCTCTAATAAAATGTTTTAACCCCTAATCTGCCGACCGGACAGCCCTTAAGGGGGTTTTGGTGGGTTAGAGTAGGGGTATGTGGGTGGTGGGTTTTAATGTTGGGGGGGTTGTATTTTTTTTACAGGTAAAAGAGCTGATTACTTTGGGGCAATGCCCCGCAAAAAGCCCTTTTAAGGGCTGGTAAAAGAGCTGATTACTTTTGTAATTTAGAATAGGGTAGGGCATTTTTTATTTTGGGGGGATTTTTTATTTTATTAGGGGGCTTAAATTAGGTGTAATTACTTCTTGTAATTTTTTTTTATTTTTTGTAATTTAGTGGGGTTTTTGTATTATAGATTAGTTTATTTAATTGTATTTTAGTTTATCTAATTGTAGTTAATTTATTTAATGATAGTGTAGTGTTAGGTGTATTTGTAACTTAGGTTAGGATTTATTTTACAGGTAATTATGTAGTTATTTTAACTAGGCAGCTATTAAATAGTTATTAACTATTTAATAGCTATTGTACCTAGTTAAAATAAATACAATGTTGCCTGTAAAATAAATATAAATCCTAAAATAGCTACAATGTAATTATTATTTATATTGTAGCTATATTAGGGTTTATTTTATAGGTAAGTATTTAGTTTTAAATAGGAATAATTTATTTAATTATAGGAATATTATTTCGTTTAATTTAAATTATATTTAAGTTAGGGGGTGTTAGGGTTAGACTTTGGTTTAGGGGTTAATAACTTTATTATAGTAGCGGCGACGTTGCGGGCGGAAGATTAGGGGTTAATAATTGTAGGTAGGTGGCAGCAATGTTAGGGAGGGCAGATTAGGGGTTAATAAAATGTATTATAGTGTTTGCGAGGCGGGAGTGCGGCAATTTAGGGGTTAATACATTTATTATAGTGGCGGCGAGGTCCGGTCGTCAGATTAGGGGTTAATAAGTGTAGGTAAGGTAGCGGCGACGTTGGGGGGGGCAGATTAGGGGGTAACAAAAATAATATAGGTGTCGGCGATGTTAGGGGCAGCAGATTAGGGATTCATAGGGATAATGTAGGTTGCGGCGGTGTCCGGAGCAGCAGATTAGGGGTTAATAATATAATGCAGGTGTCAGCGATAGCGGGGGCAGCAGATTAGGGGTTAATAAGTGTAAGGTTAGGGGTGTTTAGACTCGGGGTTCATGTTAGGATGTTAGGTGCAGACTTAGAGAGTGTTTCCCCATAGGAAACAATAGGGCTGCGCTAGGAGCTGAACGCTGCTTTTTTGCAGGTGTTAGTTTTTTTCCAGCCAGCTCAGCCCCATTGTATCCTATGGAGATATCGTGCACAAGCACGTTTTTCCAGCTTACCGCTACCGTAGGCAACGCTGGTATTGAGAGTTGAAGGGAAGCTAAATTATGCTCAATGCTCCCTTTTCTGAGCCTAACGCAGCCACTCAGACAACTCTAAATACCAGCATTGTCTTTAGGGTGCGCTGGAAAAAAAGCAGCGTTAGCTACGCGGGTCTTTACCGACAAAACTCTAAATCTACTCGTAAGGTTCTTGTAACATCTGGTAATTACTAAATTTGTTAATTGCCGACATGATACAAGCCCCACTGGTGCTCTGAGATGCAGCAGTATTTAAAATGCTCGTGCACTGAGAATATCTAGCAATGCTTTACATACACGTGCAGAGAAAAATATTAATACTAATAATAATAGTGATAACTTTTGCTAAAAGCGTTTTGCCAATACATGTATATTGCAAATATGTTTTTATTCAAAGATGTAATTCATCTATATTTTGGTAAGAATGTACCTTGTGATACCACCTGAAAACCACTTTAAAAAGTAATTTTCCTGCAGATTAGCACTAAGGGCCCAATGATCCAAAGGTCTCAGGGCGGGCAAGATTCTTTAAAGGGACAGTCAACTTAAATATTTTTTATTGTTTAACCCTTTAAGGACTGGGCATTTCAGACTAAAACTTCCCCAAACGACCAGAGCATTTTTAGCATTTTTGCCATCACTGCATTTAAACAGAAATAGAGCCTTTTTTATATTTACCTATCAAAACTATATATATTTTTTGTAGACAACCCAAAGTATTGATCTAGGCCCATTTTGGTATATTTCATGCCAGCATTTCACCGCAAAATGCGATCAAATAAAAAACATTGTTAACTTTTTCACAAACTTTAGTTTTCTCACTGAAATTGTTTACAAACAGCTTGTGCAATTATGGCACAAATGGTTGCAAAAGCTTCTCTGGGATCCACTTTGTTCAGAAATAGCAGACATTTATGGATTTGCCATTGCTTTTTGGTAATTAGAAGGCCGCTAATTGCAGCTGCGCACCACACTTTTATTATTCCCAGCAGTGAAGGGGTTAATCAAGTAGTTTGTAAGGTTAATTTTAGCTTTAGTGTAGAGATTAGCCTCCCACCTGATACTTCCCACCTCCTGATCCCTATCTGACCCCTCTCAAACAGCTCTCTTTCCTCTCCCACCGCCCAATTGTCACCTCCATCTTAAGTACTGGCAGAAAGTCTGCCAGTATGAAAATATAAGACTTTTTTTTAAAATAATAATTATATATATATATATATATATATATATATATAAATATATTTTCTGCAGTGTAGGATTCCCCCTTAACCTTCAATCTCCCTGACATCCCCCCCCCCAAACAGTTCTCTAAGCCTCCCTCCTCTACCTATTAGCTGCCATCTTAGGAACTGGCAGCTGTCTGCCAGTACCCAATTTACTATAATTTGTATTTATTTGGAAAAAAAACAACTTTTTTCTTCTGTAGTATAGCTGCCCCCCTTCATTACCCTACCCCCCCAGATTGCTCCTGTTGTGAAAAGCTAATACAAAAGCATGTGATAAGGGGCTTTCTATAGTGGCTTGGAAACAGGCAGAAATTTAGAGGTATAAAGGTTATATAGTATATTAATATTACAATGTTGGTTGCGCAAAGCTGGGGAATGGGTAGTAAAGGCATTATCTATCTTTTTAAACAATACCAATTTTGGTTTTGACTGTCCCTTTAAGAATACTCGCCAACTATTAGGGTTATCTACTTGAGATCTACGGCATCCTTATTCAAGAAGCTATTTAGGTTTTGTAATGCAATTTTAGGTTTCTTAATTATGATGACACATTTTCTGTATTTGATCTATATTTATATAAACTATTTTACACAATTGAATCTCTAGTGCTTGGTAACTATGACTTATACCCATAACTTATTAAACTTCTATGTTTGATCTATATTGGTCTAGATTTAATCTATATTTCTATGGACATATTTTACCCAAATAAATCTCTAGTGTTTGAAAACTATGGCTTGCATACATTACTTATTAAACTTGAGACACTTGAACAAGAATTATTATATTATTTACATTTAACACATCCTACCTTCTTCTTGGTGCAAAGTGAACTGAAATTGTAGAGTATTGGAACAGCCAATAGAATGTGAGCTCAATCCTATTGGCTGATTGGATCAGCCAATAGGATTGAACTTCAATCCTATTGGCTGATTGCATCAGCCAATTGGATTTTTTCAACCTTAATTCTGATTGGCTGATAGAATTCTATCAGCCAATCGGAATTTAAGGGACGCCATCTTGGATGATGTCATTTAAAGGAACCTTCATTGTAGAAGAAGCTGTCGATTGAAGAGGATGCTCCGCGCCGGATGTCTTGAAGATGGAGCCGCTCTGTGTCGGAAGGATGAAGATAGAAGATGCCGTCTGGGTGAAGACTTCTGCCGGCTTCGTTGAGGACATCTTGCCGCTTGGATGAAGACTTCTCCTGGCTTCGTTGAGGATGGATGTCGGCTCTTCAAAACTGTAAGTGGCTCTTCGGGGGTTAGTGTTAGGATTTTTTAAGGGTGTATTGGGTGGGTTTTATTTTTAGATTAGGGGTTTGGGTTGCAATAGAGCTAAATGCCCTATTAAGGGCAATGCCCATCCAAATGCCCTTTTCAGGGCAATGGGGAGCTTAGGTTATTTTTAGTTAGGGTTTTATTTGGGGGGTTGGTTGTGTGGGTGGTGGGTTTTACTGTTGGGGTGGTTGGTTGTATTTTTTTTTTACAGGTAAAAGAGCTGATTTATTTGTGGCAATGCCCTGCAAAAGGCCCTTTTAAGGGCTATTGGTAGTTTAGTTTAGGCTAGGTTTTTTTTTATTTTGGGTGGACTTTTTTTATTTTGATAGGGCTATTAGATTAGGTGTAATTAGTTTAAAGATCTTGTAATTAGTTATTTATTTTCTGTAATTTAATGGGTTTTTTTTGTAATTTAGCTAATTGTATTGAATTTAGTTAATTGTATTTAATTTAGGGAATTTATTTAATTGTAGGGTTAGGTTAGGTGTTAGTGTAAGACAGGTTAGGTTTTTTTTTACAGGTCAGTTTGTATTTATTTTAGCTAGGTAGTTATTAAGTAGTTAATAACTATTTAGTAACTATTCTACCTAGTTAAAATAAATACAAACTTGCCTGTAAAATAAAAATAAAACCTACACTAACTACAATGTAACTATTAGTTATATTGTAGCTAGCTTAGGGTTTATTTCACAGGTAAGTATTTAGTTTTAAATAGGAATTATTTAGTTATTAATAGTAGGTTTGATTTAGATTTAATTTAATTATATTTAAGTTAGAGGATGTTAGGGTTAGACTTAGATTTAGGGGTTAATAAATATAGTATAGTGGCGGCGACGTTGGGGCGGCAGATTAGGGGTTAATAATATTTAACTAGTGTTTGCGATACGGGAGTACGGCAGGTTAGGGGTTAATATGTTTATTATAGTGGCGGCGATGTCCGGAGCGGCAGATTAGGGGTTAATAAGAATAATGTAGGTGTCAGCGATGTCGGGGGCAGCAGATTAGGGGTTAATAAGTGTAAGATTAGGGGTGTTTAGACTCTGGGTTCATGTTTGGGTGTTAGGTGTAAACATAAAATGTATGTATGTATTTCCCCATAGGAATCAATGGGGCTGCGTTACTGAGCTTTACGCTGCTTTATTGCAGGTGTTAGAATTTTTCTCACCCGGCTCTCCCCATTGATGTCTATGGGGAAATCGTGCACGAGCACGTAAAACCAGCTCACCGCTGACTTAAGCAGTGCTGGTATTGGAGTGCGGTATGGAGCACAATTTTGTTCTACGCTCACTTCTTGCCTTTTAACGCCAGGTTTCTGAAAACCTGTAATACCAGCGCTGTAGGTAAGTGAGCGGTGACAATACCGTGCAAGTTAGTACCGCATCCCTCATAATGCAAAACTCGTAATCTAGCCGATTGTGTGTTATCTTTTTTTTTTTTTTTTTTAATTGAACAAGGAATTGTCATTTATAGAATATTGTCTTTGACATTTTGGCAAAATTCTAAATGGTTCCTGGTTACTGTTAACAGAGTTATGGTTAAGGGTCAGTGGTTACTGTGTGACTACCAGAATGGTGCAAACCACTATATTGATATTCTTTCTTGCAGCATAGTTGTGACATTTTAAACCCAATATTTTGATAGAAAAACCTGAATTAGATTGCAAGTTTTAGTGAATTTTGTCTGCGGCTCCATGGATAATGAATGCTGCAAACCTTCAACACAAAGAGTAATTTGTGAACAGCATGGCAGTAAACGTCACAATTTTCCATATAGTCTGGTTCAACTGAAAAAACTTCCTATTAGTTAAAGGGACAGTCTAGTCTAAAATAAACTTTCATGATTCAGATAGAGAATGTAATTTTAAAAACTATTTTCCAATTTACTTTTATGACCAATTTTGCTTTGTTCTTTTGGTATTCTTAGTTGAAAGCTAAACCTAGAAGGTTCATATGCTAATTTCTTAGACCTTGAAGGCCACCTCTTCTCAGGGCATTTTGACAGTTTTTCATATAGATAACACTGTGCTCATGCATGTGGAGTTCAGGTGAACCAGCTCTGATTGGCTAAAATGTATGTCTGTCAAAAGAACTGAAATAAGGGGGCAGTTTGCAGAGGCTTAGATACAAGGTAATCACAGAGGTAAACAGTGTATTAATATAACTGTGTTGGTTATGCAAAATTGGGGAATGGGTAATAAAGGGATTATCTATCTTTTTAAACAATAACAATTCTGGTGTAGACTGTCCCTTTAACATGTAAATAAATTAAAAGTAGTAGCAAAAAAAAAAAAAGATTGTTAAAGTAGCTAACCAGTTGAATGTGCTGTAGGTATACATGATAATAATTAATCATAATGTTAAGGCTCTAATTATATTAGAACATGTCATTTTTGCACTACTCACAGAGGAATACTTTGCATTTAACTCTTGCAAAACAGTTAAGCACATATAGAAAGTCCAGCCACAGAAAACTGCTAGTGAGCCATTGAACAGCGACAGTCACACAATGCCGCCAATTGCTAGCTATGTTCAGGTTCAAAGCTTGCTGGGTAGACAGCAGGACTTACTATATGTGTTTAACCCATGCACTGTAAGTAATGCAAAAATGAAATCATGGACTCCATGTAAAAAGCAGCAAGCCTGCTTCCCTCAGTGTAAGAAGCAGCAGTCATTAGAAATCACCCCAAACTCACCCGCTCAGGGTGATTGACAGGCCATTTGCTCACGCCATTGATCGGTTGAGCATGATCCGCTACCAGTATGCCGCAAAGGCACAACTTATCAAGTTGAGATGCTTGTCGCCCGCCTTATAATACATGGAGCCCTATGTAACTAATTAGAGCATGTCATTTTTGCACTACATTTCCCTTTAATTATAACGGTAATGCAATGTCTGTGATTATTGGCTTATGTTTCTGTGCTTGTACTTTTCAGTAATAACATATAGACATACATTCAGCTAATTATATAACATTGCCCATCGCTGACTTATGTGTGCCATAGTACTGAGCTGTAAATTACTGATCTCTCCACTGCAAAACCACAATGGTCAGCACTTCCAAGCAACCTCTCTCTCCCTTACATAACTTTATATGCAGCATTTGCATTTTTTTCCTCAGACCTTGAGAGAAATACTCTGATATCAGCTGCCTGGTAAGAATACAAAGTGTCCCGCTCTTTATTAATGTATTTTGTTATTGCTATTCAATACGCATTACTAAAATGGTTGCGCTATCAGTTCTGATGTGCTATATCATCAATATAAAGCTAAGATTCTGCCAGCAGTAAGGCAGAGAGGCAGCAGGATTTGTATTATCCTAACATAAACCATTCATCATTTTAATTATAGTTTTCTAAATGTGTTTTATTCAATTTGCTTCTTGATACATGAATTTTATACCTGGAATAATTTCTATACAAGATAAAATCACGCTCTTGTTCTGTTTCCCACTACTTTATTATGTTGGTTTCTACAATAAATTATAAACAAGCACTTTAATAAACCGTAGTTTAGCGAACAAGATATATATATATGATTATTTTTTTTAACAAATAAAAATACAGCAATATCACCAGAAGCATCAGACAATTAGCTCTCTTATAGTTGCTTCGTAGCCACAGAGATGTCTCCTTGCATTCTAAGAGCAAAAAAAAAAATCTGACTAGGACTTGTAAATAGTTGAGGTTCAGCAACTCCAGTAGATTTAATGTTCCATCATCTCTCTTCACTTCCAATCCTCACTCTACTTTTCCAGCACACAGAACAGAAAGTACAGACTGTCAGGTTAAATTTAGAGGAAATATAGCTATGATCCATTTTTTTACTACACAAAAGCTGGCTTGGAAGGAAACTGGGTTTTTAAAGAAGGGAGACACTAACTTTAATGCACCTTTAGTCCTATAAAATGTAAGTGTAAAATGAAAAAGTCCACATTCTACCTATTTTACAGAACATTACTCCTAATTAACCAGTGATGAAACAGCCAATCTGAGGATCTATTATTTGAGCCTTATCTGAGCCAATATGTTCTATAAAAGCTCCTGAAAATGCTTGTGTTCTTAGGGCGCACTGAAGAGCAACTGCACATGCACTGAACACTTCAGTCATAAGGGGGGAAAAATCACAACGGAGAGCTCCCACCATGGCAAGCAGACATGATAATAAAAAGTTTCATTTTTGAAAGCTATGTTCTTGAGAGAGCTTAATTTACAATGACTTCCTCTAATTCAAACTATTGTAAAATAATTGAAGCTCTTGGTTACCTTAAACCGATTTTATCAGCTACCATAAGCCACACAACCATCTAGCTACTGACACTTGGGGGTCAATATATCAAAGGCTTTGTCTGCCTATGACTGCAGGTTCTCACAAGAGAACCTGCAGTACGTATTTATCAAGCAGCGGCCATCACTCTTAGGTGGAGAATTTCAATCTCCCCAGTCTCATCCGACGTCATTAGCTGGCAAGCTGCGGTGGACAGGAGTGCATATGTACGCCCCTGTCCGCCGTAGCTTGATAAATCGAGCCCTTGATTATGTTAATAGCTGTGTGAGTGAGACAGAGTATGGGCCCTCCCCTGGCACTGAACCATTAGGTGACTATGGGGCTGATTTATCAATGTCTGGCGGACATGGGAGCCGAATTATCATTGTGCGAGCGGACATGATCCGATATTGCGGATCATGTCCGCTGCTCATCGATAAATGCCGACAGCATACACTCTCGGCATTTATCATTGCACCTTGTGAACTGCTGGTGCAATGTTGCCCCCTGCAGATTCGCTAGCAGGGGGTGTCAATCAACCCGATCATATTCGATCGGGTTGATTTCTGGCGATGTCTGTCCGCCACCAGACAGGTTATGGACCGCTGCTTCATAACTTGTGTTTCTGGTGAGCCTGAAGGATCGCCAGAAACACGGGGCATCATGATCCGCTGTAGCATGTCTGCCAGACAACGCTGAATGCCGACAGCATACGCTGTTGGCATTTAACATTGCATAAGCAGTTCACCAGAACTGCTTGTGCAATGCTGCCCCCTGCAGATTCACTGCCAATAGGCCGCTAGCAGGGGGTGTCAATCAACCTGATCGTACACAATCGGGCGGATTGATGTCTGCAGCCTCAGAGGCAGCGGGCCAGTTAAGGAGCAGCGGTCTTAAGACCGCTGCTTTTTAACTCCAGTTTTCCGCCGAACATGAAGGCTCGCGCAGAAACAGGGGTATTTGGCCCAATTCAGGCAATGATATATTGGCCCCTATGAGTATCTTAAACAACGAGAGAGAAAAGTGAGTGAGAGCCTGGGCACTTAAAGAGATTTAATTTCTTTGTTTTGCTAAATATTTTATACTAATTAGTAGCTTGAAAAGTAGAAAAGTATTATCTTTAAAGAAAGAGGACAACTCTGCAGGGGACACAAGAAAATTAGCTTGTTTAATAGATATCTGAGGAAGGGGAGCTTATATCCCGGAGCTTATAATCACAGTTCACTAAGACCAGAGAGTGCAAGCCTTTTTGGTTAAGTATATATATACACATACACTGACAAAAGTACCTCTTACTTGAACTGTTTGTCCAGGGGCCAGCTATACCACATAGTCTTTAATAGTTAGAAAAGCCTGTATTTAAACAGGTCTTCTTTGTACATAATGTAAATAAAGCTCAAATAAACACAAATAAATCCTGCTCTTCTAAGCACTAACTTTCAGAGAAAAACAAAACTGACTGCAGTTGTTCGGCTATTCCGTAGCCAAAATTTAAACACAAATAATTATTATACAGAAATTTATATTTTGCTGCAAGCCTCTGCTAATCAACACTGTCAGGTGAGGATACTTTGGAGGTTTCATTAAACTCCTCGCCTGGATTCCCAACCTGGTATGCTGCATACATACATATAGGAGTGGAGCACTGTCCCACCCTGCTCTCCAAATTCTCCACCCCAGTAATCCAAATACTAATAGATTTCCCCAGCTATTTGTAAAAGTTTCTATAAATTAACACAAATTAAAACTTTCTCCCTGGGGTAATAATACTAATAATAATGATTGGAGAGATATAAATGCCATCCATGACATTTTTTAACACTACTGTACTTTATGGGGTGAAGCATTCTTTTTTTACTCTCTATAATAAAATGAGAGTCCCTGGCTTAATATACAACTAGAATATCAGTTATGAGCCCACCTCATTCTGAGTCAGGTGCTTTAACCAATGGAAATGGTCAGTCTCTCCTTTTAAATACAAATCCACAAATTTTGCTTTAGCACACCTTACAAAAATAGAATTTAGACAAACCTTTGGGAGTGCTGCCAATGAGACCAAGGGGCAGATTTAACTAGCTCCGTATCGGCCCCAATGCCTCTGTTTCCGCGCGAACCTTCAGGCTTAACTCGTCCGCCCCCTCTGAGGCAGCGGAGAGCAATCCGCCCGATCGCATACAATCGAGATGATCGACACCCCCTGCTAGCGGCCGATTGGCAGCGAGTGTGCAGGGGGCGGTATTGCACAAGCAATTTCTAGTGAAATGCTTGTGCAATGATAATGATAAATGTGTGTGTATATATATATATATATATATATATATAGATATATATATATATATATATATATATATATAGAGAGAGAGAGAGAGAGAGAGATGCATTTAAATTATTTATGTTGTTCTTTTCTTTCTTATATGGCAATTCCTCTTAAGCTTCCTTTCCCCCACAATGCCTATTATAATATCTTTGACAAGTGACAACCTTATGCAACATGAACATCAGATTCATTAATTGTCAAATAAAGGCAGGTTCTGTTTGTGACAAATGATCTGTTGACTCAGTTTAACTCTCACTTCTTATTTCAAGGACAACGTCATATAAGACAACATGAACCAACACTACCCATGTCATATCATGTAATCATCACGTGTCATGCTGGATTCTCATGTAACAAGATATAATATGATCACAAGTCTTTTTTCTTAGAAATCATATTTCTTAATAAATAAAGAATGTTTGCAAGTGGGGGCGAAGCCAGCTGCCTATTGAAAGGCCGCACTCTAAGTGAACTCCGGCTACCGTGCTAAGAACAGGGTATATTAACCCATCAGATGGGCACAACCAAGTCCCAAAACTGACCATCCCCATATGAAGATGCCAGCAACACACTTATAGAGGTTTTGAGCCTTGAAGGGAGGAAATCAGAGCGAGTAACTGCTGTGCTAAGTCTCGACACGTTTACTACATAGGAGGATTGGGCCTACACTTCCTAGCCGAAACTCGGCATGATACCGAAAGCTATCGTGAGGTGAAGTGAAGGGGAAACACCTGGAACATCCGACGCCCTTGCGACTCACCACTTCAAAAGAGATTCCTGCAAGGCTGCATATAGACTGAAGGTGAGACCGGGGCCATTATGACGCAGTAATAATTAGCGTTTTCATCTAACTACACACAACAGGTGTGAATGGCCTTCCCCCTCCTCCCATTATAACCACCATTCAGAGTGAGACTGCATTATCACTATTTTCCTACCCTGGGACCCACTGAGACACACCAAGCTGAAGGCACTCATCCACACTCAAGGTGGGATTGCTGCATATCACTGAGAACCTATGCATATTTACTACAGGCAAGGAGATCTCAGCAAATATACAAGTTCCTAAACAGAATACTTCTGCACAGAAATGACCTTTTAGCATTAAGTCTGCTAAATTCATTAAAGCTATATATATATATATATATATATATATATATATATATATATAATACAGCCTGTATTCAAAAGTAGATATAAATATAAAAGGTGAGATGGGGTATTAAAATACTGTAAAAAGCTATTCAGTAACCATACACAACATACTCTCTCTGAGTGCGGTCAGCCTACCAAGAGTGATCACATTTGTGATGGCGGCAGTCGAAAGAAATGGAAACGCATTATTGTGACCTCAAGCAAGAGATTGCAACTTTACACAACTAAACTAACTAACTTTCTTTACACTAACTTTCTGCAGCTGTCAAACAACATACAGAGAAAAATCTCCACTCTCAGAGCCAGGCCTGTGCCCAGGAGATTCCGACAGAGGTCCAGCATCCGCTGATAACAGCGGCCCCAACAGTCCATGAGCCATATGATGGAGTTCTGGCGATCACAGAGAGGAGTATCTTGGACTTAGTAGTAGTACCCAGAAACCGGACAGATCACAAGATGGTGACGACAGGTCTGAAGGAGGCATACCTCTACATATAAAGGTACGCAGTGATGTTGTGAAATCCCAGCCTACAGCTGAACCTTCCTCCGCTACTTCTACAGAGCTACAGCATATGTCCCAGAGAAGGAATCATAAACCAGGGTTACACTCCGCTCCTAAAATTACGCCTGCCCTAGTCTTGAGCAAGGTGAGCAAACTGAGCATGCTGATTAGATTCATAGCTCTCATACAAGACTCTCAACCACCAGCAAAATTCTGCCTCAACAAGAGAGGAATTGGATAACTGTCTGGCCCTCACCTTAAAACCCCTAAACCTAATATTTGATGACCAGACCTAACTTTACAGAGTTCATAGTCTAATTGGATCTCTTATAGAAGTATTAATGGACATAAGATTGGCTAGAAAGGTATCATGCTTTTACTTCAGGACTCCTGAATTACTGACATAGCATGCTAAGATACTAGAGGCTACACTATTTACCTACAGTCAGGTACCATGATGGACGAAGCCATACTTCACTGATCATAATACCTACAAACACTGTTAATATGCTATTGTCAGAAAATTAAGTTCAGAGTTTCTTATCCTGAAGTTGCTTTATCTGATAGCCTAAGAGTCTCATATGTATGTATGTACTGTATGTAATTTCTCATTTACAGTTAAGACATGGTACTTACTCTAATATGGGCCTTTAATAACTCATAGTTGCCCAGCATGCTTGTGGATTTAAAGTAGAATTTTAAATTAGGTCATACATTGTCAGGATTTCACCGAAAGCCCTACTAGTAGTGCCTTATTTAAAGATGAGCCCCTATAATTATTTTAATGGTTCAGATTAGAGTATATATTGCTTATACTTGGTGTAAACAAACTATATGTAGACATGAAACCCTTCAGGACTCACTATATAGTTACTTGTGAGACATCTACCAGATCAGTCTAACAGCTTTTACTGTTTGTATATAACAGAGCTAACATACGGCTAGATTACGAGTTTTGCGGTATGAGTGAAAAAGCAGCGTTATGGCTCTTTTTCACTACCGCTGCTATTACGAGTTTTGCAGATATATCTGTACCGCACACTTTTTTGGCCGTAACACAACGTAACTACCGCAGCTTTCCAAATGACCTTTTTCAATGGGACTTCCATAGCGCCGGTATTACGAGTTTGCCTGTCCGGCCAAAAAGTGAGCGGTAGAGCCCATAACTACAAGATCCATACCGTAAACTGAAAGTCAGTAGTTATGGCTTTTATGTTACAAAGCCGTAACATAAAACTCATAACTAAAGTGTTGCAAAGTGCACTAACACCCACAAACTACCTATTAACCCCTAAACCGAGGCCCTACTGCATCGCAAATACTAAAATAACATTATTAACCCCTAATCTGACGCTCCAGACATTGCCGCTACTATAATAAACATATTAACCCCTAAACCGCGGCACTCCCGCATCGTAAACACTAGTTAAATATTATTAACCCCTAACCTGCTGTCCCTAACATCACCGCCACTATACTAAAGTTATTAACCCCTAAACCTAACCCTAAGTCTAACCCTAACACCCCTAAACTTTAATATAATTAAAATAAATCTAAATAAAAATTACTATCATTAACTAAATAATTCCTATTTAAAACTAAATACCTGTGAAATAAAACCTAAGCTAGCTACAATATAACTAATAGTTACATTGTAGCTAACTTAGGGTTTATTTTTATTTCACAGGTAAGTTTGTATTTATTTTAACTAGGTAGATTAGTTAGTAAATAGTTATTAACTATTTACTAGCTACCTAGCTAAAATAAATACAAATTTACTTGTAAATAAAACCTAACCTGTCTTACACTAACACCTAACCTTACACTAAAATTAAATAAATTACATTAATTAAATACAATTAACTAAATTACAAAAAACAAACACAAAATTACACAAAATAAAAAATAAAATTATCAAATATTTAAACTAATTACACCTAATCTAATAGCCCTATCAAAATAAAAAAGCACCCCCAAGATTAAAAAAAAACCCTAGCCTAAACTAAACTGCCAATAGCCCTTAAAGGGACATGAAAGCCACATTTTTTCTTTCATGATTTAGAAAGAGAAATCAATTTTAAACATCTTTCTAATTTACTTCTATTATCTAATTTGTTTTATTATCTTGATATTATTTGCTGGAAAGCATATCTAGATATGCTCAGTAGCTGCTGATTGGCTTCTGCACATAGAAGCCTCATGTGATTGGTTCACCAATGTGCATTGCTTTTTCTTCAACTAAGGATATCTAAAAAATGAAACAAAATAAATAATAGAAGTAAATTGTAATGTTGTTTAAATTTGTATTCTCTATCTGAATCATGAAAGAAAGATTTTGGGTTTAGTGGCCATTTAAAAGGGCCTTTTTGCGGGGCATTGTCCCAAAGAAATCAGCTCTTTTACCTGTAAAAAAAATTACAAACAACCCCCCAACAGTAAAACCCACCACCCACACAACCAACCCCCCAAATAAAAACCTATCTAAAAAAACCTAAGCTCCCCATTGCCCTGAAAAGGGCATTTGGATGGGCATTGCCCTTAAAAGGGCATTTAGCTCTTTTTCAAGTGCCCAAACCCTAATCTAAAAATAAAACCCACCCAATAAACCCTTAAAAAAACCTAACACTAACCCCCGAAGATCCACTTACAGTTTTTGAAGACCGGACATCCATCCTCAACGAAGCTGCAGAAGTCCTCAGCGAAGCCGGCAGAAGTCTTCATCCAAGCGGGCCGAAGTCTTCATCTAAGCCTGCAAAAGTCTTCATCCAGACAGCATCTTCTATCTTCATCCATCCGGCGCGAAGCGGCTCCATCTTCAAGGCATCCGGTGCGGAGCATCCTCTTCTGAAGACGGCTAACAAAGAATGAAGGTTCCTTTAAGGAATTCTATCAGCCAATCGGAATTAAAGGTGAAAAAATCCTATTGGCAGATGCAATCAGCCAATAGGATTGAGCTTCAATCCTATTGGCTGATCCAATCCCTGTACTTTCACTATTGATATACTGTCAATCATCTGTCACCACGGTCACATCTTCGCCAATCAGAATAGAGAATGGGCGGGACTTCCGCTTTGATTAGGGTATAAATCCCCCAAGATCCGGCGGCTCGCTGCCTTTGATAAAGCCCAAAGGGGCGAAACACATCAGGGGAGAGCTGTGAGTGGAGACGCTCATGATATTATTTTAATTGGCTGACACTAGTTCACTGTTTGTTGGTTGCTTAGAATTTTAGCCACTCAAGCTATAGTTAATTATGTTACACATTCTGGGTTGTGCCAATACTTTAATAGCACAGGGCTATACTATGGAGTTTACTTTGCTAGCCACTCGGTCTAAGTGAACTTACTTAACCAAAATACATCAGCATTTTATTTTATTGCATTTGAATTGAGTTATTCCTTCACTTATATGGTGTATACAATCCATAACAGGTCCATAGCATACTACGATAAATATTTTTGTATATAAGAAACGATCGAGGGGAGCAGAGAACACGCACTAAGTAGTGATATATACTGGAGCAATTCATTGCGGTCATCTGGGGCCTGACACACGTTTAAAGTATTCACTATCTGACTGTTACTATGTTGCAACATTGGTAATAAGAAAGAAAGTAGGAATGAACTGTTGCCTAATTCACAATCACAAATACTTGATGTCTGGATTTCCTCCTCCAATAATTTATTAGAGCCAAGACGATTGCAGCTCCATGACAAACATTTAAAGGGACAGTTACTTCCCTGCGGATATTTTATGAACGATAATACTGAGGAGCTAGGAGAGCACATAGTAATCTGCTTATTAATTTTGCAATTGCAGAGTGAATTTGAGTCTACAAACAAATACATATTTAAACGATACATTTGTATAATTGCATATATAAGCAAGGATAACAATTGTCATAATATATCTATAAATAAATAATAAATTGTATTACTCTGAAATACAACTACAGTACTTGTTAGAGTCTTGAGTTAGCTCTACTTATACTCCAAGCTACTGTATTTTTATACTCTGCTCCCACAATGACAGGGTTATGCCTGTAGTGATATGCTATCGGTTCCTAAACCAACCTATTAATATACTAATATGCTATGAAGTGGAGTTATTACCAGCTTCATAGCTGACAAACCAAACGTTTTGGATACCGCAATACAATTAGTTATTATTAAACTCAAAAGTAAACACCAACAGTACACGGTGGACGGTGGTTGATATCACATATACTCTAGTAGCTGTCTTATAAACTTTAGTGAGACCAGTCTGTTGATCATCTTAAGCAACTTTATTTTGTATATAAGGGGATTTTATTTATTGTCAGAACTCATAGGCCTGATTTTCTTCAATAAAACCCCTACTACCTATCTATTATCATACAGGACTAGTGTTCAGTGTCGTTTTTAATGTTTTGTATGTTACTCAATTTTAGTTTAGATTAATAAAAGTTATATTTTATTAGTTTGGAATTTTACTGCCCATTGGTCAGGGCCTAGAGTGCTATTTGTGCATACTTTTCTAGGTTTTGGTGCACTTCTTCAATGCACCATCCCCTACAGTGCTCTGATGTAGCGTATCATGTCCGCCGCACATCGATAAATGCCGACAGCATAAGCTGTCAGCATTTATCATTGCACCAGCTGTTCTTGTGAACTGCTGGTGCAATACCGCCTCCTGCAGATTGGTCGCTAGCAGGGGTGTCAATCAGCCCGATCGTATTGGGCTGAAGCAGCATCCTCTGCTTCATAAATCGACCCCCATAACTACTTCTAATTTAACGTCAGTGCAGAGAATGAGAAAGTTATGTATTAGAACATTATTCATACAAATATCTAAGGAGAAAGAAAAAGGAACAATGTCATAACAACTTTAGATTTGATGGTAGACTTACTAAGGACACTTATTTAAAGTAAAACACATAAGAAATTACAGTATCAAACAAATGGTCAAATTGCTAAACTATTGCAATAGTCAATGGTCTACTCCAAAACATTAACGGTATATAAAAGTTCAAAAAGGAAATTCTCTGATGTGCTAGAGCATTTAAATGGACTTAAAAACACAGTATTTTTCTTTCATGATTCAGATAGATACCAACACTTTAAACAACTTTCCCATTTACACCTCATTTATTTTGTTTCATTCTCTTGGTATTCTTTATTGATGGAATAGTAACACACTACTAGGAGCCAACTGAAAGCCAATGATAGGAAATATATGTGCAGCCACCAATCAGCAGCTTCTGAACCTACGTAGATATGCTTTTGAACAAAGGATACCCAAAGAACAAAACAAATAAGATAATACAAATAAAATGGAAAATTATTTAAAATTGCATTTTCTATCTGGGTCAGAGGTGTAGCTAGAAACCTCAGGGCTCAGGTGCAAGAATCTATTAAAACCCGCTCATACACACACACATAGATACACACACCAGAAACTTTCTCACAATACTGAAATACACTCTTTCTCTCTCTCTCTTTCTGTCTCTCACACACAATATACAAACACACACACATAAACACTCTCACACACATACTCAGAAATAGTCATGGGCGAATGTGTTCGAATTCGAATATTACATTTATAAAAAACAGTTGTAGACTAGAAATATTATTTCAAATTCAAATGTTACATTCAAATTTGAATGTAACATTCAAATTCAAATATTACAGTTATACAACAAAGTTGGAGACTACAAATACTATTTAGAATTTGAATGTCACATTAGAATTTGAATATTACATTTATAAAACAGTATTAGACTAGAAATACTATTTTCGAATTTGAATGTTACATTCAAATTCGAATGTAGCATTCAAATTCGAATATTACATTTATTAAACACAGTTGTAGACTAGAAATACTATTTTGAATTTGAATGTTACATTTAAATTCAAATGTCACATTCAAATTTGATTACATTTTGAAATTAAATGAATACATAGCTAAACATTCTACTATTCTAACGAATATTTTAGAATTTTATTGAAAAAAATCGAAAACGAAAATTCGAAAATAGAATAATAGAATGTTATATAAACATTTGAAATTCGATTCGAACAAACAAATGTATCAAAATTCGTTTTAAATTTCAAATTTTTAGAAACATTCGCCCATCCCTACTCAGAAATATGCAGGCTGCTCTTTTTTCCACTGACATTGACTGCTCCTCCTGAGCTGTGTGCCCAGTGAGTAGTCTTCTACTGATCTTGAGGGGCAATACCGTGAGCAACTACTTCAAAGAAATTTGGGATTTACGTCCCTCTTATTTTTGAACTATTGCTTGCGTATAACTGTCTTTAACTCCTGCAAAAGTACTAAACACAATACACTACTAGGAGCCTAGTTAATCACATTTGGTGAGCCAATGATACGAGCCACCAATCACCAGCTAGCTCCCAGTAGTGCATTGCTGCCCCTGATCCTTTCTAGGTATGCCTTTTACCAAAGGGTACCAAGAAAACAAAGTAAATTTGACAACAGAAGTAAATTGAAACTCTTAAAATTGCATGCTCTATCTGAATCACAAATGTTTAATTTCTTTGTATTTCAACAGGTACATAAATCAGTGATTTAAATGTCTCTAAAGCATCCTAGAAGTTCAATATTTCTATAAAAAGAGAGCATTACGTCTAAAAACCTGATCTGCAAAATGGTATTGGACTCCTTTGCTAGCTGGAGTATTAAGGGGACAGCAATAATCAAACAGCTTGAGTATCCCTTAAAGGTAAAGAATTTACTGACTTCTGAGATTTGTCAAGCATTAATACAATATGTGACAATATATATATTTTGTAATCATGATACTTTTGTGCAAATGTAAAAAAAAATACTTAAGGCTCCATGTACAGTATGAAGCAGCGTAAACTGCTCCGGAGCTCTTGCAGGTTTGCAATGATTGACAGACCCTTCTCTCGCAAGATTGGCTGTGCAAGAGAAGAGTGGGCAGTACAGAGGTAATAATGCATACAGGCCAGCGGACAAACAGATGCGATGCAGCAAAGCAGTGTAGGTTGAGGAGCTTGTCCGTACACTGGTTAGTACATGGGGGTCGTTCCTCACGTCCTACACATTTTCATATTAACTGTCACAAATATTAGCCAATAAACATTTTGCTACTTAAAGGGACAGTAAACCTAAAAAATTATGTTATATAATTCTGCACATAGTGCAGAATTATATAACATTATTTTAGTGCTATCGTTATATAACCTTTTTTTCCATTTTAATTTTTAAAAAATATGCCCGTTTTACAGACCCGCTCTCTGCTGAGCGGGTCTGTTTTTTTTACACAGAGCATCGGGCCAGCTGTATAGTCACAGCCCGGCCCGACCGCGCCATAACATTAAGTGCAGCTCGCTCCTGCTGTCAGACAGAGCAGGAGTGAGCTGCACTTAATGTTATGGCACGGCCGGCCGGGCTGTGACCAGGGCCGCCACTAGAAATTTTGGGGCCCCTGACTTAACCATTGATCAGGGCCTCCTCCTTTGACATGTGCAATTTTTGACCAAGTGACTAAAACGTATATATGCACTTTATTCTTAATTGTCTATTTAAACTTGGAAATGTTGTAAAGGTAGAAACATACACACACACACACAGACACACTCATACACTGAAACACACACACACTCACACATAAGGATTCACATACAGACACTCTAGCAAACACGCAAAGAAACTCAGACACAGACACCCAAACAGACACTTAGCACTTGTTTACATTGCCCTGACAAGTAATGAGGTAGACTACAGTTTTGTAAAAAAAGGAGATTTAGAAAACAAAATATGGAGTTCTGATTATCTTTTTGTAAAGGAAGATGCCAACTAAATGATGACAACAGCTTTACAGTGGCTGAACGGAAGGGCCCTGAACTGCCTAAACAATAATTTGAAGGTTAAATGGTAGATTGGTGACTTCCGGAAAGGTCTCCTAAGTCTCAAAGTCTGTAGAAAGATGTGAATAATCAGTAGTAAGCTCAAAATGTTGTAAAAAGGAACATACAATGGACACCCACACACAAACTCTAACTTGCACATACACCCAAGGAAACACCAACAGAGACAGCCTCAGAAAACACACAAAGACATACACACACACACAGAGACACCCACAGAAAACACATAAAGACATACATACACACCCTCACTGAGACATCCACAGAAAACACACAAAGACATACACACCCTCACAGAGACACCCACAGAAAATACACACCCTCACAGAGACATCCACAGAAAACACAGACATACATATACACACACACACACCCTCACAGAGACATCCACAAAAAACACAGACATACACACCCACCCTCACAGAGGCATCCAGAGAAAATACACAAAGACAAACACACGCCCACCCTCACAGACACACCCATAGAAAAAGCTCAAAGACATATGCATACACCCTCACAGACATCCACAGAAAATGCACAAAGACATACACACCCACCCTCACAGAGATACCAACAGAAAAAAAATACATACACACTTATAGAGACACAAACCAAAGCACAAAGACATAAGCACAGACACCCACAGAAACACTCACAGGGGGAAACATTTATGCACCTTGCATCCCCTAAATCAACAGTGTGTGACATGCATGATAAAAAAATGCAGAAATTAAGAGATCACTTTTTAAAGAATCATATTTGTAAATGTGCAAACAAAAATAATTCTGTGAATTCAAAATTGTACATTAATGATCTGGGTAGATTGCTAGATGAAGAAAAGTACTTTTAAAAGGTTGACACATGTTTGTTTGATATTTTCCCCAACCAAGAGCGCCACTTAAAATATAGTGTACAAATGTTCCCATCTGTCAGCTGTACTTGTGGATTTTGAAAATGCTGTACTCTATATGGTCTTGGTGGAACCATAAGCTGTGGTACTCATACCATTAGATCTGGTTAAATGCAGGATTTAAGCTTGTTGGTATGCATTTCAAAATTAAGTCAGCTGTAGAGTTAACTGAACAGTTTTAAGTTAACCTGTCTCATTTCCAACACTGAGCAATCTTAGTCTGAGAGTATAACATGTTATGTAGATGTAAAAATCTTAGATAAAATGCCTCCTTGTATCTGAAAAGTCCTTGCATAAAGGGGCAGTAAACTGGAATGCAATATATATAAATTTGTGTATTGAGGAGGAAACATTTCTGCATGGTTTTAAATATAGAATTTCTACAGCATTGTCAAATAATCATAAATACACTGCTGCTAAAAAAAATGTGTTTTTATGGACCCCTGGCCCCACCATACAACTACTACCACACTGAAGTTACAATCTTAAATTGTACAAAGAAATAAAAAACATTTGCTAAGTAATTCCTACCTCCTCTGTAAATGAAAGTTATCAGCCGTCTGACTCAGGCACACACTCTACAAACAAAGTACCAAGTCTGTCTCACACTGTACATAGTGGTTTGGTGCACACTCAGAAATCCTCTCAAATGCTAATACTTTACTCCTTGTAATAACATTTCCCATGCTCAATTAGCACTCTGCTGTAGTACCCACTGGTGGCTGCCTCATGGGGCCCCCCTAGCCCATTGGGCCCCTGACAGGAGTCACCCCTGTCACCCCCTAATGGCGGCCCTGGCTGTGACTATACAGCTGGCCCGATGCGCTGTGTAAAAAAAAACAGACCCGCTCAGCAGAGAGCGGGTCTGTAAAATGGGCATATTTTTTAAAAATTCAAATGGAAAAAAAAGGTTATATAACGATAGCACTAAAATAATGTTATATTAATATAATGTATAATTAATAATATAATTATACATTATTTTTTAGGTTTACTGACAATTTAAAGAAACATGAAACCCTGCTGCCATCTAGTGTTCATGCAAATGTATAACAATGTTAAAAGCATTCTTTCAAAACTGCAGCCACCATATAGTACTCCAGTCCAGACACATGTACAATCCTGAGCCAACCTACCTGATTTTTAACAAAGGTTTCCGAGAGAATTATGTAAATTTGGTAATATAAGCAAATTGGAAACTTATTAAAAATTGTATTCAGGGAAAAGCTGTGGAAACGAGATTTTTACCATTGACCTGTTCTCATGAATCTATATTGTAAATCTATATCTTTTCTTTCATTATGCATTTACTACTTTTTAAGCTGAGAATCATCTGTTGCAATGGTTCTCGGCATGCAAACAGTCTATGTCAAAAGTTTTTTCTATGTGCAATCGGTATGAAGTGACGTTGTACCTTATATACCTGATGTCATTAACTAGACTGTTAGAGTATACTTGAATATCTAGTATATCGCGAAATACTTTTGAATGACTATGTTATGGCAAAAACCACATAACGACTGTATACTGTTTTGTATTGAACATGTTTATTTGTTTGCCTTCTTTGTTATACCATTTCGCCAATAAAGCTTATTTTGAAAATTAAAAAAAAAAAAAATTGTATTCAGGGACTGCTGTAGCTCCACCCAGAACACAACCTCCCACGAGGTCTCTAACCTCCCCATCTTGGAAATTCACAGAGAATTGTTGGGAGGTATGTAATTAATAAGAGAAATTTAAAGGGGCAGTCTAGTCCAAAATAAACTTTCATGATTCAGATAGGGCATGTAATTTTAAACAATTTTCCAATTTACTTTTATCACCAATTTTGCTTTGTTCTCTTGGTATTCTTAGTTGAAAGCTTAACCTAGGAGGTTCATATGCTAATTTCTTACACCTTGAAGGCCACCTCTTTTCAGAAAGCATTTTAACAGTTTTTCACCACTAGAGGGTGTTAGTTCATGTTTTTCATATAGATAACACTGTGCTCATGCACGTAAAGTTATCTGGGAGCAGGCACTGATTGGCTAAACTGCAAGTCTGTCAAAAGAACTGAAATAAAGTGGCAGTTTGCAGAGGCTTAGATACAAGATAATCACAGAGGTTAAAAGTATATTAATATAACTGTGTTGGTTATGCAAAACTGGGGAATGGGTAATAAAGGGATTATCTATCTTTTAAAACAATAAAAATTCTGGAGTAGACTGTCCCTTTAAGATTTACGTTATGACAGGTTAACCAAATTAAAGGGACAGTCTAGTCAACATTAAAGTTTCATGATTCAGATAGGGCATGCCATTTTAAACAACTTTCCAATTTAATTTTATCATCAAATTTGCTTTGTTCTCTTGGTATTCTTTGTTGAAGCTAAACCTAGGTAGGCTTATATGCTAATTTATATGCCCTTGAAGGCCTCCTCTTTTTTTCAGTGCAATTTGACCGATTTTCACAGATAGACAGCCCAAATGTATGTGTTTCAGGTAGATAACATTGTGATCACTCCCATGGAGTTATTTATGAGTCAGCACTGATTGGCTAAAATGCAAGTCTGTCAAAAGAACTGAAAATAGGGGGAAGCCTGCAGAGGCTTAGATACAAGATAATCACAGAGGTAAAAAATATTTAAATATAACCATATTAATTATGCAAAATGGGGGAATTCGTAATAAAGGCATTATCTATATTTTTAAACAATAACAGTTCGGGAGTAGACTGTCTCTTTAAGTGTGTTTTCTCTTAAAAAACAGCTAGAAAGGCTATATGATTACTTTTTCAGGAGCTGTATAGGAAGTTGGCAAGATTACTTGTATAGTAAGAAGATAGAACTTAGGGCTCGAGAGAATGAGATTCACCTTCAGCAAACAAAATGGTATTTCCTAGTTAGTCTGAACAACCAACATGTGGATCCTGCTTCCCATGGTGATTGGTACCACAGAATGAGTGGATAACTTTAGCCCTTTCACTGCTGAGCCATTTTCACACCCCTGTGCTAGAGTTGTTTTAGTTGTTTGGTCCTAATTACATTTACACTTAAAGGGACACTCAATCAAAATTAAATTTTCATTATTCAGATAGAGCATGCCATTTTAAACAACTTTCCAATTTACTTCCATTAACAAAATGTGCACAGTCTTTTATATTTAAACTTTTTGAGTCACCAGCTCCTACTGAGCATGTGCAAGAATAAGTGTGTATGCATTTGTGAATGGCTGATGGCTGTCACATGGTACGTGTATGCATTTGTGATTGGCTGATGGCTGTCACATGGTACAGGGGGAGTGGAAAAAACATAACTTTTAAAATTGTCAGAAAAAAAATCTACTACTCATTTGAAGTTCAGACTAAGTGCTATTACATTGTCTTGTTATCTTGCATTTGTTGATTATGCAAATCTACTGTGTTGACTGGTCCTTTAAAGTTTTTCTGTGAGATACCCACACAAATTATACCTCAGTTTGTTTCAGCAGACAATGTATTTAAAAAAACCCAACAAAACAAAACAAACACACACAATTTTTTTTTTTTTTTGGCACTATGCACCATCAGCAATTTATGCAGAAAAATAATCGGCATATAATATCTAACCATTCAAATTCTGCACACATTTAAAATTACACAAAATACTAACATTTTCCAGAGGTCTAAACTCTCTTAGCATGGCAAAAATATATACAAACAATATTATTATTATTATCGGTTATTTGTAGAGCGCCAACAGATTCCGCAGCGCTAAATACAAAAATAAAAACAAAAAAATCATAAAATAGTTACCAAAAGTCACCCTATATAGAAATTTTAGATTCTCCCAAAATGTCTAGAGTTAATATATAGAAAAGCAGGCAAAACAAATATGAATTAACTTCAAACAGCTAGATTACGAGTTGCTAACTTGCACGTTATTGTCACTGATCACACTTACCTACAGCGCTGGTATAACAGGTTTTTATAAACCCGGCGTTAAAAGACAAGAAGTGAGCGTAGAGCAAAATTGTGCTCCATACCGCACTCCAATACCAGCGCTGCTTAAGTCAGCGGTGAGCTGGTTGTACGTGCTCGTGCACAATTTCCCCATAGACATCAATGGGGAGAGCCAGCTGAAAAAAAGCCTAACACCTGCAATAAAGCAGCGTAAAGCTCCGTAATGCAGCCCCATTGATTCCTATGGGGAAACACATTTTATGTTTACACCTAACACACTAACATGAACCCTGAGTCTAAACACCCCTAATCTTACACTTATTAACCCCCTAATCTGCCGCCCCAACATCGCTGACACCTACATTATACTTATTAACCCCTAATTTGCCACTCCAGACATCGCTGCCACTATAATAAACATATTAACCCCTAAACCGCCACACTCCAGCATCACAAACATTAGTTAAATATTATTAACCCCTAATCTGCCACCCCTAACATCACCACCACCTACCTACAATTATTAACCCCTAATCTGCCGCCCTTAACATCGCCGTCACCTATCTACATTTATTAACCCCTAATCTAACGCCCCCAACGTCGCCGCCACTATACTAAAGTTATTAACCCCTAAACCTAAGTCTAACCCTAACCCCCACTAACTTAAATATAATTAAAATACATCTAAATAAAACCTACTATTAATAACTATTAATAACTAAATAATTCCTACTTAAAACTAAATACTTAACCTGTAAAATAAACCCTAAACTAGCTACAATATAACTAATAGTTACATTGTATCTAGCTTAGGGTTTGTTTTTATTTTACAGGCAAGTTTGTATTTATTTTAACTAGGTAGAATAGTTATTAAATAGTTATTAACTATTTAATAACTACCTAGCTAAAATAAAGACAAATCTATCTGTAAAATAAAACCTAACCTGAGTTAAACACCTAACCTTACACTACAATTAAATAAATTACCTAAGTTAAATACAAATACCTAAATTACAACAAAACCCCCCACTAAATTACACAAAATAAAAAACAAACTACAAGCTATTTAAACTAATTACACCTAATCTAATAGCCCTATCAAAATAAAAAAAGCCCCCCATCCAAAATAAAAAACCTAGCCTAAACTAAATAAAAAGGGCCTTTTGCGGGGCATTGCCCCAAAGAAATCAGCTATTTTACCTGTACAGTAAAATCCACCACCCACACAACCAACCCCCCAAATAAAAACCTTCATTAGTCGGGAGTCATCGGAAGAAGAGGATGCTCCGTGCCGGTTGTCTTGAAGATGGACCCGCTCCACGCCGGATGGATGAAGATAGAAGATGCCATCTGGATAAAGACTTCTGCCCGTCTGGAGGACCACTTTCCCCAGCTTGGATGAAGACTTCTCCCGGCTTCTTTGAGGACTTCTCCCGGCTTCATTGACGATGGATGTCGGGTCTTCAAAACTGTAAGTGGATCTTCGGGGGTTAGTGTTAAGTTTTTTTAAGGGTTTATTGGGTGGGTTTTAGTTTTAGATTAGGGACTTTGGGCAGCAATAGAGCTAAATGCCATTTTAAGGGCAATGCCCATCCAAATGCCCTTTTCAGGGCAATGGGGAGGTTAGGTTTTTTTAGTTAGGGTTTTATTTGGGGGGTTGGTTGTGTGGGTGGTGAGTTTTACTGTTGCGGGGGGTTGTTTGGATTTTTTTTTACAGGTAAAAGAGCTGATTTCTTTGGGGTAACGCACCGCAAAAGGCCCTTTTAAGGGCTATTGGTAGTTTAGTTTAGGCTAGGGTTTTTTTATTTTGGGGGGGCTTTTTATTTTGATAGGGCTATTAGAGTAGGTGTAATTAGTTTAAATATCTTGTAATTTGTTTTTTATTTTGTGTAATTTAGTGGGGGTTTTTTGTAATTTAGGTTTAGTTAATTGTATTTAATTTAGGTAATTTATTTAATTGTAGAGTAAGGTTAGGTGTTAGTGTAAGACTGGTTAGGTTTTATTTTACAGGTAAATTTGTATTTATTTTAGCTAGGTAGTTAGTAAATAGTTAATAACTATTTAGTAACTATTCTACCTAGTTAAAATAAATACAAACTTGCCTGTAAAATAAAAATAAACCCTAAGCAGGCTACAATGTAACTATTAGTTATATTGTAGCCAGCTTAGGTTTTATTTTACAGGTAAGTATTTCATTTTAAATAGGAATTATTTAGTTATTAATAGTAGGTTTTATTTAGATTTATTTTAATTATATAAGTTAGGGGGTGTTATGGTTAGACTTAGGTTTAGGGGTTAATAAATGTAGTATAGTGGCGGCGACGTTGGGGGCGTTAGTAGGGGTTAATAAATGTAGGTAGGTGGCAGGGATGTTAGGGGCGGCAGATTAGGGGTTAATAATATTTAACTAGTGTTTACGATGCGGGAGTGCGGCGGTTTAGGAGTTAATATGTTTATTATAGTGGCGGTGATGTCTGGAGCGGCAGATTAGGGGTTAATAATTTTATTTTAGTGTTTGCGATGCGGGAGGGCCTTGGTTTAGGGGTTAATAGGTAGTTTATGGGTGTTAAGTGTACTTTTTAGCACTTTAGTTATGAGTTTTACACTACAAAACTGTAGCATAAAACTCATAACTACTGACTTTAGATTGCCTTACGAATCTTGCGGGATAGGCTGTGCTGCTCACTTTTTGGCCTCCAAAAACAAGCTTGTAATACCGGCGCTATGGAAGTCCCATTGAAAAAAAGACTTTACGAAAGTTGCGTAAGTTAATTTGCGGTACAGCCAAAAAAGTGTGCGGGACAGCTGTACCTACAAGACTCGTAATAGCAGCGGTAGTGAAAAAGCAGCGTTATGAGCCTTAGCGCTGCTTTTTTACTCATAATGCAAAACTCGTAATCTAGCCGATAGTTTTTTAACTAGATATAATGAGGATTATATTTTGAGCTTAAATGTCCTTGGGGAACAATGAACTTGATGGACTGTTTTATTCCTTCAACAGCATATACAATATTATCTAAGACAGCAAGTTCCTATCTATATCCCTTTTTATTTATATAGAAAACAAAAATAAACAAGACTTGGATTATATATCTTGTTTGTATTTTAAGAAAAGCAGCCAGCAAAGACTTTGTATGTATCCATTTTTCTTCTAAGATATTCAAAAGAACTTACAATAATGTTTCATATGCAGAAACAGATCTGCAGACAGGTTATAATGTCCCTGTGGTATTCAAATAATATTCCTATTATATCTGAAATCTAATAAAGGGAATAAGTAGTCTGGGAAATTTTTCAGGTGAAAGAAACACTACAGATCTCTGTGCACAGCTATAAATAGAGACCTGCAGACCACAAATTGTAACTACACATCTTCAGTCTTAGAAGACAGGTAGTAGCGGAGCATATTATGGTTGAGATCAGGGGCGCGATCCGATATCGATCGCAGTTTGCGGCGCAAGCGAGGGAACCGGCGTCGCCCGCAGTTTCAGCTCGCAACTCGAGCCATCCCATATAAGTCGCCGTCAGATGCTAACGTGCCGTAAGTCTCACAAACCAGCGATGTCCAGAAATCTACGTAAGTACAAATTTCTGGCGTCGCCAGTGACTTGCGGCACGTTAGAAACTGCCGGCGCCTATAAAACCTGACTAAAGTTTAAAACACCCGCACTGTCTAACACGCCTCCCTAACATAGCCCGCACTGTCTAACACGCCTCCCTAACATAGCCCGCACTGTCTAACCCTCTATCCGCTATCCCCCCTCACTAGCCTAACAATAAAAAAGCTATTAACCCCTAAACCGCCGCTCCTTTACCCCGCCGCAACCTAATAAAGTTATTAACCCCTAAACCGCCGCTCCCGTACCCCGCCGCCAGCTATATTATATCTATAACCCCCTAAAGTGAGCCCCTAACACCGCCGCCATCTATATTAAAATTATTAACCCCTAATGTAAGCCCCTTACACCGCCGCCATCTCTATTAAAATGATTAACCCCTAATTTAATCTACCTACCCCGCCGCCAGCTATATTATCTATATTAACCCTAAGTATATTATAGTTAATATAGGTATTACATTATATATATTAACTATATTAACCCTAATTATATTAGGGTTAATATAGTTAATATAGTTACTATAGTATTTATATTAACTATATTAACTCTATCTAACCCTAACTAAATTTATATTAAATTAATCTAATTCATTTATAAACTAAAATATTCCTATTTAAATCTAAATACTTACCTATAAAATAAACCCTAAGATAGCTACAATATAATTAATAATTACATTGTAGCTATGTTAGGGTTAATATTTATTTTACAGGTAAATTGTTAATTATTTTAACTAGGTATAATAGATATTAAATAGTTATTAACTATTTAATATCTACCTAGTTAAAATAATTACCCAATTACCTGAAAAATAAATCCTAACCTAAGTTACAAATACACCTACACTATCAATAAATTTAATAAACTACAAACATCTATCTAAAAATACAATTAAATTAACTAAACTAAATTACAAAAAAAAACAAACACTAAATTACAAAAAATAAAAAAAAGATTACAAGATATTTAAGCTAATTACACCTATTCTAAGCCCCCTAATAAAATAATAAACCCCCAAAATAAAAAAAATTCCCTGCCCTATTCTAAATTCAACAAATTTCAAAGCTCTTTACCTTACCAGCCCTTAAAAGGGCCTTTTGTGGGGCATGCCCCAAAGAATTCAGCTCTTTTGCATACAACAAATACAATACCCCCCCCCCATTACAACCCACCACTCACATACCCCTATTCTAAACCCACCCAAACCCCCCTTAAAAAAGCCTAACACTACCCCCCTGAAGATCTCCCTACCTTGTCTTCACCACACCGGGCCGAACTCCTGATCCGATCCGGGCGATGTCTTCCTCCAAGCGGCAAAGAAGAATTCTTCCTCCGGCGATGTCATCCTCCAAGCGGCAAAGAAGAATTCTTCCTCCGGCGACGTCTTCCTCCAAGCGGCAGCAAAGTCTTCATTCTTCCGGCGGCATCTTCAATCTTCTTTCTTCGCTCCGCCGCCGCGGAGCATCCATCCCGGCCGACTGCTGAACTTGGAATGAGGTACCTTTAAATGACGTCATCCAAGATGGCGTCCGCCGAATTCCGATTGGCTGATAGGATTCTATCAGCCAATCGGAATTAAGTTAAAAAAATCTGATTGGCTGATTGAATCAGCCAATCAGATTCAAGTTCAATCCGATTGGCTGATCCAATCAGCCAATCAGATTGAGCTCGCATTCTATTGGCTGATCGGAACAGCCAATAGAATGCGAGCTCAATCTGATTGGCTGATTGGATCAGCCAATCGGATTGAACTTGAATCTGATTGGCTGATTCAATCAGCCAATCAGATTTTTTTAACTTAATTCCGATTGGCTGATAGAATCCTATCAGCCAATCGGAATTCGGCGGACGCCATCTTGGATGACGTCATTTAAAGGTACCTCATTCCAAGTTCAGCAGTCGGCCGGGATGGATGCTCCGCGGCGGCGGAGCGAAGAAAGAAGATTGAAGATGCCGCCGGAAGAATGAAGACTTTGCTGCCGCTTGGAGGAAGACGTCGCCGGAGGAAGAATTCTTCTTTGCCGCTTGGAGGATGACATCGCCGGAGGAAGAATTCTTCTTTGCCGCTTGGAGGAAGACATCGCCCGGATCGGATCAGGAGTTCGGCCCGGTGTGGTGAAGACAAGATAGGGAGATCTTCAGGGGGGTAGTGTTAGGCTTTTTTAAGGGGGGTTTGGGTGGGTTTAGAATAGGGGTATGTGGGTGGTGGGTTGTAATGGGGGGGGGGGGATTGTATTTGTTGTATGCAAAAGAGCTGAATTCTTTGGGGCATGCCCCACAAAAGGCCCTTTTAAGGGCTGGTAAGGTAAAGAGCTTTGAAATTTGTTGAATTTAGAATAGGGCAGGGAATTTTTTTTATTTTGGGGGTTTATTATTTTATTAGGGGGCTTAGAATAGGTGTAATTAGCTTAAATATCTTGTAATCTTTTTTTTATTTTTTGTAATTTAGTTTAGTTAATTTAATTGTATTTTTAGATAGATGTTTGTAGTTTATTAAATTTATTGATAGTGTAGGTGTATTTGTAACTTAGGTTAGGATTTATTTTACAGGTAATTGGGTAATTATTTTAACTAGGTAGATATTAAATAGTTAATAACTATTTAATATCTATTATACCTAGTTAAAATAATTAACAATTTACCTGTAAAATAAATATTAACCCTAACATAGCTACAATGTAATTATTAATTATATTGTAGCTATCTTAGGGTTTATTTTATAGGTAAGTATTTAGATTTAAATAGGAATATTTTAGTTTATAAATGAATTAGATTAATTTAATATAAATTTAGTTAGGGGTGTTAGGGTTAGATAGAGTTAATATAGTTAATATAAATACTATAGTAACTATATTAACCCTAATATAATTAGGGTTAATATAGTTAATATATATAATGTAATACCTATATTAACTATAATATACTTAGGGTTAATATAGATAATATAGCTGGCGGCGGGGGTAGGTAGATTAAATTAGGGGTTAATCATTTTAATAGAGATGGCGGCGGTGTAAGGGGCTTACATTAGGGGTTAATAATTTTTATATAGGTGGCGGCGGTGTAAGGGGTCAGATTAGGGGATAGATAAGGTAGATGGCGGCGGTTTTAGAGGCTCACAGTAGGGGGTTAGTTTATGTAGATGGCGGCGGGGTCCGGGAGCGGCGGTTCAGGGGGTAATAACTTTATTAGGGATTTCGGGGGGGGGGGGGGGATCGCGGTTGACAGGGAGATAGACATTGCGCATGCGTTAGGTGTTAGGTTTATTTTAGCAGATCGCGGTTGACAGGGAGATAGACATTGCGCATGCGTTAGGTGTTAGGTTTATTTTCTAGTTAGTTTAGGGAGTTACGAGGCTCCAATAGTCAGCGTAAGGCTTCTTACGGCTGCTTTTTGTGGCGAGGTGAAAATGGAGTAAGTTTTCTCCATTTTCGCCACGTAAGTCCTTACGCTGCATATTGGATACCAAACTGCGCGGGTTTGGTATACCTGCCTATGGCCCAAAAAACTGCGGGCGACGGCAGAAATATACGGGCGTAACTTCTAGGTTACGCCGTATATGTGATACCAAACCCGCGCAAATATTGGCGTCGCCGGCTTTTGCGGGCGACGATTTATATTGGATCGACCCCTACATATGCGGCACAAGCTTCAGCGTAATTGCTGGAACCCGCGCCGCCCAAAATTTCACCTCGCACATCGGGGAGTCACATCGCAAATCGGATAAATCGGATAAACTAGCTATGTCCAGAAATGAGCGTAAATACAAATTTCTGGAGTCGCCAGTGACTTAAGGCACTATAGAAACTGCCGGCGCCTAAGAAAATAAAAAAAAAAAGTTAAATCTCCCGTAAAAGTTTAACATGCCTCCCAAAAATAAACCTGACACGTAAAACCCCTATATCCGCAATCCCCCACATAGCAACTAATGATAAAAGTATTAACCCCTAAACCGACAACCCCCCACAACGCAATATTCCTAATTAAACTATTAACCCCTAATCCGTCATTCACCCACTTCGCAATCTACCTAATAAAAGTATTAACCCCTAAATCCGCCAACTCCAACATCACAAACTACCTAATAAATGTATTAACCCCTAATCCGCCATTCACCCACATCGCAAAGTCCCTATTAAAACTATTAACCCTTAATCTGCCATTAACCCACATCGCAAAGTACCTATTACAACTGTTAACCCCTAATCCGCCATTAACTCAGATCGCATCAAACCTTATAAATTTATTAACCCCAATCCGCCAAACCAACACAACGCAATAATCCTAATAAAACTATTAACCCCTAAACCGCCAAACCCCCACAATGCAAATAACTCATTAAATTACTTAGCCCCCTAACCTAACACCTCCTAAATTAACCCCAATTACCTCAATTTAAATATACTAAGTTACAAACAATTAAAATAAAAAAGCTAACATTACTTAAAAAATAAAAAAAAATAAGATTAAATTAATCTAAGATTACAAAAAATAAAAAATTCTAACATTACATAAAATAATAAACCAAATCATCAAAAATAAAAAAAATGAAACCTAATCCCTATGAAAATAAAAAAGCCGCCCATTAAACTATTAACCCCTAATCCGTCATTCACCCACTTCGCAATCTACCTAATAAAAGTATTAACCCCTAAATCCGCCAACTCCAACATCACAAACTACCTAATAAATGTATTAACCCCTAATCCGCCATTCACCCACATCGTAAAAGTCCCTATTAAAACTATTAACCCTTAATCTGCCATTAACCCACATCGCAAAGTACCTATTACAACTGTTAACCCCTAATCCGCCATTAACTCAGATCGCATCAAACCTTATAAATTTATTAACCCCAATCCGCCAAACCAACACAACGCAATAATCCTAATAAAACTATTAACCCCTAAACCGCCAAACCCCCACAATGCAAATAACTCATTAAATTACTTAGCCCCCTAACCTAACACCTCCTAAATTAACCCCAATTACCTCAATTTAAATATACTAAGTTACAAACAATTAAAATAAAAAAGCTAACATTACTTAAAAAATAAAAAAAAATAAGATTAAATTAATCTAAGATTACAAAAAATAAAAAATTCTAACATTACATAAAATAATAAACCAAATCATCAAAAATAAAAAAAATGAAACCTAATCCCTATGAAAATAAAAAAGCCGCCCCAAAATAAAAACACCCCCTAATCTAATGCTAAAATACCAATAGTCAATTATTAAAGTTTGGGAGCGCTAAAAAAAGCTTTAAGGACAATATGGAGATTTAAAATTTGCACAATATTTATTGCTGTTAGACAATCTAAAAACATATATAAATCAAAGATACATAAAAAACAGTAATATAAGCAAAATAATGTAAGCAAAATAATCAGTCTAGGGTTGGATGAAGTTGTGCTAATATACTATAGTTGGGACGTCTCCCTTTTAAACTTTATAATGGTTGGATTTCTCTGTTTCTTAACCTTTACGTCTTAATTATTTCAACACGCTAATTTAACGATAGCTATGTTACCACCTTAATCCACCTTATATTTACATCTAAAATTGTAGTATCTTTAAAAGGATATTCTCTTGACTAATTGTCAGATTAAAATGTTCATAAAAAATGCTTTGATGTTTAGAAGTCTTTTTCTAGCTTTTGTAGCAATATGCAGAGTTCCAGTATAAAAAATATCTTTTGTAATCCAATAAATTTCCGTTATTTCTTAGAGGGGTAATCTTGTAACACTTCAGTCTTTTTTATGCAATTTGTAACAAGTGTTTCTAATGAGCTTACCGGGTCTTCTGACACCTGCTGTGTCTGGCGGTTTGTTTGTTTATCTTACCAGGAAGATGTTTATGCCTTTTCTCTCTCCACTCTTGTACGATACAAGACTAGCCTGTAAGCTTGGTTCTTTGGAGCCTGTTTCGGTCTGTGTGGCTCTGATGGTGCAGTACCTTCTGTTTGAGATATCTTTGGCTGTCGGTTTTTGGCAGCAGGCTTTCGAGTAAATATATGCGCTACACGCTCCGGCGTGTTTGGCGGCTCCTTCGATGCTCAGTATACAAACGGCCGTTTGTTTTAAGCTTATTTTCTTCTTCTCTTCTTCCCCTGTACTCAAATAATGATTGAGATCCTGCAGGGGATATATGAGCTGTAATAGTTGCGTCTACGCGTTTCGCCGGTTGGCTTTATCAAGACGGATGGTTTGTGTTCTGAAGCCCGGTATTTTTAAAGAACCCTCTTCTCTTTCTGATTGGTTGATGTTTTTTTCTCCCTTTCTATTGGTGATTTATTCAGATGGCTTTTACTGAGGATTTCTTACCACATAATGATGAAAACAAATAGAACTAGTAAAATTTAATATTTCAACAAGACCATAAAAACCTTCTAGAAAATATAGGAATTAAATTAATCTTTATAAAAATCTTGATTCACAATCTACTATCCATTTTACTACCCCAAATTCTATAATGAAATCGATAGATTCTAAATAAAAAATTCAGAAATAAGCCATTAAAAATTTATAATTTAATAACATTATATAAGGACAAATCTAGTAAAAGAACTATGTAAACCGGAAGAATAAAAGTTAGAATTATATACAATAATGAAAACTATATATACAACACACTAGTTAATACGATGAATAAAAATTGATGGTTATACATTCTAACAAAAGAATGGAGAAATATACCATAAAAATGTGATAATTGTATGAAATAACACACATCCATTTTCAAATAATCCACTTTCAGGTCTGGATATATAGAAAATCCATTACAAATCTATAAATAATATATTAATTTATTTTATAAGTAGACTAGAAACATTGTTTTATATATTAGAAGATTTTAATAATCCACCTTATAAATCGAATAAAATAACTAAAAATTTATATACCATTTGAAAAAGATAGATACAATTGAAAAATCCACCTTATAAATTGCACAAATGTATCTATACTATTCGCAAAAGATAGATGCGACTCGATAGTCCACCTTAAATCCTCAGTAAAAGCCATCTGAATAAATCACCAATAGAAAGGGAGAAAAAAACATCAACCATTCAGAAAGAGAAGAGGGTTCTTTAAAAATACCGGGCTTCAGAACACAAACCATCCGTCTTGATAAAGCCAACCGGCGAAACGCGTAGACGCAACTATTACAGCTCATATATCCCCTGCAGGATCTCAATCATTATTTGAGTACAGGGGAAGAAGAGAAGAAGAAAATAAGCTTAAAACAAACGGCCGTTTGCATACTGAGCATCGAAGGAGCCGCCAAACACGCCGGAGCGTGTAGCGCATATATTTACTCGAAAGCCTGCTGCCAAAAACCGACAGCCAAAGATATCTCAAACAGAAGGTACTGCACCATCAGAGCCACACAGACCGAAACAGGCTCCAAAGAACCAAGCTTACAGGCTAGTCTTGTATCGTACAAGAGTGGAGAGAGAAAAGGCATAAACATCTTCCTGGTAAGATAAACAAACAAACCGCCAGACACAGCAGGTGTCAGAAGACCCGGTAAGCTCATTAGAAACACTTGTTACAAATTGCATAAAAAAGACTGAAGTGTTACAAGATTACCCCTCTAAGAAATAACGGAAATTTATTGGATTACAAAAGATATTTTTTATACTGGAACTCTGCATATTGCTACAAAAGCTAGAAAAAGACTTCTAAACATCAAAGCATTTTTTATGAACATTTTAATCTGACAATTAGTCAAGAGAATATCCTTTTAAAGATACTACAATTTTAGATGTAAATATAAGGTGGATTAAGGTGGTAACATAGCTATCGTTAAATTAGCGTGTTGAAATAATTAAGACGTAAAGGTTAAGAAACAGAGAAATCCAACCATTATAAAGTTTAAAAGGGAGACGTCCCAACTATAGTATATTAGCACAACTTCATCCAACCCTAGACTGATTATTTTGCTTACATTATTTTGCTTATATTACTGTTTTTTATGTATCTTTGATTTATATATGTTTTTAGATTGTCTAACAGCAATAAATATTGTGCAAATTTTAAATCTCCATATTGTCCTTAAAGCTTCTTTTAGCGCTCCCAAACTTTAATAATTGACTCTTGTTTGGTTTATACTAAAAGTGGTAATCATAGGGAAGATTACCTGTGAGGGAGCCTAAGGATAATAACTTGGCGCTTATCTTAAATTAACCCACGCATCTAAAATACCAATAGCCCTTTAAAGGGCCTTTTGTAGGGCATTGGCCTAAGTTAAACAGGTCTTTTACAGGTCTCCCCCTCTAACAGTAAAACCCCCCACCCATCAAACCCCCCAAAACAAAAACCTAATACTAAAAATCCTAAACTACCCATTGCCCCTAAAGGGGCATTTGTTTGGGCATTGCCCTTAAAAGGGCATTCAGCTTTTTTTCACTGCCCTTAAAAGGGCATTCAGTTATATTTTAAAGTCTAACCCCCACGGTTCCTGAAGTCCAGCGGGGAAGTTCTCTTCCAAGCAGCGATATCTTCTATCTTCTTCCAGAAACAAGCCAACACGGAGCGCAGAACTGAAGACCGGTGACCGCGGAACTGAAGACCGGCAACGGCGGCACTTAAGACTGGCGACCGCGGAGCCATGGAGTATGGAGATCCTCTTGGTATGATCACCGCCGCACACTGAGGATTGAATTCAAGGTACGCATTTAAATATGTGGTACCTTGCATTCCTATTGGCTGATTTGAGTCTTCAAATTTAAATCAGCCAATAGGATGAGAGCTACTGAAATCCTATTGGTTGTTGAAATCAGAAGATATTGCCGCTTGGAAGAAGACTTCACTGCCGAACTTCAGGAACCGTGAACACCTATCTGGGAGTTAGACTTAAGTTTGTTTTTTTTTGGGGGTGGGGGGTTTGTTTTTTTTAGATTAGGGATTTCATGGGCCTTTGAAAAAGAGCTGAATGTCCTTTAGGGGCAATGGGTAGTTTAGGATTTTTTAGTGTTAGTTTTTTTTTATGGGGGTTTGGTGGGTGGGGGGTTTTACTGTTAGAGGGGGGGGGCTTAGTATTTTTTTAAGGCAAGAGAGCTGTTTAATTTAGGGCAATGCCCTACAAAAGGCCCTTTTAAAAGCTATTGGTAGTTTAGCATTAGATTAGGGGGTGTTTTTATTTGGGGGGGCTTTTATATTTTCATAGGGATTAGGTTTCATTTTTTATTTTTGATAATTTGGTTTATTATATTTTTTATGATATTATTTTATTGAAGTATATGTCCTTATACAACATCATCAGTAATACTATAAGTTTACAAATATGTTGACGTATACAGTGTTCACTTGGTACAAGACAATTGAAATAAATAATACATAAACAGTAAGAGCAAGAACTTTAACTACATGATATTATCATCATACACTCTTATTTACACATATAATCCTTTATATTTTCCTCACTTCCTTTACCACTTCTCTTAAGATCTCTTTTCTGTATCTCTTCTCCTAACTCTTTCCCTCTTTATAAGTGCCTCATCAAGGCTGTTTCTCTACGTTTGGTCTCAATGAACATGATCTATGGCTCCCATAAATCTAAGAATTGATCCTTAGTAGTTAGTATATCAGCTGCTGAGCTACTCATTTGGTATATATGATTTATTTTTCTCTCAATTAGATTGTGGCTTGGCGGTTCAGTTTTCCAATATCTGGCTAGACATAGGTCTAGTTGGCGTACATATTATAGCTACTAATTTGTTCTGACTTGATGGGATACCTTGTATTGGAAAATTAAGGAGAGCATGTTCAGGCAATATGTTCAGTTCTTTATCTAGTACAGTGTGTATTAGTTTGGTGGTTTTGAATTTTAGAGCACTGCCACCATGTGTGCAGATATGTGCCCTCCTCCCCGCAATTTCTAAAACTATTTTGGGTGCTATTAGTTTTATAGATACGTGTCGGATGGAGATACCACCTAAATGCTGTTTTTATGTAGTTCTCTTGGAGGGATGCGTTACTTGTAAATTTAGTACCTTGTTGTAATATGGTAACCCGGTATTGTAAGGACCCTTATTTCCCTAGATCACCTTCCCATTTTCGCATTTCCGCAGTCTTTTTGTCTGGTTGTGTTAAATTAAAGGATGGGTAAAGTAGGCTTATTGCACCTTTTTCCTTGTTTTTGCAAGGCATAACATTTCTAGGGTTGTGGCAGATTAGGTCACTGATAATGCAGGGCCCAAAACTTCCGTAACCCTGGATCTGAGTTGTAGGTAGTGAAACCATGTATGAGTGTCAGAAGGGTCTAACTCATTATATTGCTGTATATTCAGAAATTTTCCATTGATGAGAGTGTCTGCAATTCTGTAAAGTCCCTTAAGTTATTAATGGTATGATTTTAGAGTTTAAGTTACAAAGAGGGAATCTAGTTGTTGTCCTATCCCAGATATATAGAGTGTGTGCTATGGCGATGTAACTTTTTTCCTGCTGGGGTCCATTACTTTTGGGTGTCCCTAGAAGTTGGCAGATATTATCAGATTTTATAAAATCAGCTTCTAGTTTGACCCATTGTATGGTTTGATCTGGGTCATATCAGTGAGTGGTCTGAGCCATCCTAGCGGCATAGAAGTATGAGGTCAGGGAGCCCTAGTCCTCCACCGCTCCTATGACTCATGATGATATGTTTAATAATTCTCGCTTTCTTATTATTCCATACAAATCGAAAAATATCTTTTTGTAGGTTGCCTAAGTCTTTTATGGGCTAAGGTTTTATAAAATGATCCAGATAAAAGTCGGGATGGGGGCGTTTAATTGCTCAGCTTCTATTGTAGTCATTTTGGGTAGGGCACTATTTTCCAAAAATTTTCTAAGTTCTACCTTTTTGTTAGAACCATTTTGCTGTGTCAGGAGGTTGTAAAGTTTTTTGTAAAAATCAGCAAAGGTTTCAGCTATATCTAGGGGGTAATTCGTTGGGACTACAGATAATTTTAAAATTTGAGGGACTGGTGTAGTTCTGGTAATGTCTTTTAGCTTGTTCGCTAACATCCTATCTGGTTTATTGGCTTGGATAAAGTAATGGGTGTCTAGTAGTTTTATGGATCTAGCTGTATCTTCTGTTAGTAATTTGTCTAATTCCTCATTTTTTTGTCTTAGTAATAGTTTTGAAGCGCGTCTAGGGTGAAATATGAGTTGTTGCTTTAGGTCAGATATATCTTGTCTTAGGGAGTCAGAGCCCCTTGGATTTATTTTGTTTGTTCGATTCTGATATCAGACCTCTGAGGTATGCTTTAAGTGCGCCCCACGTGTATGTAGGATTCAATGTACCCTTCATTAATCTGTATAAATTCTGAAATATCTCTGGTCCAGTTTTTCTTTTATCATTGTGTCTTTAAATACATTGGAGTTTAATACCCAGGACCTAGTTCTCTTTGGGTTAATAACTCCCTGAATACTTACTGCTACCATCCCATGGTCTGACCATGAGCAATTTAAAATCTGGGCTTTTGTGATAAGGGGTACAAGCATTTGACTCAATAGTATATAATCAATTTTCTAAAAAGAATTATGTACACAGGAATGGAATGTAAAGTCTTTCTCGTTTTGATTTAAGGTCCTCCACCCATCTATTAGGTTATGAATCTTTTAGTAGTGTGCGTGTTGAGTCCCGTCTCTGCTCTTTTTGTTTGATTGCCCCTGATCTATCTATTTGGTCATTTAGGGTCATATTGAAGTCCCCTCCTACAATAATTTGGTACTTCTTTCAGTGTGTCAATAGCTGACTTATTTTAGAGATAAAGGGAGCTTGTTTTTTATTTGGTGCATATATGTTGGCTATTAAAACTGGGGTATTATGAATTAGCCCTCGCATAATTATGTATCTACCTTCTTTGTCAGTTATGACTTCTTCTGCCTTGAAGTTGAGAGAGTTGTGTATTAGGATAGAAACCCCACAATGCTTTTTTTTTTTTAAACTAGTGGCATGGTATTGTTGTGGGTAGGATTTGTCCCAGTATTTAGGCATGGCTGCTGTAGTGAAGTGCGTCTCCTGTAGTAAAACTATATGGGCTTTGTTAGATTTGTATTCCGACAGTGCTTTACGCCTTTTGACATTAGAATGGAGACCCCTGACATTTTGGGATATTATTTTAATAGACGACATAGTGATAGTTAACGTGTGTAGATTTGTCAATGCTAAAGGAAGTCTTAAGGGAAGTTGTTAGGCCTGGGGGAGATTAAATGATTTAAATTTCATCATTTGCCTATTTGGTATAAGAGTACAGATAGTGTCTCCATAATGATAGCTCTCAGGGAAATGATAAGTAATTACTGTTAAGTCACCTGTGTTTTAGTGTGAGGTACTTATTGAGTGTGAGTGTGGTCTTACTAATTGAATCTTGTCATTGTAAGTAAAACAACTGGAAATGTATAGCAATACTTTCAAAATAAACATCTATAACACGGAAACATTTAATGTAAATAACAATTAACAAATGATCTGCAGCAGCTTTATACCTGCTTTAGTGTATGAACCTGGGGAGGTAAGAGGGAAATGGAGGGAGGGGTGGGGAGTAGAGAAAGGATGAGGTTAACACAATAGTTTACCTTCTTGCTGAGTCTTATATCATAGATATAGTCCAGCAATAAGTTGACATCGCTTGAATCTCAGCTGTTTTCTACCTGAAAAGGGAAGGTTAGGAAGGGAGGGGTAAGGGAAAGGGGGGAGGGGACAGGGGGATTTCTTTTCAGAACATCTTTAGAAGAATATTAATTAAAAGTCACAAGCAAATAGTACCTGAGGCTCTGAGTCTCAAATATCAAATAATGTAATCACCATTATATACTAAACGGATGAGTTATCTCTTCATTCATAGCAATCCTAGAGTCTTTGCAGAGCTTTAATAGGAGGAAAGAAAAAATAAACCTTATGTCCAGAACTCCAGTCAGGTTGGTTGATTGTCCTCCTCAATTAACAGTTGATCTGTCCAATCTTGGTTTTTGGTATCTCTACCATCTCTTCTGGGCTTCTTGGCTCTTCCTACAGATGTCCATTCTTTTTTAAATGTTTGCCTTTGTGGCTTTGGTGGAGCTGTGGAAGTTTGCGTTTCCTTTAATAGATGTAGCCGTCTTAGTAGAATTTTACCTTCTTCCAGGGTTGAGCATGAATAGGTGGTGTTTTGATGGGTGAAAGTTAGTTTAAATGGAAAGTTCCATCTGTATTTGATTTGCGCTGACGTTAATACATTTAGAATTGGTTTTAACTCCCTTCTTTTACGAAGGGTTATAGGTGCCAGATCAGTGTAGACTTGGATTAAGGGGCTTATTTAGCAAAGGTCTGTCGGACCTGATCCGACAGTGCGGATCAGGTCCGACAGACCTCGCTAAATGCGGAGAGCAATACGCCGCCCCCTTCAGATTCATGGCCAATTGTCCGCCAGCAGGGGGTGTCAATCAACCCGATCGTAGCTTGATAAATGGGCCCCTTGGTGTCCCTCAAATCTTCTTGAGTTTAGAGATCTCGCCGCTTTCATGAGTTGATCTTTTATGTGGTAATAGTGCATTGTCACGATTACTTCTCTGTGCTGTGATGTCTGTGGTGGTCTTGTTAAGGCACAATGAACTCTGTCCATTAAGAATAGGTCGTTATCTGTTACAGGCAGTAATTGTTGAAACAGTTGTGTGATAGTTTTTGTGAGGTTGGTGTACGTTTCTGGAAGATTTCGAATTCTGAGGTTAGATCTTCTAGATCTATTTTCTAAGTCCACCAGCTGATCTTCTAATTTTCTTATGTGAGAAGCTTGATCCTGGATGGCATTTTGTACAATTGGTATTTCTTCCACCACATCTTCGAGTTTTTTTCCAAATCAGAAATACGTCCCCCAATCTCTAAAATGTCTTGTCTTAGATCTGACAGCACTGTTTTAAGTTCCTCTTGGAACAGGGCTTTTATTTGTTGCAGTAATTCTTGATTAGGAGTATCTGCTACCTGCACGTTTTCTGGTTTATCTGCTGCTGATGGTAATTTGTTCCCCTGTGGAGATGAAACTTCTTGAGCTTTGAGTTTAAGTTGTGAACGTGACAGGCAGTCCTTCACAGTTTGAGTTTTATTCTTCATTCTGCAATATTTTAGTGCAGCAGCTTTATGCTGGTTATTATATGCCCTTTCTTGGGAAGTATTTGGTTAGTGGTCTGTCACATGCTTAATATGCAGGGGAGTATGTAGCTTACATAGGGGGGTTCATACAAAATATTAGATTTGCTACAGATTCATTTTGTTGTTCTATCTTTTCCCCATTTATGATTAATAGTGCATTTCTGAATACACAAACTGATGTTGTGTACTTTACTTTTTAACAATGTATGAGTACTAAAGTGGTCAGTCAATAGAGGTGAGACTGTAGGTTTGCGGACTACTTATGGCATAGGTCGTTGTTTCCTCCTTGTTGCACCTCTCTGCCTAAGCTTAAAATGGATGCCTTCCATTCTAGTTATCTTTTTTTTTTTAGTGTCTGCGCAGTATATTTAGGAAAGAGAAAGATCACACCCTATACCTCTCACGGTATCTTCTCCTTTGTTCACGAAGTACAGTTTTTGTCGCTTTCTCACTGTCCTAGGATTCACTCTGGTAGCCAGTGTCAGACTACTATGTAACTTCTCCTGTCGGGATTAAGTGGCGTCTGCCTCTGTAGGCCGCACACAATCTACGCCGATCAAGTACTTTAGATTTCAATAATCCTCTTCTGCCGTAGTCCGGGAATCCCTTGTGTGTCTTAGGGAATTATCGGGTGCGGTTTCAGGCAGTTTTGAGCCTTTTAACCCCTCTCTATATTAGTTTTTTTTACGGAGCTTAGTATTAGTGTGACCGTTTAACACAACGGTTAGCTCCGCCCCTGGTTTATTATTTTATGTAATGTTAGGATTTTTTATTTTTTGTAATCTTAGATTAATTTAATTTTAGTTTATTTTTTATTTTTAAGTAATGTTAGCTTTTTTATTTTAATTGTTTGTAACTTAGCATTTTTTAATTTAGGTAAATGGGGTTAATTTAGGGGGTGCTAGGTTAGGGGGCTTAGTAATTTAATTAGATATTTTTGTTGTGGGAGTTTGGCATATTAGGGGTTAATAAATGTATTAGGTTTGTTGCAATATGGGTGAATGGCGGATTAAGGGTTAATAGTTTATTAAGGTATATTGCGTTGTGGGGTGATGGCGGTTTAGGGCTTAATCACTTTATTTGATATATAGCGTTGTGGGGGATGAGGGATTATGGGGTTAATAGGTTAATTAGATGTTTTGCGATGTGGGGGTTTGGCGAATTAGGGGTTAATATAGTTTATGAGATATTGTGGTGGGGGTTGGCGGTTGACAGGTAGATAGATATTGCGCATGCGTTAGGTGTTAGTTATTTTCAGGAGTTAGATACTGTAGATATTGCGCATGCGTTAGGTGTTAGTTACTATTTTCAGGGGGTTTACAGTGCTCACATACTCAGCGCAAGTCTTGCTGCGCCTGCCTATGTGTGGCAGGGTGAAAATAGAGTAAAATGTCTCCATTTTTGCCGTGTAAGTCCTTGTGCTGAATATGTGATACCGATTTGCAACGCGGTTCTATATTAGCTTATGGGAGTAAAAATTGCGGGCGACGGGTGAAATATACGCTCCGCATTTATATGTGGCGCTGTATATGTTATGTCGAAACCATGTAAAAACCGGCGTCGCCGCATATGTAATCTTGTCCTATTTGAGGAAAATATCCAATGTTGTTTAATAAAGCTTGATATCAAGCAGTTTTATTTTAGACAATTTGATTAATCAGGCTCATAGATAGCAATAGCTTGAGATATTATTACGTGAGATAATATCCGCATTTTAGCAGTATTATTTAGCAGAGCAGTTGCTATGTTTCCACAAAATTAGATTTATAAGTTAAATATTTCTCAGACACACTAAGGGATATACTGCAATTACATGTGCAGAATATATACGGTTGGGGGGCTCATATGTTTACGGTTGGTGTGGATACTCTGTTAGGTAAGTACCATGGCTGTTGCCTTGAAATATGATGCTTGTTAGTTGCAGGATACATTTCTCTCTCTGGTGTATGGAGCTGCTCAAATGGGAGGCCTGGGTCCTTTTGCAATTTTACTGGATATCTCCATTTCTCAAAAGGCTTGTTATCACCACATGATATAAATGCAAGATATATTCTGGAAGATGGTGCTGGAACTCCAGTGAATTCACTTCTAGTGACTCATTGATACAGAGCCCTGATGATTGGGATATGTACTGCCAGTGGTTAGGAGACCATATCTGCTCATGAGGAACTTTGTGGAACAGGGGTGGGGTGGGAGTTCACTTTAACATACATAGAACGGATATTTATTTTTTATAGAACTTCATGTATAGTCTGTTTACAGAAAAGCAACATTTTCACTTTGATGTGCCTTTCACAGTAGTTGTTTGAACATACTGTGTGTTTGATTAATTGAAGCTATATGCATTTATGGAATGGTGGTTGATTCTATCTATGTAATTCTCACAGCTACATCTGTGACCAAAAGGCAATTTCTGAAAGTCGATTGACAGTGTAAAATCATCAAGATTGTTAATAACAACATAGACCATTAGGCACTAAATTAGTCATTACTGCTGTCTTTTGCCCTGCAGGCCCCTGCTCCATCTAAGGAGAGAAAGAACGATACATTTCATATATGAAAGCTCTGGAAACCGTTTCACAAGTAACAGGATTGGACAAGATAAATAATAGTCACTGAGGTCGCTAAAAGGATGGATTGACTGAGATGGTGTTACGTGATGATTCTGATTAGGAACGCCTAAGGTTGAAATTTGTCTTGTTAAATGTAATCAAATATGAGATTTTCTAAATTGTAAAGGGTACATCAGAATGTGTTGTGCAAACTATAAGTGCATTCTCTAATCTGTGAGATACCTAATCCCTCCTGTCTACAATACAGTATGTAAAGATGCAGGCACTTCTTCTAGTTAATGTTTATGGAAATATATCACATACACACAGACAGGAATGGAAAAACGGCACCATAGAGATGGATGTAATAATGTTCCAAGTGAGATCACTAGAGGCTAAATTTTAAAAACTCTCCAGCATGGAGAAAAATAATTAGCTTATTTTACTGAGCCCTATTTTGTAAAGTAAGCGTTTCTCCTTAACATAATATATATTAGTGAACTCTTATTGAAATACATATACCAGGGTAAGAACTGCCTTTAAAACAATTGGTTAGAGGCCACATGATCGAATAGAATCCTGCCAGAACAGACAGCTGGACCCTAAATGAGTGGTGTTCGGATGGATATCTCTACTTGCAAGATGATGGCTATTATGTAGAATATAATAGTACTGGAGTACTGAAAGCCATTCCATCTTCAAGACAGGGAAAGTGGAAACTTTACAAATTACGAGGAATATGAAAATTAGACCTCCCAACTGTCCCTATTGAGAGGGGCAGTCCCCTAATTCTAAGAACTGTCCCTCTGAGAAAGCCATATGCTCCAATCTGAAGAATTTCACTTTGCGTCTGTGCTTATACTGCCAATAAGACTTTGCTCTTATGTTACATAGTTAATAATTATAAAATAATTATGCAGCATCTACATATTATTTTCTCTTTTGCAAAACTATTTCTTATTAGATGTACATATACTGTAATACTGTATCTATAATACCAAAAATAAAGAGAGAAAGAGATTTTTGCCAGAAATTAATTATATCTGCTTCTATGTTAAAGCCCAATAGGATTTGTGTCCTAAGAAGAAAATCCAAAATATTTCCCTTTTCTTTCCTAAGATATGGTGAGTCCACGGCTTGAGTAATTACTGTTGGGAATATCACTCCTGGCCAGAAGGAGGAGGCAAAGAGCACCAAAGTTAAACTGCTAAGTATCACTCCCTTACCCACAACCCCCAGTCATTCTCTCTGCCTTCAGTGCATGGAGGAGGTGAAGTTTAGGTGTCTGAAGAAAAATTTTGATTTCATCTACAAGCAAGTTTTGGGGTATAGCCGTATTCCACGTCATTATTTGCAGTCGGGTAGTGGTGGCTTTAAAGCAGTTAGGAACTTGTAAAGAGGTACTTACTGAGTTTTCCTAACAATTGCTGCCCTAGTTTAGAAAGCCAGAGTTGGCTACTCTGCTCATTCTTTTTCAAAGGTCTCTGTGAGGAACGATGTCTTCTCATACCTTGTAACTGTCTACATGCCGGACAGCGGAGCAGGTAAGTGCTTTTTCTTTCAGTTGGGGAGACCATGCACTTAACAAATTAAAGACACTTCTCTTTTATTGGGACATAGATAATCCTGTTGTATGGGTTACACAGCGGCATGAAGCAGGCACTGTAGCATGTGTGAGACTAACATTGAAACTCTTTTAAAAAAAAAAAAGAGGGTAAAATTTTTTTATTACGCTTTATTTTTGGACACATATTAACTTGATAAAACAATACAAGTTTTAACTGAAAGTAAGGCTGCATTTTCTATTTCATCAGCTTATTCATTTCCCCTTTGCTTTAAAATAAACCGATGCAACATTTTAAACTGTCCGGTTGGAAAAAAACGTTATTTCTGATACTCAGTGTACCAGAAAGCTATTTTTAGTGCCTCTCTGTGTCGCAGCAGTAATTTGAGCTCGGCAGTTGTGGTCACATGACCAGCTTTACTTTATTACATTTCTGAGGAAAAAGGTTTTTTTTTCTCTCCATTTCTGGGTGATCCGGTCTTAATTGGTATCGATAAGGCACCTCAGTAACTGAGGTGTGGGGTTGCCTGAGGGGTATTTAAGAAGTTTATTTAATGTTTATTAAATGTTTTTTCTTAACTTTTCTCACATAATTTTAGCTGGGGATTTGATCCTAATTTGGGATAAAATTTAAAGTATATTTTTTCCTTTGCTTATTTTAATTGAATTTATTTACATTAAAATCTTTGAGCCTTATCTGTAGAAGTTTATTTACTGTTTCACAACATGTCTAATATGGAGCAAGAGCCTGCTCTCATGAATTCATGCTTATTATGTTTAGATGCACAAATTGCAGCAATTTTGTTCTTCATGTTTCAAGAAAACCTTGCAAAATAAAAGGGTAACATTTTTAAGCCTAATGTTTCTCAAGATGATGCTGTTAAAATAATACCTCAGCTTTCTCCTGCTACGTCCCAAGCCTCACATGCAGTGCCCTGTGGTCCCTCTATAACTCCTAGTGGAGTTTATTTAAAAGCAGAAATTGCTGCCCAGATATCTTCAGCGGTATCTGCGGCATTAGCAGCCATTCTTAGATTACAGGGAAAACACAAGGAAATCTAGACATTCCAGAAAGTAAGGTTTCTGTCCTCAGTTCTGCTTCCCAAGTTGCCCTTTCACATAAGTCTGATGAGGAAGCTACATCTGGGCTTTCTGAGGTTGAAATCTCAGATTCGGACAGTATAATTCCTTCTTCTGAGACTGAGGTGGTATCCTTCAGATTTAAGCTTGAAACACCTTTGTGTATTGTTAAAGGAGGTTTTAGCTACTTTAGATGACTCCGATACCCCTGTCGTTGTCACTCCTAAGAAATCTAGTAAACTTAATAGTTTATTTGATGAACCTTTCACTTCAGTGGTTTTTCCTAGTGCGACATCTTATTGGTTCTAAACCTTGTCATATTCTCTTCAAGTAGAGACTTTTTTTGGATGAAATTCAAGATAGGATTAAAGCTCTTAAGTTGGCCAATTCCTTTATTGCAGATGCCATTTTACAGGTTGTTAGACTAGGAGCTAAAACTTCTAGTTTCGCTGTCCTAGCCCATAGGGCGTTATGGTTGAAATCCTGGTCTGCGGACGTTTCCTCTAGTCAAGCTTCTGGTGATTCCAAACCCGCAGGTGATTCCAAATCAGCATGAAGGGTTTGCCCCTGATCCGGGATCGAATCAGGTGGGGAGCAGACTTTCTCAGTTCTCTCAAGCCTGGATACAAGATGTCCCAGATCCCCGGACTGTGGACATAGAATCCCCGGGTTACAAATTAGAATTCAAGACTTTTTCCTCCCAGAAGCAGAATCCATCTTTCAAAAATTATCTGCAGACCAGATAAGAGAGGCGTTCTTGAAATGTATTCATCTTTCCTCCCCTGGGAGAGATAGTTCCAGTTCCAGTGCAGGAATAGGGTCTTGGGTTCTACTCCAACCGATTTGGAGTTCCAAAAAAGAGGGAACTTTGCGTTTCATTCTAGAATTGAAGTATCTAAACAAGTTTCTCAAATGTCCATCCTTCAAGATGGAGACTATAACGCCTCCATTCTTCTTTTAGTACAAAAGGATCAGTTCATGACAACCATAGACCCTAAAGGATGTGTATCTTCATGGTCCTATTCACAGGGACCATCAACAAATTCCTGAGATTAGCTTTTCTGGACAGACATTTCCAGTTTGTGGCCCTTCCATTTGATCTAGCCATGGCTCCCAGAATTTTTTCAAAGGTTCTGGGGGCTCTTTTGGCAGTGATCCGTTCATGTGGAATTACTGTGGCACCCTACCTGGACGACATATTGGTTCAGGGCACCATCTTTTCAACAAGCAAAATCTCATACAAAGATATTGTCTTTTATTTGTTTCCACGGATGGAATGTTGAATCTGGAAAAAAGCTCCCTTTCCCCTGCTACAAGAGTAGTGTTCTTAGGGACCATAATAGATTCTCTATTGATGAAGATTTTTCTGACAGAGGTCAGGAAAAACAAAATAATTTCCTCTTGCCTCTCTCTTCAGGCTACTGCTCATCCTTCAATGGCTTAATGTATGGAGGTAATCGGTCTGATGGTGGCTTCCATGAACATCATTCCTTTTGCTCAATTCCATTTGAGAGCTCTCCAGTTGTGTATGCTCAGACAATGGAATGGCGACCATGCGGATCTATCTCAGGGAATAGAGTTAGATCAGTCATGAAGGGACTCTCTCCCATTGTGGATTTCTCAGGAACATCTGTCTCAGGGCACATGCTTTCGGAGACCTTCTTGGGTGTTCGTGACCACGGACGCCAGCCTGCTGGGCTGGGGAGCCATCTGGAACTTGTTAAAAGGTCAGGGCCTTTGGACTCGGGAGGAGTCTGCTCTTCCCATCAACATCTTAGAGTTGAGGGCGATTTACAATGCTCTATTGGCTTGGCCTCAGCTAAGTTTATCAGGTTCCACACAGACAACATAACCTCTGTGGCTTACATCAATCACCAGGGAGGAACTCTCAGTTCCTTAGCCATGAAGGAGGTTACTCAGATTCTTCAGTGGGCAGAGACCCACAATTGCTGTCTGCCTGCCATCCCAATTCCAGGAGTAGACAACTGGGAAGCAGATTTTCTGAGCAGACAGACTTTTCATCCCGGGGAGTGGGACCTCCATCTGGAGTTGTTTTCCAGCTTAGTCCTCAAATGGGGGGAGTTAGATCTGATGGCGTCCCATCAGAACGCCAAGCTTTCAAGGTATGGTTCAAGATCAAGAGATCCGCAGGCCGTTCTGATAGATGCTCTGGCGGTTCCTTGGGTTTTCAGGTTGGCACATCTGTTTCCTCCATTTGCTCTCCTTCCATGAGTCATTGCTCGTATCAAACAGGAGAGCGCGTCTGTGATTCTAATAGCCCCTGCATTGCCTTGCAGGATCTGGTTTGCAGACCTAGTGGAGATGTCATCTCTCCCACCTTGGAGACTACCTCTGAGGAAGGACCTCCTAATTCAGGGTCCCTTCCTTCATCAAATCTCATTTCTCTGAAGCTGACTGCTTGGAGTTTGAACGCTTTAATAAGATATGGCGTAAATATCTTTATTGGTGTGGAATCCAAGGGCTACTCTTTGAGTAGAATTAGAATTCCTAGTTTCTTATCTTTTCTTCAGGAAGGCCTGGAGAAGGGATTGTCAGTCAGTAGTCTGAAGGGTCTGATTTCTGCTTTATCAGTTTTACTACATAAACCATTTGGCAGATGTGCTAGATGTGCAATCTTTTTGTCAGGCCTTGGTCAAAATCAGGCCTGTTTTTTTAAGTCTGTTAAGCCTTAATCCTTGTTCTTAAAGTTTTACAACTGGCTCCGTTTGAGCCGTTGCATTCCATAGACATTAAGTTGTTATCTTGGAAGGTTTTGTTCTGTTGCTATCTTTCTGCTCGAAGAGTCTCGGAACTCTCAGCTCTGCAGTGTGATTCCCCCTTATCTTTATTTTTCATGCAGATAAGGCGGTTTTTCGTACTAAGTTAGATTTCCTTCCTAAGGTTGTTTCTAATAGAAATATCAATCAGGAAATTGTTGTTCCCTCTCTGTGTCCTAATCTTTCTTCTTCCAAAGAACGTTTGTTACACAATTTGGATGTTGTACGTGCTCTTAAATTCTACTTACAGGCGACTAAGGATTTTCGCCAGTCCTCTGCCCTCTTTGTCTGTTTCTCTTGGAAACATAAAGGTCAGAAAGCTACTGCTACTACTCTTTCTTTTTTAGTTACAGAGTAGAATTCGTTTGGATTATGAGACTGCTGGGACAGCAGCCTCCTGAGAGATTATGGCTCATTCCACAATAGCCGTTTCCTCTTCTTGGGTTTTCATAAAATGGAAGCTTCTGTGGAACAAATTTGCAATGCCACAAATTTGACACTTTTGCCTCGGCTGAGGCTTCTTTTGGGAGAAAGGGTTCTTCAAGCGGTGGTGCCTCTATCTTGGATATTGAGTTCCCAACAGTAATTACTCAAGGCATTGTCTCACCATTATCTTAGGAAAGAAAAACAAAATTTATGCTTACCTGATAAAATTTCATTCTTTCCGCATATGGTGAGTCCACAGCCCACCCTTTATTTAAGACAGTAGTTCTTTTGACTATAACCTCAGGCACCTCTTACACCTTGTGTTACTTCTTTTACTCATTTCCCTTCGGTCGAATTGACTGGGGGGTTTTGCCTCCTCCTGCTGGCCAGGAGTTGATATTCCCAACAGTATTTACTCAAGCCGTGGACTCACCATATCTGGTAATAAATACATTATCAAGGTAATCATACATTTATTTTTTTTTTTGAAGCAACAATTCCTTTTCTCCTCTCCTCGGTTGGAGGTTTAACATGTTTTTCCACCCATAAGTTATTAGAAAGTACTCTGCTATTTATATTGAGAAGGCAGTACCAAATAAATGCATCCTATTCCTAACGCTCACTTCCTATGAGCACCCACATATTGCACAACAGTACAAAACACAGGTAATTAGGGATATACCATAAACAAAAGAAGGATTCGGTACAATAAATTCATAAACTTTTTGTGTTACACAGTACTGAATTTACTTTTAATTTCTGCATGATCACTTGCTTTTCTTTCTCTACTTCCGCATTTGTAGTGAACCTTATAGGTTAACGAACTTGTGTTCTTAGTTTCATGATTAGATGTAACAACACTGGGTGCCAATACATTTTCAGTGTTTTATTCCCCTTAGATACAAATGCCCAGCTTTTCTTTGAGTGATCTTGCAGTACTGATGAGACTTCTTAGACCAGAGAGCTTAAAGGGACATTCAAAACTTTGAGATGGTAATATGAAAAGATTAATTGTATATATTAAAAAACTCTACAATATACTTTCCTTAATGATTTTGTTCCCTTTTCCTGTAATTCCATTCTGGATTCCACACAGCCATTGGCTGCACACTCCTAGTGACCTATTTATAACTGTCCCTAATTGGCCACAGCAGTGAAACTACCTAAGCTACAACATGGCAGCTCCCATGGTTTTATAGACATTAAAACTTTACACTTATTTTGTCCAATATTTTAAACAACTAATGAAGCTTCTAAAAACACATCTACATGTTATTCTCAGACTAATCTTTTCTTAGAATGCATCATTCTACTCTATTATTTATTTAATTTTTAATGTCCCTTTATAAATACATTTTTAAGCATGCTTTCTGTGAGTTTAATGTATTTGAAAGTAATAGTGCTGCATCATTTTACCAATGAACATGCAACTATTTTTCCTACTAATTAATTTTACACAATCGCCTAGAATTTGAGTTTTGCGGCCAAAGGGGGTGCGTTAGTTTCGCGTGTTTTTTTCCCCCCCGCACCTTTATAAACCAACGCTGGTATTTACAGTTCTCAGAAGGGCTGCGTTAGGCCTCCAAAAAAGGAAGCATACAGGCATATTTACCGCCACTGCAACTCTAAATAACAGCGTTGCCTTACGGACGCGGCCAGCCTTCAAAAACGTGACTCGTGCACGATTCACCCTAGGAAACAATGGGTCAGTTTGAGCCTGAAAAAAAAACCTAACACCTGCAAAAAAGCAGCGTTCAGCCCTAACACAGCCCCATTGTTTCCTATGGGAAACACTTCCTAAGTCTGCACCTAATCACCTACATGAACCCCGAGTCTAAACACCCCCTAACCTTACACTTATTAACCCCTAATCTGCCGCACCCGCTATCGCTGACCCCCTGGCATAGTATTTTTAACCCCTATCTGCCGCTCCGTACACCGCCGCATCCTACGTTATCCCTATGTACCCCTAATCTGCTGCCCCTAACACAGCGACCCCTATATTATATTTATTAACCCCTAATCTGCCGCACCCAACGTCGCCACCACCTACCTACAATTATTAAACCCCTAATTTGCCCGACCGGACCTCAACCGCTACTCTAATAAATGATTAACCTCTAAAGCTAAGTCTACCCCTAACACTAACACCCACCCTAAGATAAATATAATTTTATTCTAAAACGAAATAAAATTAATTTTATTAATAAATTAATCCTATTTTAAAGCTAAATACTTACCTGTAAAATAAACCCTAATATAGCTACAATATAAATAATAATTATATTGTAGCTATTTTAGGATTAATATTTATTTTACCAGGCAACTTTGTATTTATTTTAACCAGGTACAATAGCTATTAAATAGTTAATAACTATTTAATAGTTACCTAGTTAAAATAATTACAAAATACCTGTAAATAATATCCTAACCTAAGTTACAATTAAACCTAACACTACACTATCAATACATTAATTAATTAAACTATCTACAATTATCTACAATTAAATCAACTAAACTTAAAAAAAAAAAAAAAAACACTAAGTTACAAAAAAAAACCAAACACTAAATTACAAAAAATAAAAAAAGATTACAAGAATTTTAAACTAATTACACCTACTCTAAGCCCCCTAAAAAAATAACAAAGCCCCCCAAAATAAAAAAATGCCCTACCCTATTCTAAAATAAAAATTTTACAGCTCTTTTACCTTACACCAGCCCCTTAAAAGGGCCTTTTGCGGGCATGCCCCAAAGAAACCAGCTCTTTTGCATTTAAATAAACATACAATTACCCCCCCCCAACATTACAACCCACCACCCCACATACCCCTAATCTAACCCAAACCCCCCCTTAAAAAACCTAACACTAAGCCCTGAAGATCTTCCTACCTTGTCTTCACCACGCCGGGTATCAACCGATCCGTCCAGAAGAGGGTCCGAAGTCTTCATCCTATCCGGCAAGAAGAGGTACAGAAGAGGCTCCGAAGTCTTCATCCTATCCGGCAAAAAGTAGGAGATCCCGGACCGGCAAACATCTTCATCCCAAGCGGCATCTTCTATCTTCTTCCATCCGGCGCGGAGCAGGAACCATCTAGAAGCAGCCGACGTGGATCCATGCTCTTCTAACGACGTCCTAAGTCGAATGAAGGTTCACTTTAAATGACGTCATCCAAGATGGCGTCCCTCGAATTCTGATTGGCTGATAGGATTCTATCAGCCAATCGGAATTAAGGTAGGAAAAATCTGATTGGCTGATGGAATCAGCCAATCAGATTCAAGTTCAATCCGATTTAGGCGTCGTTTGAAGAGGATGGATCCGCGTCGGCTGCTTCAAGATGAGTCCCGCTCCGCGCCGGATGGAAGAAGATAGAAGATGCCGCTTGGATGAAGATGTTTGCCGGTCCGGATCTCCTCTTCTTGCCGGATAGGATGAAGACTTCGGAGCTCTTCTGGACCTCTTCTTGCCGGATAGATGAAGACTTCGGACCCTCTTCTGGACGGATCGGCGATACCGGCGTGGGTGAAGACAAGTGGAAGATCTTCAGGGCTTAGTGTTAGGTTTTTTAAGGGGGTTTGGGTTGATTAGGGGTATGTGGGTGGTGGGTTGTAATGTGGGGGGGTATTTTACGTTAATTTAAAGTGCAAAAGAGCTGTTTTCTTTGGGCATGCCCCGCAAAAGGCCCTTTTAAGGGCTGGTAAGGAAAAAGTGCTGTAAAATTTTTATTTTAGAATAGGGTAGGGCAATTTTTTTATTTTGGGGGGCTTTGTTATTTTTTTAGGGGCTTAGAGTAGGTGTAATTAGTTTAAAATTCTTGGTAATCTTTTTTTATTTTTTGTAATTTAGTGTTTGTTTGTTTTTGCAATTTAGTGTTTGTTTTTGTAATTTAGTTTAGTGATTAATTGTAGATATTTGTAGATAGTTTAATTAATTAATTTATTGATAGTGTAGTGTTAGGTTTAATTGTATCTTAGGTAAGGATTTATTTTACAGGTAATTTTGTACTTATTTTAACTAGGTAACTATTAAATAGTTATTACTATTTAATAGCTATTGTACCTGGTTAAAATAAATACAAAGTTGCCTGTAAAATAAATATTAATTAATACATTTATTAGAGTAGCAAGCGAGGTCCGGTCGGCAGATTAGGGGTTAATACTTGAAGTTAGGTGTCGGCGATGTTAGGGAGGGCAGATTAGGGTTAATACTATTTATTATAAGGGTATTTTGAGGCGGTGAGTGAGGCGGAATTAGAGGTTAATACATTTATTATAGTAGCGGTGAGGATAATGTAGGTGGCGGGCCGGTGTGCAGATTTAGGGGTACTAAATTTTTTTATAGAGTTGCGGCGATGTGGGGGGGGCCTCGGTTTAGGAGTGCATAGGTAGTTTTTGGGTGTTAAGTGTACTTTAGAGCAACAGTAGGTTAAGAGCTTTATGAACCGGCGTTAGCCCAGAAAGCTCTTAACTCTCCTGGCTTTTTACTACGTCTGGAGTCTTGTCGTTAGAGTTCTAACGCTCACTTCAAGCCAAGACCTCTAAATACCAGCGTTAGAAAGATCCCATTGAAAAGATAGGATACGCAATTGACGTAAGGGGATCTGCGGTATGGAAAAAGTCGCGGCTGGAAAGTGAGTGCTAGACCCTTTCCTGACTGACTCTAAATACCAGCGGGCGGCCAAAACCAGCGTTAGGACCCCCTAACGCTGGTTTTGACAGCTAACGCAGAACTCTAAATCTAGACGATTGTTAATAAAAATACAAATAAGCAATTTACTGATAATATGTTTAGCTTCAAAGTAAGGGATGAGAAATTATAAACACTTTAGTGTCTGGGCACAAAAAAAATCTTTCTGCAACTTAGTGGTTCATATATAGTTAATATTGTTTCAAGTCGAGAAAGCATTTTCTTTTTGTTAATCTCATAGATTAGAATGCAGCTTATGTTGGTTAATTCCATCTTTACCATCTAAAGCCATAATTTATAGAAATGGCTCTGAACTTCTGAAGCTTGCTAAAAGCTTTTTTTTACTGCAAACCCCCCCCCCCCCCCCATTTTTATAAGGGATTCATCTGTTTTAGAAAGTATTAAACTGACATAAGTCAAAACTTAAATGTGCATTTGGGCATTTCAATTTTGAATAGAACCATTTTTGCCATATACTTGTATTAGCCAAAAATGCTTCTGGAAAAAATATATTACTGTTTCAGAAAAACATGTTAAATAAAACTTGCAGTTAGTTGTTTGACACAAAATAATATAATCTGGGTTAAATGTACATATTTTACCTCATAGTACTTTTAGAACAATATTAGAAATACCAAGTCAGTCAAATTCAAGATTGAACAGATGTGTTAGATGATCTTATTATGTTTTTTAAAAGGAGAAGTGCTCACGTTGTGAGATGTTTGGGCTAGTGATATAGAGAGGAAAGAGAGGTGTCCAGTTTACTAAGTGGGTAGATGACCAAGAACAGACCTCCTGGATCTTGCAAGATTGTCATGACTTGGGATATCTTCTTACTTTCCCACCTCACAGCTCCCATGACCAACGCAAACATCCTGGCTTCTGGGGATTTCCCTGGCTCCACCCACAGCATGCCCAGACACCCCCTGGCCCCCACCAATATTCCTTCCTGCCTCCACCCATGACGTGCTCATGCCACTTTCCCTCCTTTTCCTGCCCCACCTACAAAAAAAGCTGGTGGGACAACCTATACACAATTACCAACACATCTGTTTTTCTAATAATCCTCTAGGAAATGTTTGGAGGTATGAAGAATGTGTGTGTGATTGTGTGATAGGCTGTGTATACTGCTTTATGTGTACACTTGTTTTCCTGCCAGATATAATCTTATTGAACCTTTCAGTGTATGATACAGTCATTTCCAATTACCTGGCTGGAACACTGCAAAATGTCTGGAAAAATGCTGTGAAGGTCAACAAAAACCTTAGAAAATGTTACACATTTTCATGCTTTATTCAAGCTGTAAATCAGGAATATCTATATGACCTGTGAAAATTATGGGCCAGATTACGAGTGAAGAGCAATATTGCTCTTTCTCAAGTGTGATATTTGCGCTCCAAATAGTAATACCAGCACAAGGAAATGAGTGCTGGTATTACAAGTAGAGCGCAAAGCGAATGTGACCTCACATTCGCACTGCATGGAAGCTTTGCATTTATGAGAGCGCACTACTGGAGGCTCCAATGAGAGCCTCGTTCTGATGCCATCATACACCGCACAGAACCAAGCGCAGCGAAGGGGGTAAGTCGCGCACATGTTATATTAATATATGTATATATATAATCTATATATATATATATATATAAGCATATACCACATATGTTTACAGGGAACCACAAAGGGGCCTATTTATTATGTGTCTGTCCGACATGATCCGATCAGCGGATCATGTCCGACAGACATCACTGAATGCAGGGAGCAATACGATCATCCGCATTCAGCATTGCTCCAGCAGCTCCTGTGAACTGCTGGTGCAACCCTGCCCCCTGCAGTTTCGCAGCCAATGGGCCGCTAGCAGGGGGCTGTCAATCAACCCGATCATATTCGTTCTGGTTAAATTGCGGCGATCTCTGTCCGCCTCCTCAGAGCAGGCGGACAGGTTATGGAGCAGCGATCTTTAGAAGGCTTGCCAGAAGCACAGGCCCCTCAAAACTCCATATGGAGCTTGATAATGGGCTCCCAAAGTCTCCACAGACCCACTATGTAAAGGCACTTTTCAGTGCCTTTTTCTAACACCCCCCACATCCCCTCACTTTAAAACCCTAAAAAATGCTTTGTACAGTTTTTTTTTAAATGCTTCATTTTTTTAAATAAAAACCAACACTACACTTGAATTTGGGGACATTTGGGTGACATTTAGCAAATGGTTATTTATCATGTGCCTGTTGTGCTCCGCTTGTATCTAGCCCTAGATATTTAATTCCAGCAGAAAAATATATTTCAATTATTCATTTTAATTTAGGACATAAAACATTATAAATGAGGTATGTAGATACCCCTACTAAATGATTGCGTTTCAGATGTTTCAGCAAACAGTCATTACTAACAGGTACATAAAATCCAGCACATAACCATGATATCTCCATAGATAAACATTGGCATACAATGGCTCATAACTAAAAAGCTGATTGACTTTAAACGTGGGCACTTTCATAGAATGCCATGTCAGTTCATGAAATTGCTGTCCTACTAGACCCTGGTCAACTCTAAGCACGTATTATTGTGAAGTTAAAAAACAACAGCCAAGCAATGATATGGTTGACCAAACAAATTCGAGACCAGCGCAAATATGACCTGATACAAACACTTATATTCAAGGAAGATTTCCAATATAACCTCCAACAAAAAATTACAAGAAATAGAGAAAGATATAAGTGCGCAAAAATTAATGCTGAAGTAAACAGGGGAAAAGGGGGGATATCAGTTATTTAAAATACCAGACTCAAAAAATTATATATCCAAAGAATAGAGCTAAAATAGCTCCAAATTCACTTAAAAGGCTAGTTATGTTTTCACACTTTAGGGGTATTGTTTCCACTCCAAAAAGTTTTTTGATTATGTGATTATAACCATGAAATAACACACATGTAGGTGAAAGTTTTAAAATCACAATTTATAATTCTCAAAAACACAAATTAAAAAACAGATATTCCTAATAAATAATTCATATATATCTCTAATATTATTTATTTAAAATCAGATCTACTATGGACCGAGTCCTAATTACTAAACCTATTACACAAAAAAAAAAAAATACAAAAGACAGTTAAAAAGTTGATACAAATGAGCAAACCAGTATACTAAAATAAAAAGTTGCTATTTGATATAGATGGGAAACTCTGTAGACAGGCTCCCGAAATTGTATCCAAAATTGAGTATCCTTCACAGGCTATCCGTGAAACAAAGTATGCAATGGCTTCTTTTGTAGCTGTTGCTAGACACGGCCAGAGCACTGAGAGATATCAGGTATTGATGTAACTGGAGGTGAATAAAGGGAACTTTCTTCCTGAGCTACAGACATTGGAGCCTGTGTATCAGCATGAACTCTTATGTGTTAGTCGGCTGTCGACTGAGGCTGTGAGAGAGGAGCCTGTGTAAGAATCAGCACACAACGGGATCCCTTTGCTGAGGAGAGTCGGGCGCGGCGCTGATCTTTCGACACTACTCCAAACAAATTTGGGAGAAATCAGAAGACCGCCATTGCATACTTTGCTTCACGGATAGTCCTGTGAAGGGGATACTCAATTTTGGATACAATTTCGGGAGCCTGTCTACAGAGTTTCCATCTATATCAAATAGCAACTTTTTATTTTAGTATACTGGTTTGCTCATTTGTAATCAACTTTTTAACTGTCTTTTGTAATTTTTTTTGTATATAGGTTTAGTAATTAGGACCGGTCCATAGTAGATCTGATTTTAAATAAATAATATTAGAGATTATATGAATTATTTGTTAGGAATATCTGTTTTTTAAATTGTGTTTTTGAGAACTATAAATTGGGATTTTGAAACTTTCATCCTACATGTGTGTTATTTCATGGTTATATCACATAATCAAAAAACTTTTTGGACGTGGAAACAATACCCCTAAAGTAGTGAAAACATAACTAGCCCTTTTAAGTGAAATATGAGCTATTTAGCTCTATTCTTTGGATATATAATTTTTTGAGTCTGGTATTTGTAAATAACTGATATCCCCCCCTTTTCCCCCTGTTTACTTCAGCATTAATTTTGTGCACTTATATCTTTCTCTATTTCTTGACCAAGACAAATTCACAGAGCAGGGCCACAGAGTGCTGAAACATGTAGTGTGCTAAAAACACAAAATTAAATATGTTCCTTATTTAAAGTCAGTTTCCCCGCTTGTGGGTCTGAACAGTATTGTTCAATGGGGTGTTTCTGAAATTTCGATGCCAGGTCTGGTATATTCTCTAAACACGTTCCCCTGCAGATCTCATTGTTTATCTCACAAGCTGAAAGATGGTGAGATACATATTATTCTACATAAAAAAAACACATGGATACAAAACTAAAGACGATTGTAAGATACTATATGCTGAAAACATGGTATTTCAATTTGTTAATGGTTGCAGTATTTCAATTTTTACGAGTGCGCCCCCAGCTCCCCTGCTAATTTTGCTCATTCCAGTTTCAATAGAAAGCTCCATTATTTTGCATGGAAGGCGTTTCGCCCCCCCAGAGCTGGATTATAATAAGGACAGAATAAGCAGTGTGCCTACAGGACACCTTTTATAGAAATAATAGAGGGGCGCCTGTCCACTGTCTATTATAAATACTGGTGAGTTGTCAACCTTAACCTAAGATGGCCCTGGCAGTAAATAGCAGAACTGTGTATGTGGCGGCGGACATCTCATTAAAGTAGCAATGAGTATTTAGTATGTGCAGCCTCTGACATTCCAGGCGCATGCGCAATGCAATCTTTGTTTAAGACCGCTGCAAAGCGGGTGAGCGGGGGTGCACTTTATATTTTGGCGCCTACAGGCACCTGGGCTGTAATCTGGCCATGCTTGCCCCCTGTGAGTGTCTAATGTGGTTTTGTTTGTATGCTCGATCCAATGTTAGATAACCAGACCCCTGATTAATTTTAAATTTGAAGTACCAATTGTTTAAAAATTTCTGCTATTTACGCAGTGGCGTAACTAGAAAGCACAGGGGCCCAGGTGCAAGAATCTAAGAAGGGCCCCCCCACAGCCCCACCAAAAAGTAGAATTTGGTAACTGTTAAAAAAAAAAAAAAATGTATCACAGAAAAAATATGAGAATCAGATTACATGTCTGCAAAAGAAGGTTCCTGTGCCCACAGTCTGTGAGATTGTCCGACCCCCTATTACAGTATATAGTGACACCTGTTTAACCCACCAGTACTGTATATAGTGAGTTAGTGTACACACTCTGTAATCTGCCAGTGAGATGGCCTGGCCTGACCCTACCTGACCCCAGTACTTTATAAAGTGACCACAGTAGTCTGTGACATAGTCCAGCCCCCCCCATGCTGTAGTAGCAAGGTCTGTAATTTGCTGGTTCCACAAACACACACACACACATACATACACACAAACAACACACTCAATAAACATCAATGGGTAAAACAGAAAGACTAACCCCCTGTAGTCCAGAGACACTAGTGAAGCATCATGTCACACTCACATGATATCAGTGCAGGCATTGACAGGTCAATGTTTTTTATTTAAAAAAATATATTTTGTTTTTAATTGCGACCTCTTAACACCCCCTGTAGGTTTCGCCCCTGCTATTACGCAAAGAGACAGAAAGTATAAAATTCTGCAGAGATATGTCTTTCTTTCCCTTAAGAGTTTAATTTTCTGCCTGTTCAGCAAAATGAGCAAATGTTTGCCCAAAGTCAGAAAGAGAACTGTCACTGGTATTTTAAATTTGATTTACTCTGTGAAATGTCCATGGTATTAAAAAATAAAACGATAAATTATCTATTCTTCTTTCTTCAGAATTTAGTTTTTTTTTCTCCTAGGCTGGTTTTGAAAAATGTGAACTTTTTTTCAGCATGTTCATGAAAATTATTTGGGAACTCAGGAATTTGTAATGCAACCCTAAGGGTACACTTCTAAATCATTTGACATTGCAGGCTGTGTACACACCCACTGTTTCGTTTTTTATTTGTTAGCAGCAGATAATAATCTAGATAACTTGGAATTATATCTTTTACTATTTCTGTAACATTTGACATTTTAATTTCTCTGATTTCCTATATCCATACTTTATAGAGACAGCAGGAATGCAAATACAGTTCCGTTTAATAGAATTTAAAGATAAGTCCACAATACTTTTGATACTTTAAAAGCTTTGATTCTTATGTAGTATTGAAATTGATTGATAAAATATAATATATTTTGGATTACATTAAACATCTTAATAACCTAAAGGGCTAGCTTACAAGTGGAGCACAACAAATAGCTCATGGTTAATATTGTTTTGTGGGACCTCCCAACAAAGAATAATACACAATCTGGAAATTACAAGTGGATTGATAAATATTTTAACCAAAACATCCTAATGTGGCCCAAACTTTTGTCTAGCATGCTCTGTTCTTTTAATGGAAATCACAGGAAGCACTATTAGCAAGCTCATTGAGCTTGTATTACAAGCCATGAGTTAAAGGGACACAAAAAAAAACATTTTTTTTCTTTCATGATTCAGATAGATCATTTGATTTTACATAATCTTCCAATGTACCTTCTATTATCAAATTTGTTTTGTTCTCTTGATTTCCTTTGTTGAAAGGGATAACCTAGGTAGACTCATGAGCTGCTAATTGGTGCCTGATCACAGTGGCGTCACTGGGTGGATGTAGACTGCACCCCAGTGACACGCTCCAGGCAGGAATTTACAGCCTACTGAAAAATATAAATTCCTCTCATAAAATGCGCAGCCCAATCAGAGTGCAAGTATATATTGCGGGGGGGGGCAGCAGGTACAAACTGGCCCTGGAGTTTTGCCTCTAGTGGGGAAATTTAAGGAGCACAATTTCAAGAGCAGTCTGCAGGTGCAGCATCAGAACTGCTGTGTGTAGGTGGCTCCTATTCCAATCCCATCACTGCAGGTCCCCCCCCCCACTCTGCTAACACTTCGGGGTAGACAGAGTCAGCATCTTTTATCCTGTGTGTACTACCCGAGCTGTGCATCGGTTCCCTACTGTCAGGGTTTCACCCTGCTTTGTTTGCCCATTTGCTGCTGGCTGCCATTTTTACTTACCTCTCTCACTGAATCTGATGCAGAGTTATGTAACGCTGCTCACTCATCTGGGAGCCCTCTTATGGCCAAACTGGTGAACATCATCAGTGTGAGACAGGTTGCAGTCCCAGGATTATGATGTCCACACTTATTATTTAAAGGGCCTCTGTTCAGTATGCTTTTGTCCTTGCGTTGTCTCAGACTTGTTTGTTTGTTCCCTGTGTAAATGTCTGGCTTGTCTGGTGTCCACTTCTGGGTTCCTGACTCTGACTGTTTTCCTAGTTCCCTGATCCAGATATTGCTGACTACTCGCTTTGGCTCCTGACTCGGCTCGTCTGACTACTAGCTCTGGCTTTGACTCCTGGCATGTGGACTTATTTTTTGTTGTTGTTATTAATAAAGGTGTGATTATTTTTGCGCTTCACGACTCAGTCTGATTCCTGGTACTCTGACATTACGCAAGGGCCATGAATCCTGAGTGTGCTAATAATCCACCTTCACCCACCATCATTTCCAGGATCACCGCTTGGATCAATTTGCATTAGCCCTGCAAACCCTTCTGACTCACACTGCATATTTGGATCAGAGTGTCCCACAAGTTATGGATGCTCCTGTTTCTGCTGCTGCACCCAGTCCTACCAGGAGCATGTCCGGTTCTACACCCCTACCTCAGCGATATGGAGGTGATCCTAATCAGTGCAGAGGGTTTTTGAACCAGGTGGGCATTTATTTTGAGATGTTACCTCAGGCGTTTCCCTATGACAGCTCTAAGGTGGGATTTTTCATCTCTTTACTCACAGACATGGCTCTTGCTTGGGCTAATCCCTTGTGGGAGATAATAAACCAGTGATTTCTAATTACCTTGAATTTGTGGCCTCCTTTCGAAGGGTATTTGATGTTCCGGCTCGCTCCTCCTCTGCTGACAAACAACTCATGCCCATTCAGCAAGGTACGAGATCTGCTCAGTATGCCTTTGAGTTCCGTACACAGGTTGGAACAATAAAGCCCTTGTTGCCACCTTCTTTCATGGGCTCTCTGATGCGATTAAAGATGAAGTTGCTGCCAGAAATTTACCAGAGGATCTTGAGGCATTGGTGTCTTTTTTAATCCTAATTTACATCAGACTCAGAGAGAGGCCTTCTTTCAAGGACCGCTTGTGGAAGCCTCCTGTTCCGTTGTCTCCTACGTTTTCTTTCCCACCCATGCCTCCTTCTCCTCCCATGCCTCCAGGTCCTGAGTCACCAGATACTGCTGAGCCAATGCAGTTGGGATTCATGTGTCTCTGCGGTGGAGGGGCATTTAGGAGGAAGGAGGGGCCCTGCCTCTATTGTGGGTTACAGGGCCACCTTTTAAGTCTTGTCCTACAAGACCGGAAACCTCGCACCTAAGGTCCTGTTGGGCAGATCTTGGGTGGTTTATCCTTCCGGAACTGCTAAAGGAGAAACCTTTGGTCATGGTTCTCCTTAACATGGGTGGACTCCTCCATAGTCACCCAGGCTCTTGTTGACTCTGGTGCTGTGGGCTATTTCATTGACAGTGTTTTTTGTATCACAGCACTCCATTCCTGTATTGCCTTAGTCCGTTCCGCTTGCTATTGAGGGAAATTTTGTCAGGGTCTTCGCAATGTGTTTCCACTTGTCTTCGGAAACCAGTCAAAGTCCTGTGCACTTCTTCTGTATCTCAATTGCCAGAGGAGTACCAACAGTTCCTAGACCTTTTTGACAAGGTGCGTGCCGGTACGTTGCCTCCTCACCCGTCTTACGATTGTGCCATAGATCTGCAACCCGGAGCCATTCCTCCTCGTTTACCCTCTGTCTGTTGCAGAGAATTATGATGATGGAGGAGTATGTTGCCGATGTCGTGGGGAATCATCCGCAAATCCTGTTCTCCTGCAGAGGCTGGCTTCTTCTTTGTGAAGAAAAAAGGGTGGGACGTGTTAAGACCATGCATCGATTATAGGGGTCTTAAATGTCTTACCATTAAAGGGGACACTGAACCCAAATTTTTTCTTTCGTGATTCAGATAAAGCATGCAATTTTAAGCAACTTTCTTATTTAACCCCCATTATCAAATTTTCTTCACTCTCTTGGTGTCTTTATTTGAAAAGCAAGAATGCAAAGTTTAGAAGCCGACCCATTTTTGGTGAACAACCTGGGTTGTTCTTGCTGATTGGTGATAAATTCACCCACCAAGTAAACAAGTGTTTTCCAGCATCCTGAACCAAAATCAACTGGGCTCCTTAACCTTAGATGCCTTCTTTTTCAAATAAAGATAGCAAGAGAATGAAGAAAAATTGATAATAGGAGTAAATTAGAAAAAGTTGCTTAAAATTGCTGCTCTGTCTGAATCACGAAAGAAAAAAAATTGTTGTTCAGTGTCCCTTTAAGAATGCTTACCCTATTCCGCCTCATTACGGAACTCTTTGACCGCATCAAGGGAGCTAGTCTTTTCTAAACCCTGATTTGAGAGGAGCGTACAATCTTGTTAGGATCAAGGAGGGCTGCGAATGGAAAAACACCAGGAGCGGGCATTATGAATATTTCGAATGCCCTTTGGCCTATGTAATGCTCCAGCTGTTTTCCAGGAATTTATTAATGATGTCCTAGGAGATATGTTGCAACAGTGTATTGTGGTGTACTTAGACAACATCCTCATACACTCACCCACACTTCAGAGACTACGTGAGAACGGCCTGTTTTGTAAACTCGAGAAATGTGAGTTCCATCAGACTCAAGTAACCTTTCTAGGTTATGTAATCTCCATTGCAGGGTTCTCATAGACCCTGACAAGTTATCTGCAGTTCTGCAGTGGCCTCGCCCAGTTGGTCTTCGGTCTATTCAACGTTTTTTGGGCTTCGCCAATTACTATAGAAAGTTTATTAAAAACTTCTCTTCCATGGTCAAACCTATCACAGACATGACTCGTAAAGAGAATGATCCACTCCATTGGTCACCTACTGCCATTAAGGCCTTTGAGAGTCTTAAGACTGACTTTGCTGCCACTCCCAGTTCTGGCTCATCCTTACCCTGTCTTGTCTTTCGTTTTTGAGGTCGAGGCGTCTGAGACTGGAGTAGGTGCCCTCTTGTCTCAACGTCCTACGCCTGATGGTTCCTTGCATTCGTGTGGTTTCTTCTCTAAGAAATTGTCTCCAGCGGAGTGCCAATTATGAAATTTGGCGACAGGAAATTACTGACCATAAATTTGGCACTCAAGGAATGGAGGCATCTTCTCGAGGGTACTAGCATACCAGTGATCATTCTTACTATACCACAAGAATTTTAATTATCTATATGAAGCAAAATATTTGTCACCCCAATAGGCCAAAGAGCGCTATTTTTGTCTTGGTTTAATTATGTGGTCTCCTACCTGCCTGGTAGTAAGAATGTTAGGGCTGATGCCCTCTCTCGACAATTTTCGTCTCTGTCCAAGGAGGAGTCTGTACCTACTCCAGTTATACCTCCTGATCATATTTTGGCCACCATACATACTCATTTGACTTCTCCCTTGGGGGAGGAGATCCTGGCTGCACAAACCAATGGACCTTCTGAGAAACCTAGTGGTAAGTGTTTTGTTCCTAAGAATCTTTGAACAAAACTGTTGCACATTTACCACTATCCTAAAGCCGCAGGTCACCCGGGCAAGAACCAAATGATTTGGTCTGCCACTCGACAATTCTGGTGGCCAGTTCTTCGCTCTGATGTTGCTGCGTATGTTGCCTCCTGCTCAGTCGGTGCACAGAACAAGACTCCTCAATGTCTTCCTGTGGGTCTTCTCCAACCAATTGCTATTGGTTAGCGTCCTTGGACACATTTTTCCATGGACTTCATTGTTGAATCCCTGTTTCCAATGGCAATACTGTTATCCTAATGGTGGCTGACCGTTTTTCTAAAATGTCACATTGCATTTCCTTGAAGAAGCTGCCTACCACTCAGTGCTTGCTTTAATTCTTGCCCGGGAGGTCTTCCATTTACATGGGTTACCCAAGGAGATAGTGTCGGACCAGGGTAGCCACTTTGCCTCCAGATTTTGGCACTCCTTTTGTGCTCAAACGGGGATCCAGCTTTCCTTTTCCTCGGCATATCATCCTCAATCCAATGGGGCTGCGGAACCGGTCTAATCAGCTCTGGACAACAGTTCCTCTGTTGCTATGTCTCAGATCACCACAATAATTGGTCTGAACTGTTACCTTGGGCGAGTTTGCTCCGTAATAGTGCTACTTAATGCTTCCTCCCAGTTATCCCCATCTCATGGTGAATTATGGGTTTCAACCATCCTTGTTGACTGATTCATTGATGTCTCGGGTATTCTGGCTTTGGAGGAGCATCTCCGGAAAACTCCGTTCCACGTGGCTGCAGATTCAGGATTGCCTTCGTCGGTCTATGCAGCGCCACATATTCCAAGCTGATCGTAGGCGTCTGCCCATGCCTTCCTACCAAGTTGTTGAGAGAGTTTGGCTGTCCTCCCGCAACTTGAACCTTGCCTTCCAATAACTGGCTCCCCATTATGTTGGTCCTTTTAAATACTTTGATGGGTTATTCCTGTTGCCTATGCTCTTTACCTTCCTCCAATATTTTTATGTCTCCCTCTTGAAACCATTGGTTTGTAATTGGTTTACCACTGTTTTGCCTTGTCCCATCTCAGTTGACAACCATGAAGAATATGAGGTCAGCAGCTCTCGTATGTCCAAGGGTCGCGTATAGTATTTGGTTCACTAGAGGGGTTATGGTCAGGAGGAGCGTTCATGGGTTCCCTCCTCTGATGTTCATGTTCCCGCCCTCCTCTGTGCCTTCCATGCCATTTCCCCAATAAGCCTTTTGTCCTCCCGTGGGGGAGGGGGTCATTGAGGGGAGGGTACTGTCAGGGTTTCCCCAGCTTTGTTTGCTCTTTGCTGCTGACTGCCATTTTACTTACCTCTCTCACTGAATCTGATGCAGAGTGTGTAACGCTGCTTACTCATCTGGGAGCCCTCTTATGGCCAAACTGGTGAAAATCATCAGTGTGGACAGGTTGCAGTCCCAGGATTGTGATGTCACACTTATTATTTAAAGGACCTCTGTTCAGTATGCTTTTGCCCTTACGTTGTCTCAGACTTGTTAGTTAGTTCCTGTGTTCCAGTTCCTGTGTATTACCTGGCTTGTCTGATGTCCCTTCTGGTTCTGGATCCCTGGCTTGTTCCCTTGTTCCTGACTCTGTTGTTTTCCAAGTTCCTGATCCCCGCTTTTCTGACTACTCGCTTTGGCTCCTGACTCGGCTCGTCTGACTACCAGCTCTGGCTTTGACTCCTGGCTTGTGGACTTTTTATTATTTTTTGTTATTAATAAAGGTGTGATTATTTTTGCACTTCACGTCTCAATCTGATTCCTGGTACCCTGACACCTACATACCCACTCAGCATGGCCAACCTGGAGGAGACAAGGCAGATGCAGCTCCTGGAGAGCCCAAAGGGCAAGGTAAGAATCCAGAAGCTGGTTGTGCTGAGACAGGCAGTAGCTCTAGGCATGAGCATTATAATTATTGCAGTTTACATTTTTTGTATGTGTGTGTCTGAGGTGTTTGTGTGTCTGAATGTTTGTGTGAGTGCGTGCCTAAGTATTTTTGTGTGTGAGTCTGAGTGTTTGTGTGTGTAAGTGTGTTTTTCTGTGTGTCTGAGTGTTTTTGTTTGTGTGTGTGTTTGTGTGAGTGTGTGCTTGTCAGTATTTTTGTGTGGGTGAGTTTTTTTGTGTGTGTATGTCTGAATGTGTTTTTGTGTGTGTCTGAGTATGTGTGCTTGAGTGTTTGTTTGTGTGAGTGTGTGCGTGTCAGTTTTTTTGCGAGTGTGTGTGTGTCAGTATTTTTGCGTGTGTGTCTGAGTTTTTGTGTGTGTTTCTATGTGTGTGTACGTGTGTGTATGCTGTATGTCTTACAAAAACATTCCTAAATCTAAAGTTTTTTTGTCAACTATACATACAGCAAACCTAAAAAAAGTCCCCCTAAAAATATATAGACCTCCACCCAAAAACCAAACCCCAAAAGCAAACCTAAAAATAACCCAAATTCTACACTTAATCCCACCATAAATGAAACTAAATAAAGTACCTCTACAAAATGTCCCCTAAAAAAAAGAAAAAAAAAAAGGAAGAAAAAACCCCCCCACTTTCTTAAAAAAATCTAGTGGAAAAAAAAGAAATCAAAAGGACAGCAAAGTCCATTCTACTTACCATCTTCAGTTCAAAGTCCTGAAATTTGATCCAAGGTAGTCCACTATACAGAGGATACTCTTCCTATGGCCCCTCTCCTTGTGGCTCCTCTTCTTTCTGTTTCTTGGAGCAGTCTGCCTTTCCTATGAAATCCTCTTCTTGTAGTGAAAAATAAAAAATTCCTGGAGAGGTGACGCCACTGGCTGCACATTTTTGCCTCATGTAATTGGCTCATCCATTGCATTTAGTTAGCTCCCAGAAATACATTGCTGCTTCTTTAACAAAGGATACCTAAAGAATGACGTAAATTTGATAATAGAAGTTGGAAAGTTGATTGTATTCTCTATCTGAATCATGAAATATTTTGAGTTGCATGTCCATTTAAAAGGGACAGTGTACACCAATTTTCATATAACTGCATGTAATAGACGTTACTATAAAGAAGAATATACACAGATACTGATCTAAAAATCCAGTATAAACCCTTAAAAACTTACTTAGAAGCTTCCAGTTTAGCACTGTTGACGAGGTTAAGCTGGGACACCCAGTGAAAGGGGCTGGGAAAACAAGACTCTCTCAAGTCTTGCAAATCTTGCAATGGCAGTACTTATAAGTTTTTCTTGATGGAAAAAAATATTTATGTGAAGCTAGCAGAAAGCACAAGTTAAATTGTGCTGAGAACCTTAATTTGCGTTTACAATATCAGGCAATGCCAAGTGATATCTTGTAATGCCTGTGATAATTGTTTGTTTATACTGCTAATCTACATACTCCTGGAAAAAACAATCCTCAGATTGCCTGATTCCAGCCTTGCTGAAGCACCCTAAGATCATCACTGATCTTCCACCAAACTTCACAGTGGGTGCGAGACACTGTGGCTTGTAGGGCTCTCCAGGTCTAACCATTAGACAACCAGGTGTTGGGCAAAGCTAACAATTGAACTCATCAGAGAAGATAACCTGGAATCGGGCAGATTTGTCTTTGTGAAGGACACATGAATCAAGCCACGTACAATGTTATCCTGGAAGAAAAGGAAGAAAACTTGCTTCCTTCTGCTCTGACAATGTTCCCTAACTCTGAGGATTGTTTTTGCCAACAGAACAATGCTCCATACGACACAGCCAGGTTAATCAAGGTGTGGATGAATGACCACCAGATCAAGACCCTGTCATGGCCAGCCCAATCTCCAGACCTGAATCCCATTAAAAACCTCTGGAATGTGATCGAGAGGAAGATGGATGGTCAATAGCCATCAAACACAGCCGTGCAGATTAAATGGCATAAAGTTACCCAACAGCATTGTGAAAGACTGGTGGAGAGCATTCCAAGACATATGAAAGCTGTGATTGATAATCAGGGTTATTCCACCAAATGCTAATTTCTGAACTCTTGCTAAGCAAAAACATTGGTATTGTGTTGTTTAAAATGAATATGAACTTGTTTTCTTTGCATTATTTGAGATCTGAAAACACTGAATCTTTTTTATTTACTTGACCAGTTGTCATTTGCTGTAAATAAATGCTCTGAATAAAAATATTTTTATTTGGAATTTGGGAGAAATGTAGTCAGTAGAATAAAAAAACAGAAATGTTAATTTTACTCAAACAAATGCCTATAAATAGTAAAACTAGAGAAACTGATAATTTTACAGTGGTCTTTTATTTTTTCCAGAGCTATATGTGTGTATTTGTGTGTGTATTTGTGTATATATACCGGTATATTCTGCAATAAAAATAATAACTACAAATTGGGGGGGTCCTTGTATGCAACAGCTGTTTGACCTCATGAATTGTGTTTGTCAGTTATATAATGTACCTGTCAGAGAACCACGTTTAATTCCACAATTATTATGTAAATTACAGTGAGGATATAGTATGTGTATATATATATCTATCAATTCAAGTACTCAGAAGACACTAACAGGCTAGATTTGCAGGCTATCGGAACTAAAGCATAGGTGAAATAATCAGCTAATCAGTAACCATGGTTACTGAGCAGGTCTCAGATAAGTATTTCAGAAAATCTGGCATGTTAGTGTGCCCTGAGTGTTTGGAATGAGAAAAGCTGATATATACAATAAATCGTATGTTACTGAGAGACATAAAAACATAAGCCAAATACCTGAACCGTGCATGTTTTGGGAGGAGTAGGAGCTCTTGTTAAGATATAAGGGATATGTATCAAAGCCTCAACTTTGTTGCATTTGCCGGCACCAATACGCTCGCCTAACATCGCGGCCGCGTATCTCAATACGCTCTCCTTAGTTATGAAAAAAGCCGTCAAAAAGATGCGCACCAAGTATGGGACGATGAGCATCGGACTGTTGTTAACTAGCAGTTCTCGATCTCGCGTCTATTCGGCTTTTTCCAAACTTTATTTATACCCTGTCACTAAACGCAGCCACTATACTAAAATATTTAACCCCCTATCTCGCCGCTCCCCCGATCCACTGCAACCTAAATAAAGTTATTAACCTCTATCCCGCCGCTCCCCAACACAGCCGCAACATAAATAAAGTTATTAACCCCTATCCTGCTGCTCCCCGACCCCGCTGCAACCTAAATAAATGTATTAACCCCTATATTCCCACTCCCCCCACCACGCCGCAACCTAAATAAACGTATTAACCCCTATACCTCTGGCCTCCCACATCACTACCACTAACTAAACCTATTAACCCCTAAACCTTCAGTCCCCACGTTGCAAAAAATAAATTAAGCTATTAACCCCTAAACCTAACGACCCACTAACTTTAAATTAAAATTACAACATCCCTATCTTCAAATAAATTTAAAACTTACCTGTAGAATTAAAATAAACTATTTTAAAATATGAATTAACCTACCCTAGCTATTATACTACAATTAAATTAAACTACCAATTAAATTAACTAAAGTACATATTAAAAAACCCTAACCGTACTCAAATTATTTAAATATACTATTAAACCTATAACACATACTAAATTACAGAAAAAAACACTAAGTTACAAAAAACAACAACCCTATATTACGAAAAATCACATTATCAAAAATAAAAAAGAATTACACCTAATCTAATAGCCCTATCAAAATAAAAAAGCCCCCAAAAAGAAAAAAAAAAACCCTAGCCTACAATTAACTACCAATGGCCCTTAAAAGGGCCTTTTGTGGGGCATTACCCAAAAGAAATCAAACACCCCCCAACAGTAAAGCCCACCACCCAACCCCCAAAATAAAAAACCTAGCTAAAATAACCTAAGCTCCCCATTGCCCTGAAAAGGGCATTTGTATGGGTATTGCCCTTAAAAGGGCATTGAGCTCTTTTACATGCACAGACCCGAATCTAAAATAAAAACTCACCCAAAAAACCCTTAAATAAAGCTAACACTAACCCCCGACGATCCACTTACAGTTATTGAAGTCCCGCTTGAAGGATCCATCCAGCCAGCAAGAAGTCTTCATCCAGGCTGCCTCTTCGATCTTCATCCAGCCGGCGAAGTCCTCATCCAGGCGGCAAGAAGTCTTCATCCATCCGGCGTGGAGGGGGTCCATCTTAAAGACATCCGGTGCTTCCTCTTCATACGGTCGCCGCCGTAAACTGGAACTTCAATGCAAGTGACGTCATCCAAGATGGCGTCCCTGGCATTCCTATTAGCTGAAATATTTCAATCAGCCAATAGGATTAGATCTTCAAAAATCCTATTAGCAATCAGCCAATAGAATTTGAGCAGCTCTCATCCTATTGGCTGTTCCAATCAGTCAATAGGATTGATATCTCATCCTTTTGGCCAATAGGAATGCAAGGGAGGCCATCTTGGATGACGTCACTTGCATTGAAGTTCCTGTTTACGGAGGCAACCGTATGAAGAGGATGCTCCACGCCGGATGTCTTCAGGATGGACCAGCTCCGCGCCAGATGGATGAAGATAGAAGATGCCGTCTGGATGAAGACTTCTTGTCGCCTGGATGAGTACTTCACCGGCTGGATGAAGAAAGAAGAGGCCGCCTGGATGAAGACTTCTTGCCGGCTGGATGAATCCTTCAAGCGGCACTTCAATAACTGTAAGTGAATCGTTGGGGGTGCCCATACAAATGCTCTTTTCAGGGCAATGGAGAGCTTAGGTTATTTTAGATAGGTTTTTTATTTGGGGGGTTTGTTGGTTGGGTGGGTGGGTTTTACTGTTGGGGGGTGTTTGTATTTTTTTTTACAGGCAAAAGAGCTGATTTCTTTGGGGCAATGCCCCACAAAAGGTTATTTTAAGGGCCATTTGTAGTTTATTGTAGGCTAGGGGTTTTTTAATTTTGGGGGCTTTTTTATTTTGATAGGGCTATTAGAGTAGGTGTAATTCTTTTTTATTTTTGATAATGTGGTTTTTTATTTTTTCGTAATTTAGTGGGGGGGGGGGTTAACTTAGTGTTTTTTCCCCCCTGTAATTTAGTAATTTGCAATAAGGTTTAATAGTATATTAAAATAATTTGAGTAGGGTTAGGGTTTTTTTAATATGTAATTTATGTAATTTAATTGGTAGTTTAATTTAATTGTAGTATAATAGTTAGAGTAGGTTAATTAATATTTTAAAATAGTTTATTTTAATTCTACAGATAAGTTTAAATTTATTTGAAGATAGGGAGGTTGTAATTTTAATTTAAGGTTAGTGGGTTGTTAGGTTTAGGGGTTAATAGCTTAATTTAGTTTATGGCGATGTGGGGGATTGACGTTTTTTTTGGGTTAATAGGTTTAGTTAGTGGTGGTGATGTGGGAGGCCAGAGGTTTAGGGGTTAATACGTTTATTTAGTGGCGGCAGTGTTGGGGAGCAGGGTAATAGGGGTTAATACATTTTATGTAGGTTTGGGACGATGTCGGGGGCGGCAGATTTGGGGTGTTTAGACTCAGGGTTAGGGTGTTAGGTGTAAACGGAACTTGTTTTCTACCATATAAATCAATGGGATATCTGGCAGCATCGAACATAAGCTTTCGCTGCTTTCAGACTCCCATTGATTTCTATGGCATCCGTGGCCTCCAGGGTGGCGGATTGAAAACCAGGTACGCTGGGCCAGAATAGCTGCGAGCGTACCTGTTAGAAGTTTGATAACTGGGAAAAAGTGTCAGATAGAGCCGAATGTGTATTTGGAACATTTGTAATGACGTAAGCATCGATCTGCGTCGGATTGAGACCGGCGGATCATATGTTACGTCACAAATTTCAACATTTACCGGTCTGTAGGCTTTGATAATTAGGTCGGATCAATCTCACAAAAATTACGCTGCGGAATTCCGGCGTATTTGCGGTTGAGGCCTTTGATAAATATCTCCCATAATGAAAATCTGGCCTGTTGGGGTGCTTGGGGACTGAAGTTTAGAAACACTGCAGTAGATCACTGTAAATCTTTTTTTCCATAGAAAATCTGAAATACCTGTGTTTCCACCGGAGCAGCGGATTCTAGTTAATGCTATTCACATGAGCTACACAAACACTTCACTTTTCTACTTGAAATATACATTTTAAACACAGATTCCCCCATGCCAATAGACAGCTTCTTTGCACAGATAATTGGTAAAAAAAAGCTTAATTTATGTGCTGCTGTAGGCTTGCAGCAGTATCACTAGCAACTAGTTTTACTTTATATAAGTTTTATATATAGTCAGCTGCTTTTCTGCTAACCATATCAAATAGCAGGTTTAAGGGACAGTCAAGTCCAAAAAAAAAACTTTCATGCTTCAAATAGGGCATGTAATTTAAACAACTTTCCAATTTACTTTTATCACCAATTTTGCTTTGTTCTCTTGGTATTCTTAGTTGAAAGATAAACCTAGATGGTTCATATGCTAATTTATTTGCCCTTGAAGACTGCCTCTAATCTGAATGCATTGATAGTTTTTCACCACTAGAGGACATTAGTTCACATGTTTCAAATAGATAACATTGAGCTCAAGCGCGTAAATTTACCATGGAGACAGCTCTGATTGGCTAAAATGCAAGTCTGTCAAAAGAACTGAAATAAGGGGGCAGTCTGCTGAGGCTTAGAGGCCTATTTATTAAAGGTCTGTTGGACCTGATCCGACAGTGCGGATCAGGTTCCGACAGACCTTGCTGAATGCTGAGAGCAATACGCTCTCCGTACTCAGCATTGCACCAGCAGCTCTTCTGAGCTGCTGGTGCAACGCCACCCCCCTACAGATTCGCGGCCAATCGGCCGCCAGCAGGGGGTTGCCAATCAACCCGATCATAGTCGATCGAGTTGAATTGTGGTGATCTCTGTCCGCCTGCTCAGAGCAAATTCTGGTGTTGACTGCCCTTTAATTTATTTTTGTTAACCAACAAATGATTAACCAACCCATGACCGAGTATTGAATGAAATTAAAGAATTTCTTTTTTTTCCATGATGAACAATTTGACCAAAATTAATATCTAGTCTCTACACGTGTCTATTATATAAGTATAAACTATATTTTCTGTTTCACCCTCTAAATAGAAACAAATAAGACAATCAGACTACCTAACTGTAATCTTCAGCATTAAATTGTTTGATGGGAAAAGGAACTCTGTTTGCTGTTCATAATATGTTGGATGCAAACATTCTGCTTGTGAAGATAAAGACATTTTCTCTGATGTATTTATTAGAAAGAGCTCCATAATGAGATTTCATCAAGTGACTAATGTAAACAAAGACCAGACAAGAAAACATAACCGCAGGATTGAAAACCAAGGAGAGAAGTGAGTGGGTGTAGCGCTTCTGTAAACAAAACACATCTCTTGTTTTTCCTCCTGTCCATCACTTATTGTAAATAAACACAGAAGTACTGATTTGGCTTCATTTATAATACATATTTATACAAGACACGTAAACAGGTTGTTGTACTTTTAAGTCAACCACACTAAGCTTGTACATAAACTGTGGAAGCTTAAAAGATTTCAAATTCACATGAAAAAAAAAATCTGATGACATCAAAGATTGATTTGTTTGTCAACATTAAAGATTTTGGGATTGCAATATAAAATGTTTAATTATTTGTAGTAAACACTTTGGAATATCCGCTCGTTGTTTATTTTGCTTGCTTTTGTAGTAAAATGCCTTGCTTCTATATACAAACAGTGATTATCCCATGCCAGGAGTTTCTTTTAAAATCTTGACAATTGCCTAAATTAGCTACAAACTAAACAGCAATTGCTTAGAACAGTGGACAAACTGAGTAGCCCTCCATAGCAACAATTAAAAGAGATGAGATAAACATATTCACCAGAATTGTCAAGTAGTTTTGCAAATCATTAACTGAGTGGCAGATATACTGGAAATCTGTCAGTCACTGGACACAATGGTAGGCAGGGCCAGACTATGTGCCCCAAAAAGGGAACAACGGTAGGGTCACCTTAGCCCCCACTATTGATCTCATCATGTATATTTTTCACAAATGAGCAGTCATTTTACCACTTAGCTGCAAGTGCAATACAAATAAATAATGTTACCTTTGTAGCTGACAGTAACACATGTAAACAGAAATGATCTGAGACCCCTTGACGGTCCCTATTTTCTTTCTGCTCTATATTAGCAATACATAAGGTATTGGAGGCATTTTATAGCTAGCTAACATTTAAGTGTCCAGTATTTTTGTGAAGGCAGACTGCTAAAATACTGTACTGTTTGTTGAATACTGGACTCCTGGCAAGCCTAGATCCACTGATATTATTATATTCAGGATAATTTATCCCGCTCCCCCAAAGGAAATCTTGCTTCAGGCACGCATGGGGAGCCTGAGGTATACCCATACCCAGTTACCTACAGATTGTCGAGTATTTATGTGGAGGACAGTTGGTAACCCTAGTTGCACCTAGAAAAGGAGCTTGTGAAACCTATATAGAGGCATAGTTGCCAACAGTCCCTGATTTCCAGAGTCAGTCCCTGTCTGCCTGTTTTGTTGTATGTCATTGTATGACATTTGGTGTGTGTGTGTGTGTATGTGCATATATATATATATATATATATATATATATATATATATACACACACATATACATACACACATATATGCATGCATATATACATATAGATAGATAGATAGATGTAGTGTATTATTTAAATATAATTAATTCCTAATGGAATATTGTTATTATTATTGAATTGGTTCACATATTATTTGGCCTCCATTACATATGCAGCATCGCCCTTAAAAGCCGGCGACGCCAGATTTTACGCGAGTTTGGTATTACATATACGGCGTAGCATACAAGTTACGCGCGTATATTTCACCCTTCGGACGTATTTTTTTTTAACCATAGACTAACATAGAACAGACGCGCAATTTGGTATCCAATATATAGCGTAAGGACTTACGCGTGCAGAATTCAGAGAATCTACTCCATTCTTATCTCGCCACAAATTGCAGGCGCAGCAACCCTTGCACTGACTAAAAAAGCAACGTAACTCCCTGGAAGCCTTAACAAACACATACATTTAAGCAGCATTTCAAGGTTAAAGGGACAGTATACTATGATATTGGTTTTTAAGCTTTATTTGTGTATTTGAAATAGTTTGAAGCCACAACATAATCAAATTAATTGAGCTTGTAGGTACTTTATCACATTGTGGACATATACTTGCTTATTTACTTTTAATTTCTTCTCAAAACAATCAACAATACTTGGAGGAGAGAACAATGGGAAATCTAAATTGTATTACCTTCATCTCTTTATGTATGGGTTTATATATGAATTTTGAATAGCGTAATTACGCGTCACATTTTTATATGAAATTGCGGTTAATTTTTACGAGTGTTAGCCTAATTTGCATAAAACTACTCTTTATTGACACTTTCCGTGGATAAAATACTGGCGTATGTTACTTGCGACGACTAAAATGTGTATTTGCGCACATTTCAGAAGATTGCTAGTTTGTCCTACTTACGCCAGTTCAGCATCTAACGGCGCAGTATATGTAATACCCTGATGTGCGAGGTGAAATTACGGGCGGCGCGGGTTCCCACACTTGTGCCGAAACCTGCGCCGTATATGTGATCGCGCCCCATATGCCTAGAATGTGTTCCAGAGACTGGGTAGGTGTTAAAGCTTGGTGCTATAATCTGTATAATAAACTATTACTATCAAATGGGTGTGTTTTGATTGCAGAACTGAGTGGGCGGAGCAGTTGATCAGTAGTTCGTCAATACTCCAGTAACCCGCTTGCTCTGCTCTGCTGCAAAGTGTCCCTGGAAATTTTTTGAAATGTTGGCAACTATGCAGATGTAATATGAAGTTTTTCAGTGAAACATGGGTAAACAAGAGCCACAGATAGCAAATGATAGCAAATGATGTGGCTAAATTAAAGGAACATTTAAGTATTTTTAAAGGTATGCATGGTATACACTGCTATGTAAAAGATCTGTACTCAAAATATTTAATTTTTTAGTTAGCAAAAATTGCAAATATTTTCAGTTCAGGGACATAGCTCAGGAATAGGTTCAGGAATAGATCCTGTATATGCAGGAGCAGCATATGATTGGGCCTGGCCCCTGGGCAAGAAGGAGCCTCTGTAGCAGTAGCAGGCCAGCAGCACATAGGGCCTGGGAAAGAAGGGGCCCCTGGCGCAGCAGAACACAGGGACTGGGGGAGGAAGCAGCACACAGAGGTGGCATCCTAAGTTGCAGACCGCAGCTGACAGCCTCCCATAGTTGCCAACATTTAAAGGACCAGTAAACACAGTAGATTTGCATAATCAACAAATGCAAGATAACAATACAATACAATTGCATTTACTCTGTATTTCAAAATAGAAGTAGATTTCTTTCTAACAAATTTCAAAATTATGTCTATTTCCACTCCCCCTGTACCATGTGATAGCAATCAGTCAATCACAAATGCATATACGTATAGTCTGTGTGTTCTTGCACATGCTCAGTAGGAGCTGGTGGCTCAAAAAGTGTAAATATAAAAGACTGTGCACATTTTTTTTTTAATGGAAGTAAATTGGAAAGTTGTTTTAAATTACATGCTCTATCTGAATCATGAAAATGTAATTTTACCTGAGTATCCCTTTAAAAAAATAAAATCCAGGGGGGCGGAGTTAGCTGCCAGAGTGAGAGGACGCATCGCATGAGAGCTCCTCTCTTTTTTGCCTAAAACTATTTAAAATCTAAGCTAAAAAACCATATCTACAAGACAGATAGTAGATTCACTACCTCTAGGACAATCTGAGGCATCAAAAAGACCGAACGGAGGACTTTGTGCAACTATATCTGGCAAGAGAACGGAGCTGGCGTGGTGCGCACTTTACTTTGCTTTCCGGTACTGCTGATTTGAATGAGCTCCTCACGCCACTGAGGCCTAGTTTTGTGGCTCAACTTCACTCCGGAGGGTCGGGGCTCCGCTCCGGAGTGCTAGGACACCATCTACCTACAACCAGCATCGTGACCACCAGAGATTAGGATTACCTCAGTCACCAAATACCTGAGCGGTCATCCGCATCCTTGACCAGGACTCACCGGATCAATCTACAGGCCACAGTGTTAGCCGTTGTCCGGAGACTTCGGCTGAACCCGATGACCAGCGGTGACACAGAGCAACCGCAAGTGAAGCCTGTTAGTCTGTAGGTGCGCCATCTCAGCCCTGGCGCGAACATCCACCATTTTTTCTCCGCATCTCAGGCTGTCCAGGGGAGAAAAACGGAAAACCGTAAACGGCACCAGCCCAGACAGATCAATAACTACTGATCCTTAGAACTGCATGGAGGGTAAGACCTTTCTATAAACACTGTATATTAGCCGTATTAATAATCCCTGCGCTCAGCCTATAGTACCTCCTCATTGGATTTTGAGGCCTATAAGTGGCCGATAGGAACAGATATTCTACTCATTGACACCAGAGTATATAAGTGGGGCCTGAGCTTAACATTACAGTATAGCAACTTACGGCTTTCATACCTTACCAACTACCAATAGAGACTGTGCTTTAAGCGGTGCTGACAGTGTATAATTACATTAGTTTCTCTATAAATTGAGGAGAAGAAAACACGGGCGGATTTGAGAGGTGGCTGCTGCAAAGTTTATCTGCCCCTCCGGATCCCATAACAGCAATAGGATTGAGAAATACACTGACAAGGACATAAATATATCCTCTTTCTAGTGCTATCTGTCATCACGGTTGATTTAAACCCAACAACACAAACTGTCTTTTACATTTAAACTACAATATTCTATGTTACCAGGATTGCACTGCAAAAAAGCTACAGAAATACACTGTGCATAAAGTGAAGATCTCCAATCAAGCTCATATTTAAAGGGGTGCCTCCTCATGATTGCTGAGATCTAGGTAGTACATTAATAAAGGCAATAGTGGATTATATTCCCTGTGTTATCTACTAAAGTTACTGAAATACCAATATATCCTATCAGATAACAGGGCTCTCTTCTCCCTTTTCTGTTGGCCCCCGTGCCCACGGGTCATACCCACTCTCCTTTTCCTCTACTGGGTTACTGTTGTACTTTTGGAATCTTGATCTCTCTCCCCCCTTTCCCGCCGGCCCTTTTGCCTGCGGGTCATAACCCTAGTACCTTGCCCCATATCGCCCTGCAGGGGCAACTCCCTGGGAGAGGGATTAGACACTCAGAAGCAAGGCTGCGGACCTACCTATGTTACCATAACAGCTGAGACCCTGCTATCTACTTGCAGCATTCTCCTTTTACCACGAGGCTCTAAGACACATTAACATGTAAGTCCATTAGCAACAGCCCACGACCCCGCCAACCCATGAGCACCTAACCAACATACTAGGAGTAAGCGGATTCCCACTAAAAGCAAGAACAAAGAAAATAAAACAGCTTAGGATCACATTTAGGAGCCCAGGCCCATAATGTCTCAACTCCATAAAAGGAAGCAAAAATCACACGCCACCCCTAAAAGAACGGTCGTTGACCATTTCCAGCACCCGACCAGAATGACTCATGCAAGATCCGAGGATGATGGTTCTGATACTGGGAGCCAGTCGGACACCCAACCTGGCAAAACCTTAACGAAAAGAGTTTCCAGATTACCATCCATAGAAGGTGCCCCTAACAACCTGATGGACTCTATCACAACACTGTTAGCATCCCACCATGATTCTCTATCAAGGAAATTCGACAAATCCCATGCTGACCTTAAAAAAGATATAGGCAGCATTGGAGAGCGAACAGATGTGCTGGAGCGCAGACAGGAAGATCTCGCTGTGGACCATACAAATCTCCTGAGTTACTCCCAATGCTTGGCTGGCCAAATAACAGACCTAGAACTAAAGTTAGCAGACTTGGAAGACAGGTCGCGCCGCAATAACATTCGAATCAAAGGTATCCCAGAGACTGTTCAACCACAGGATTTGGTTGCCTACCTACAAGACCTGTTCAAAACAACACTGGGCGCTGATCTAGGCAATGAAACCCTCATTGACAGAGTACATAGAGCGGTCAGACCTCGATCTGCAGATGAAGGGAAGCCCCGTGATGTAATAGCCAAGCTTCACTACTACACATTCCGAGAAAAGATCATCCGGGTTCTTGCAAGAGAAAAGTCATTACCAGATAAATATGCTGACCTGCAGATTTACCCTGACCTCTCCTCACATACGCTCCAAATTCGTAGGCACTATCATCCGTATACCAAGATCCTCAGAGAACAAGGCCTTAAATATCGATGGGGCTATCCAGTACGACTGTTCATCACCAAAGACAGCCAGCAATTCCTCGCCACGACGCCACAACAGGCCAGAGAACTTTTGCTGAAATGGGAACTGCTCCCACGGGACTCGGGGGACCGGGACCCTGGTCCTGCTGAGAACAGCGGACTTAGGGCCTCTGCACCAACCTGGAGACCGCTGCCACAATGGCCGGCACCCACTTCCAAAAGATCCCTGGACTCAAGGGACTTGTCCTTAGCTGAAGACGCATAGGGAATCCGTTTACAACTCTATTAATACAGTTTTGCATTGATCCAGAGACTTTTGTGGGCTTCTCCCACGCAAGCTTTCCAGAAGGAACCTAAGGCCACAGATGAAGATGGGTGAGACATCCAGATTTCATACTAACTTGAACTATGTACTTTCATACTTCCATAGTTTTGTAGCAGAAATGTTAACCCCACTGGGTGCTATATTCTAAATACAAGTTGTACTTGTTTTCCCTACTAACGTTCTAACCATAGAACACTCAATATACACAATATATGCATTGATACTATCTAGTATAACCAGTCAGGATTCCTCCTATGTTTATTGCTGATTGCATGAAGGATGACCTGTAATGTCTCACCCTAGTTATGTTTTTTTTTTTTTTTTTTTCTAAATATGTTCCTTATATTACTCTGAAATGTTTGCTCTGACTATTTACCTATAAGATACACCGATAGTGATCTGGCCAGCTGACTCCACACTATATCTTCTGACTTTCCTCCTGACCCTTGTATCCTGCGAACCCACACCAGACTTGCCCCTAAATGATAACATAACTACATCTGACTATAGGTGACACTAGCTATAATATGACCGCTAGAGGAAAGTAAGACCAGAGTATATAAGTAAATTAGAACAGCAACCCCCCGACCTTGCACAGAAGCAGCTCATTAACACAGACTTAGCTACCTATCACTTTAGCATCACTATAAGGCTGTCCACCCAGCCAGTAAATCATATCCCCTCTTTGACTAAGACCCACACTATAAGCCAGATACTTCTACAGCCCTAATGGACAGATATCTAACACCTCTTCTCAAGGAGTCACTTGGTCAGATGACAGAGCACATTCCCCCTCTGGGTTGATAGTTTGATTATATGTTTTTGTTTATTACTGTTTAACTTGTTACATATAAATTTAAGTATGTTGTGTTATAATTATGTTATATTATAAAACTAATATTGTTATTGGGTTTGGCGGAGGCAATGGCTGACCTCAGCACATCTCCGCCCCACAAAAATAGTTGTGCCCCCCTGATAGATATCAGGTGAGACACTCATTGCGAAAGTGATTCTTTGACACTTTTTTTCCTATACCCTCTTGTTACTCTTTCATAAGAGTAATATTCAGGACACTTGATTCCTTAACTATAGCAGACACCACAGCTTGACAGACTACCGCTTCTGGCTCCTCGATAGCAGCCCCCATATTCCCTATACCCTGCATTACGGCTGTGTCCTCCCCTTTGCCCTTAACTGACCCTAGTAATGGCACCGATCAGAATAGCTACTCTCAATGCGCAGGGACTCAATTCCCCTACAAAGAGGAAACTCTTGCTAAACTATATCCGTACACATAAGATCCACATTCTGTTCCTCCAGGAAACACATTGGTCAGGAGAAACTAATACCATTAAGGGCACGCGACATTACCCTATCTGCGAAATCGCCTCTAATAACGCAGGGAAGACACGAGGAGTGGCAATTCTACTCAGTAGAGATTTAACCTACACACTAGAGCACATTGAGAAAGATGCAGAAGGTAGATTCCTCATACTAATCTGTAAACTTAATGGCATCCAATACACTCTAGCCTCAGTATACGCACCGAATACAAAGCAGATTCCCTTTGTAAGGCAGTTCTTAGCCAGGGTAGACCAACTTAAGAGAGGCCACCTAATCATTGGCGGAGACCTCAACATGGTATGGGACCCACATAGAGATAAGAGGGCCCCCCTCACCACTCACTCAGATAGAAATATCTCGTCAACCTCTAATGCCTTCAGAAAACTCATGTTCCAGCATTGTCTATACGATGCATGGAGGTGTCTAGCTCCTACTATTACAGATTTCACACACTATTCCAAAGCACACAATTCCTCTTCAAGGATCGACTTTATCTTATGTGACTCCTGGTCCCTAGATAAGATGACAAATCCGACTATCCAACCATGCACATGGTCAGACCACGACATGGTCTATTTAGACTTCTCTGAATTACAGACCTTGACTAATAGACCCCCTTGGAAACTCCCCGATCAACTATTGACTGAGAGAGAGGTGCCCTCACTTCTCAGGGAATTAACTGACTTTCTGACACACAATGACACAGGCTCCACTACCCTAGATATGGTCTGGGCAGCCCTTAAGGCGTTCTTGAGAGGATACTTCATTAAGACGTTAGCTCACCGCCGTAAGACAGGATACCAATCCTTAGCCAAGCTCTATGGAGAGCTTTACTCTCTAGAGATTGCTAACAAATCATGCCCCGAATCCCTATTAGCCCGACAGATAGGCTGCATTAGAGATGAGATCGCCAGAAGAGAAACCTTGCGAGTGCAGGACAGTCTACATAGACTTAAACAGCTATACTATTACAAAGGCAATAGGGCAGACAGGCCGTTAGCTAGTAAACTCAGAAAGCGCACGCAGCAGAGTAGGATAGCCTCTATCACAACTCAGAAGGGACCAGTCCACTCCCCTAAAGCAATAGGAGTAGCCTTCGCGGAATACTACTCCTCCCTTTATAACATCGCGTCAGCTGAGCTGACGACTAAAACCACCCCAGATGACATCCGTCAGTTCCTGGAGGGACTAGACCTACCTAGGCTGACAGCTGATGCCAAGACCGCACTAGCAAAGCAGTTTACATTGAGGGAGGTCAGCATGGCCATAGCCGATTTAACACCTCACAAAGCTCCGGGACCAGATGGCTTCACTGTCGCCTTCTATCAGACCCTTAGTCCCTCACTCTCTCCATTTTTGCTTTGTCTTTTCAATAGAGTGGCCCAACGCGGTGAGTTTCTTCCGGAATTTCTTGAAGCTAACATCACTACGATTCACAAAGAGGGCAAGGACCCATCGCTGTGCTCTAGCTATAGGCCCATCTCCCTCATAAATGTTGACGCCAAGATCTACGCCAAGATCCTCGCCAACAGACTGAGCACACACCTCCAGACACTAATACACTTAGACCAAGTAGGTTTTGTTCTCAATAGACAGGGCTCTGATAATACGCGCCGTCTCTTGAACATATATTCGGAAGCAGCGGATCTGGGCTTACCCATGCTCACTCTGTCACTCGACGCTGAAAAGGCGTTTGACAGAGTGAGATGGGATTATTTAACTCAGACCCTGATGGCATTTGGGATCCCCAGTGCTTATATCAAAGCTACCATGGCACTGTACTCATCCCCCACAGCAGTGGTGAGGGGCTTGGGCTTCTGTTCCCCCACGATACGGATAACGAATGGGACAAGACAGGGGTGCCCCCTGTCCCCCCTACTGTTCGTGCTGGCAATCGAACCGCTAGGCGCAGCCATTAGGAAGTGCCCCGAAATACAGGGACTCCAGCTCCATGATACCATTCAGAAACTGGCTCTATTCGCGGATGACCTTACGGTCTTCCTCACGGAACCTTTAGAGTCTCTCCCACCGCTGTTCCGCCTACTGCAGAAATTTGGCGAACTTTCATATTACAAAATAAATGTTAGTAAAACGGAGGTGTATTCCCTCAACCTCCCTATTGAAGAGGAACGCAATATTCAGCTCCTTTATCCTTTCAATTGGTCCAGGAAGGGCATTAAACATCTAGGAATATTTCTATCTCATTCCAAACGGATCATTATAAGAGAAAACTATGAGAAATTACTGAGAGAAATCACACTCGAATTGAATACCAATAGGTATTGCGAGATCTCATGGTTTGGCAGAATAGCGGCTCTCAAAATGATGGTCTTGCCCAGGCTCACGTACGCGTTCCGATGTATTCCCATCCCAATTCCGGTATCTTTGATCCGGAAGTTCCAGACTCTCTTTAATGCCTATACTTGGCGCGACAAGAGACCACGAGTCGCAGCCCATATACTGCAAGCTCCTATGGAGAGAGGAGGTGCGGGCCTCCCTAACGTGAGGAAATACCATGAGGCAGCCTCGGCGTGGGGTAACGACCTCCCAGAGACCAGATGGAAAGAACTAGAACGGGCATCCTTGCCGGCACTGGTGGAACTGGAGGACCTTCTGTGGCTCCCTCCACATTGGCGGACAAAAATTTGCATTCCTAACAACATAGTTAAGGGGTGCCAGGAGACCTGGCTGAAATTGAGACATAACAGACTCATAGCCCCACACCCCTCACCCACACATTCTATCAGAGGCCTCCTTATGGGTTTGCCTGATATCCCTGCCAACTCATGGTCTGCCATGGAAGTGGTCTCTCTGACAGACTTCTATGATAATAAGAAGCTAAAAACCCATGTGGCCATGTTGGCCCTACCCTCTGTAACCCCGAGGTTCCATTTTACACTCCTACGCCTTCGAGCGTTAATGCGTTCTTGGGGCTTCCTAGAAGATGCGTTGAGAGACCCTACCCCATGGGAATTACGCTGGAAGGCCAATCTTCAACTTCACAAACCTCTCTCGGCACATTATCAGTGCCTACTGGGAGACCCTGTCCCTTCCAAAACTATCCACATGGAGGCCTGGGAGAGAGATCTACAACTTAACTACTCACTGGAGGTCTGGGAGGAAGCAATCTGTATCACTAAAAAAGCCACTCATTGTGTCACTCTATATGAGCTTTATTTTAAGATAATTACGAGATGGCACTTAGTACCTACTAAACTGCAGAAACTCTACCCCGATCACTCTCCCATGTGTTGGCGAGAGTGTGGGGAGAGGGGCACCCCGACACACATATGGCGGTCATGCCCAAAATTATCAGGTCTCTGGAAAAAGGTGGAAACCCTATGCAAGGACCTTGAGCTAGTTGAAACAGTTAGCCCAGCCTTGGCAATTTTACACTTAGGAGTGGACCTACTCCCTAGAGCTAAACGAAACCTACTAATATACATCCTCATCTCCACCAAACTACTTGTAGCCAGAAACTGGAAGAAAAGCCAACCCCCCAGGTGGCAAGGAGTAGTAGACTGTATGAATTACATTAGAAGTATGGAAAATTATGTATACGGAGAACGCAAGACACTGACTGACTTCTGCCTTATCTGGGAACCATGGGACAATCTTATGTCCCATAAGGTACATAACTAGACTATCTGACATCTGACACTTCCACCATACCCCTTCAGCCACCCCCCTACATTCTACTATACGAGGAAGCCAGACACGGGACATTCAAGGGGACTAGTGACGGCATTACTATAGCCTCTCTTAACCCCCACAAGATAAGTGGTGCAATGACCTAAACCCCCATACATGTAAATCCTTGACTGTGTCTGCAATATTCCCCTACTACATAGTCCTAACAATCCTACAAGCTAATTCAAAAGCCGTCCCAGTCGTACATTCACTGAAAAGAGCCTCTAGACTCCATATTGTTTAGTAAGATCCTAATTGACGGCCTCTGTAAAAACGAGGTACGTATACCAATTGAGGCGGTAATACGCCTTACGTTATGTAGTTTATATACTGTGTTATACTGTTGTTCACTTTGTTATAATGCATAAGCTGTATGCCATGTGATTTACCTCAATAAAAACTATTTATATAAAAAAAAAAAAAAAATCCAGGGACACTTAGCCGAAAAGCCATACCCATCCATGGTTTGCAAAGTTCCGCCCACTCCAATCCACACTAAAATAAGCACATAAATAATAGTAGTATAATTTAGCCATACTGATTTCTTAAAGGGTTAGGAAAGTTTAAATTAAATTCTTATAATTCAGACAGTGCATGTCATTTTTAAATTCACTACTACTTTATTCTCTTGGGTACCTTTGTTACAGCAATTCACTACTGGGAGCTAACTGTTGATTAGCGGCTACACACATTTGTCTTTTGTCATTGGCTCACCGGATGTGCTCAGCTAGCTCACAGCAGTGCATTTCTGCTCTGGAACTGACTTTAACTATGTGTTTAATCCCTTAGCAAACACATGGTTATATGCAAGCAATAGTGTAACAATGAAATTGCTCTAACATAGAACATTTTCTTTATGCAATGTTATAGCCTCAAGCTCTTCATCACCTCCCTTACTCTCAAGCACAGAATTGGCATAGGATAAATAACTTTACAGCAAGTAACAACCTAAGCATACAAGGGTTAAAATATTAACCCTTCAGCATCTGTATAGTGGGACACCACAAGGCACACAAATTTATATAGATATTACATAGCCTGAAATTAAACAGTGATATTACCTCAATATGGTTAACCTGCTAACTGCTGTCTTGGGGCTGCTGAGAACAATATATGCAGATATGCTGAGGACTTGCTAAGACACTATTCAAAGTTTCACAATAAGGTGACATTTTGTTAGGTAGTCATGTTTTTATCTTTGCAGCTGCAGCTATAGTGGGCAATGGGTTAAACGTTCCAGAAATACCACAGTAAATTTGGATGTTTTGCATGTTCTGTGAATTCCAGTACCAGTGCATGAAAATCCTGATGTGTTAAGCCCCTGCTAAGCAAAGCTAGTCAGTAAACATGGGGGCAAATTACACATGTTACAAATTCGCTTACCTGACACCTGACTTCACACTGCTATACTTCAGTACCACAGAAACCACTGTTTAATTTCAGAGAAAAAAAAACACACTGTAAGCAGTGAGACTAATCCCACAGCGACCTCTGTGGTGGAAGTACTGTCCTGCACACAATATTAAACTATATACAGACTGCATTCAACAAGGGACAAGCTTAAAAGGCAGGGACAGGAAGCAAAAAAAATGAGACTGTCAAAGGAAAAATGTCTTGTTTGGTATCTGAGAGGTTAAAGGACCAGTAAATACAGTAGATTTGCACAATCAACAAATGCATGATAAAAAGACAATGCAATAGCACTTAGTCTGAACTTTAAATGAGCTGTAGATTTTTTTTCTGACAAATGTTAAAGTTATGTCTTTTTCCACTCCCCCTGTACCATGTGACAGCCATCAGTCAATCACAAATGCATACACGTACCATGTGACAGTCATCAGCCAATCACAAATGCATATATGTATATTCTGTGAATTATTGCAGATGCTCATTAGCAGCTGGTGACTCGAAAAGTGTAAATATAAACAGACTGTGCACATTTTGTTAATGGAAGTAAATTAGAAAGTTGTTTAAAATTGCATGCTGTATCTGAATTAAAAGTTTAATTTTTACTTCAGTGTCCCTTCAATGGATACTTATATTCTTCTTAGTGTATCCCTGCTTGCATGGTTTCTAAGCACATTTTTATTTCAGGTGTGGGGCATGCTACTTACACACACAAACGAATACTCACAATTACTTATATTCACATTTTTGTCTGTGGGTGAGTAATGTATGTGCCTGAGTATATCAGTGTGTATGTCTGAAAGTGTCTGTGTGTATTTCGTAATGTGTGTGTGTCTGAATGTGCCTCTGTATATGTGTCTTTATCTGTATGTATGAGTGTTTATGTTTTTGTGTATGTGTGTTACTACCTGTACAACACCTTTAAGTTTCATTACACTCAAGAACACCTAAAGTGTGGCGGATTTCCATCATCCCAATCAGATCTGATCTGGATGATTGACAGCCCCTGCTCGTGTGGGATTGGCCGTGCACGGCATTGTACAAGCAGAGGTCTGTACAATGTTAAATGCGGACAGCAGATGCTGCCCTCTTACTGCAAGGCCTTTGATAAATGGAGCCTATTGAGTTTGCAATATTCAGTTATTTAGGTATATAATAGATTTTTGTACTGTGTTGGTCTTACTAGTGTAATGGATTTTTATGTTTTTTTGTTTTTAAACCTATTTCATATATATATGCCTTTTAAAATAGCATAGCATCTATTGTTCAACATTCCAGTTATTCACAATATTCACAAGCTCTATTAAGATAATTTATCACACGCAATTCTAGGATTCTTTATGAGACATACAAGACATCACTTCTGTCTTGTCTCATTCTTTAGGAATTAGTATTTGTAACAGTAAGACAGCATCAAAACAAAGGTTAATACCTATTGAGCTATTTTGTTAACAATGTAGGAGTTAATTATTTTAGCTGGCTAAAAAAATTGCCATGCATTTTATGAAATGGGAGATTTTCTTTCGCCTGAATGAATCTTTTATGTGTGCCATGCATAAATGTATAACAATTATGTCCCTTCTGTCTGCTAAATAAATAATCAGCCAGTGGTGGTTTTGTGAAATTCATAGCATGCATTCATTCTGCATATAAACTACTCCTCAAATCTAGGGGGGGTCAAGAGCTACCTGATCCCACACTAGAGATTTCAAGATGCGGGAAGAGAGCAAAGAACAGCAAAAAATATAAGTACTAGATAGCAAAACATGAATACAGAATGAATTGCAACACATTAAAAAAAAAAGCTTTATAAACTTAATTAAGCTATGTTGTCTATGCTTGCTATGTTATGGTGAGGACTTTCCACCATCCACAGCTCTTTATTTATTGTTCATTTTCGGATAGCATTATAGTGTTTGGTAGAAGCATACCTCCTAACTTTTTGCCTTCAATTTCTGGATCAGGAAGCTGAGGGGGGGAGGAAGACACATGGGTATACTCACAGCAGCGAAAGGGTGGAGTTGGATGTTTAATAGGCGAACTTGGTAATAAATGGGTGTTATTGGGTCCATATGGGTGTGTGGCTAAATAATGTCTAGTTTCTTTTTATGAAAACAAGGATATTTATTGAGGAGGAGTAAAGGGAGGAACATTAGCATATACCACTTTGACATTTACAAACAATGTAATAGAGTTGGGAGCTCTGCGGAATTAATTATTGTTAATAGTAGATAAGGACTAAGGAGCAGCAATGCACTAATGGGAGCAAGCTGTTGACTGGTGGTTGCACATACAGTATATACCTCTTGTAATTGGCTGACCTGATATGTTCAGCTAGCTCCCAGTAGTGCATTGCTGATACTTGAACAAAGAATACAAAGGAAGAGAATGAAGCAAATTTGAAAAGTAGTAAATTGGAAAGTTCTTTACATTTGAATGTTTTATATGAAACATGAAGGAAACATGTTGGCTTTCATGCCCCTTTATATTGTACTTACCTTTTTCTTCAAAATGTATTTCCTTCTGCTTAGAAGCAACAGGCAATGCTGACTTCTCAAGTTTTCCACTGCCTTGCAAATGCAGCCTCCTCCTTGCAGCCAATCCAAAGGAGATAAGGTTTAATTCACAGGAGGGTGCATCTGGGTCACAGTGGAAAACGAGGGAAGCAACAGTTCTGTAGGTGCTTTCAGAAGAAACAACATTATTTTTAAAATAAATAAGTTTTTGAAGGGACATAGAAGTGATGTGTTAAGTTCAATGTTTTATTTCCAATTTCATTTTAATATTGCAGGGTGTCATTAAAAAAAAAAAAATCTTGCATCTCTGTTGCAATCATTTTCTTTAAAAAAAAAATGGCCTACAGCAGGCAATACAACCAATCAGAGACCACAATATAATGATCAATGGGAGTTTGCTCTTAGGTGCTTGTTGCCTTGGAGATGAGAGACTGAAGCAGTAGTGCACATGTGCACAGCGCGTTTGCTTCTCACTTCCTTCAGGCAACAATCATTAAAGCTAATGAATCACTTCCATGTCCCTTTAAGCTTAAACAATGCTGTGTAATGAAACAAGGACTAGAAAGCCTCTTTCATTCTCATGATAACTTTATGCGTATGAGAAACATTTATTAAATCCTCTGCTATATATATTTTTTTAATTCTATTTTCACTACAATGATATTCTAAGGAGCAAACCCCATTTCAGTACATAATGTTTTCATAACTTCCAGTAATGATCATTTGTACTGTTATTTATAATTCAATGAAAAATACTTTCCTCTTACACATTCTTAAATTCCTGTAAAGCGAAAGGGATGCTACTATGCATTAAATGCATTAAAATAGAATGAGGCAGATTTAAAAAACAAATATATTCTGAAATCTGTTTTTGTTAAAAAAAATAATTATTGTTTTTAAGAAATTAAATTGAGCAGGGGTGTATAATGGTTTAGGGCAAAGAGGCTTGTGCCTAGGGAAACAGTATTTGGTGAGGGGGCAACACATTTTTGATGGGTAACTCTATGGCATTGTGCATTAATAATCTTATGCTCTACAAATATTCTCATTTTTCATATTATTACAAAAAGAAATGATCCATGGTTGTTTAATAAGAGTGCATGAGCCCCTCTGACTGTGAGAAATGTACAGGGTAAATATAACCTAATATTGTTACAGGTTCAGAGGGCAGCAGGCTAGACTTACACAAAAACGAAATATACAATCATACATGAGGATCCTAATCTAAAAACCTAGTCTACTTAGTTTGAGGGAATGGCTATAGCATGTAGTTTAGAAGAGCTATTTTTAGTGAAAAATGTGTCAGATAAAGTCATTTAAGTGTCTGTGTGGCGCTTACTTTGCTGTACACTTACTGTTAAAGGGACATTAAACCCACATTTTTTCTTTCATAATTCAGATAGAGAATACCATTTTAAACAACTTTCTAATTTACTTCTATTATCTAATTTGTTTCATTCTCTTGATATTCTTTCCTGAAAAGCATATCTAGATAGGCTCAGTAGCTTCTGATTGGTGGCTGCACATAGATGCCTCATGTGATTGGCTCACCCATGTGCATTGCTATTTATTTAACAAAGGATATCTAAAGAATGAAGCAAATTAGATAATAGAAGTAAATTGGAATGTTGTTTAAAATTGTATTTTCTACCTGAATCATGAAAGAAAATGTTTGGGTTTAATGCCCCTTTAATTATAATATTAGTCATATTTAGGAATAGAAGAGGGTTTATTTTACAATTTACACTGTTTAGTACAGTTTAACATTTAACCCTAGAAAATAAGTAAGAAAAGTTTGGTGAAAACACTATGGGGCCAATTTATCAATGTCCGCCAGACATCGCTGAATGCCGACAGCATACAATGTCGGCATTTAGCATTGCACAAGCAGTTCTAGTGAACTGCTTGTGCAATGCCGCCCCCTGCAGATTCGCAGCAGGGGGTGTCAATCAACCCTATTGTATGCGATTGAGTGGAATGATGTCCGCATCCTCAGAAGCAGTGGACGAGTTAAGAAGCAGCGATCTTAAGAACGCTGCTTCTTAACTCCTGTTTCCGGCGAGCCTGAAGTCTTGCGTGGAAACAGGAGTATTTGGCCCCATTCGAGCCATGATAAATCGGCCCCTATGAACTCACAGTGTAAAGATATAAGAGACAAACGCTGTCAGTAAAACTTCAGTACAGCTAATCCCTATAGTTAAACGTTACATAATTTCTGCATGGGCCAAGCCTCCAGCAATAAGTGGTGACAATCTCCCAAATTATAAAAATATTTTAACCAGCTGTATACACAGAATGAAAGCCAGAGATCCCAATTGTCCTCCATTAAAGGTTGGGGAGTTCAACACAGCTATTCCTCTTGCTACTTCCCCCATTTCTCTCAATGAAACCTGGGACTGCCCAAACCATGCTAAGAAACATCCAAACACTGCTCTTTAACCAATTAAACTCCATGCATGTGACCATAAATCTCAGAATGCCAGGTGACATGCTCCAGGGGGTGACACCACCAGGCAGGAATTTATTCTACTCAAGTAATCCTCCTCCCGTGACAGTGTCACCTCTTCTGTGGCACGGGTTCCCTTGAGGCAACATATCTGGGATTAGAGTTGCCACCTGTCCAGGTTTTCAAGATGGCTGTCTGGGATTAGAAGAGCATCAGGCCCAGACATTTGGTTTTAGGTTTCTTAATATGCAGCGCTATAATGGCAGTGCCAGCTCACGTGGTTGTGTCACTCTTTGTCAGTTTGATGCCCTCCTTACTGTCTGTAGTTCTGTGTCTCAGGGGAGTCACCTGAGCCCACCACCCAGACTTCCTGCTAGTGCTCCCCTTCCAGTGACTGTCTATGCTGGCCATTCCCCACAACAAGAAGCAGTGACCGCCTGGTGGTGAGTTGTGACATGACGTGATGTTAAGCTCATGCATGTCCTAAGCACGTGCAATAATCTTGTGGAAGGTGAGGTGGAGGAGCGTGGAAGAAGGAACTCCTCAAGGATCCATTCTATCAGTGATGGTGTGACTCGTGGCTCAGTATGCAGTATGTAGGGCACAAAGTATTTTTACTATGCATGTTTAACATTTAGTTTTAATTTCCTTTAATAATTAATTTTGTACAAACAGTTAGGGGCCTATTTATTATGTGTCTGTCCGACAGATATCGCTGAATGTGGAGAGCAATACGCTTTCCGCATTCAGCATTGCACCAGCAGCTCTTGTAAACTGCTGGTTCAACGCAGCCCCCTGCAGATTCGCAGCCAATCGACCGCTAGCAGGGGATATCAATCAACCCGATCGTACTTGATCAAGTTGAATTGCGGCAATGTCTGTCCGCCTCCTCAGTGCAGGCGGACAGGTTATGTAGCAGCGGTGTTTAGACCGCTGCTTCATAACTGGTGTTTCTGGCTCCATACGGAGCTTGATAAATGAGCCCCTTAGTGTCTAGACGATTATTATTATTATTTTTCATATATGCTATGCCTGGTAACTACCATTGTTTTTCTAAAAGCTCTTATTTTGTAACATTACTTGTGGTATCTGGTTTTATCAGTAACTGCCTTGCAAAGTACAAAACTAAGGACACAAGGTTCCATTGTTTTATGTTTTTTTAATGGATGATAGGAACATTTTTGAGTAAATATTTTCCTATGAATTGTGATTTTTCTTCATCAGTTATAACCTTTTGTAAACAATTTAAAAATCTATCCTTATATGTTATTTCTGTTTTCAGTTCCTAAATATATGGCCTTTCATTTTTCTATCAAGAACAGTTATAACTTTTTCCTACAAATATAAATCAGGCACAAAACAAAACAAGAAAAGATTTGATGATCAAACACAGGACGGTTAAAGGATCATGTTTCCAACAGAGAAAACTGTTGGATTTTGGGTAAGAAGGGGAATGGCCTAGGGTGATGCCCATGTTATTTAGTTTAGTTTAACAAATATTGGTGGATCCCACATGACTTGCAAGGGAACCATTTCCAGCTGTCTATAGCTGTGTCAATGCTGACACTTCTAATATGGCCACCAAGTATATCATATATACACAGAGCTCATATGACCAGATGACAACAGAATGAAAGCAGAAAAGCCCTTATAATAGTTAGGGATCCACCACTATTTTTGAAGAAAATAAATAAATAAAAGGGACATATGATTAGTCTTGGACTGTTAGGGAATCTAGAGGGTGCTAGGATGTTAGGCATCCATTATCATTTTTTAAACCCCAATTTTCTAAGGTGTCTGTAGTCCTCCTCAGATCTTTCTGGGTCAAGAAGAGAAATAAATGGGGGAAAGGGGCTTGAAATAAGAAAAGCAAGAATAAGTGGCCGCAACTGTTTAACCCCCACCAATGATATCCATCTGCCCTTCATAGGGAACTTTATAGAGACCTTTGTTAACACCCCTAATTTTAAGGCATTGAACTGCCCCTGTGTAAATTGAGACATTACAGCAGTTTTTGAAACTGATGGAAGCCATGTGACTTTACCATATATAGCTTGATGTAAATGATGAGGATGATATGACAAAAATTTTCCAAAGATTAAGGTAATTGATACATGAAGAAGAAACACATTTCATACTAGGTTGAAGATTTATGAGGTAGCTAAGCCTACTTACTTATCATTATTGTCTAAGTTTGCTTTTATGAAAATGCATAATGTTCATCATAAATCTTTATTTAAAACCAGCATAGTCATCATATACATAATCACAAGTCAAAATTAAAATTTCAAGATTCAGCAATGTGAGTAGGAAAGTTATACAAGCAACCCGTAGAGGAAGCTTTAGCTGAGAAAGTCAGTGCTGAGTCACAGCAGGAAACAACCATAGCTCTGTCTTCATTCACTGTTACTCACACGTACTATTTAGAAGTCTCCAATCCAAAATAAATATACACACTCTCAGTTTGTGTTCAGTCTCCTTTATTAAACCTTGCTTCTAGCTATACAACTTGTCATGTTCACTGATTTAGTTTACCATAAAGTGTCTGAAGAACTCTAAAGCTCCCCCTTCAGGTTGCTTTTATATCATTGCTACACACACTGCTGACATATTGAGCCCAATAAATGTGCAGATGAGTATGCTCCCATTAAAAAGAGTTTCATGATTCAGATAGAGCATGCAATTTTAAGCAACTTTCTAATTTACTCCTATTATCACATTTTCTTCATTCTCTTGCTATCTTTATTTGAAAAAGAAGGAATCTAAGCTTTTTTTTTTGGTTCAGACCGGGTGGACAGCACTTTTTTATTGGTGGATGAATTTATCCACTAATGAGCAAGAACAACTCAGCTTGTTCACCAAAAATGGGCATCTAAACTTACATTCTTGCATTTCAAATAAAGATACCAAGAGAATGAAGAAACTTTGATAATAGGAGTAAATTAGAAAGTTGATTAAAATTGCATGCTCTATCTGAATCACGAATGAAAAAATTTGGGTTCAGTGTCCCTTTAAGTTTCAACAGCCCAGGAGGCTAAGAAAAAAAAGAAAAAATTGAGAATTTATGGAAGTAATTTTGAATTTCATGTCTGTTTAATAAATCACTCAATATATTCCCTTGAGTATTAATAGAACCAACAACAATATTACAAAATAAACCTCTGTATTGCAGTCAACAAACAGCAAATTAACAAAAAATAACCAGATGCACCATCAAAAAAACTTAAGAATTCTTTACTCGAACAACTGAACAATATTTATTTTTTACAAAGACAGTTTCAGGATGTTAATTGTGCCAGCCATAAATGTTTTTCCATGTAAACAAAATCTAATACTTGTTTGTGTGTTCTCTGACTGGAAATGATAGAAATGAGCAGTAGTCAGCACATTCAGGTTACATTTACTGTCACTTCATCATATTTTAATAGCTAATACTGGCTGATAGAAAAAAACAGGAAGAACATTCACAGCTTTATAGTTAACCAAAAAAAAAAAAAAAAACACCAATGGGACATCAATTCTGCAGTCCAAATTGCAGTCTCAAAGAAGTGAAAATTACAGTACTAAGGGGGAATTTCAAAACACAAGGATAAGATAAGGTTTGGGAATAAAATGTACTGACATGTAAGATATACAGAAACCAGGTTTAAAATTAGATATGAGATTCATGACCAGATCTGGAAACAATCAGGTTTGATCAAGAGTTTCAGCTGAAGTATCTAGGGACATAACTATGTTTCACTGTTGACATTCTGTGAAATGCTCTCTAAAAAGAACTTTGAGTACAGTAGTCCTGCTATTGCTATATGCTACTATATTATTTATAGCCAAGAGAAAAAAAAAACACATTCTAGAATCTTGCAAGGAAAAGTCCCTCAAATCTTACATATATATATAAATGGATGAACACCCATTTTGATGTCTAGTTATAACATTAAAAGTGCCTACATATGTCCATAGATACATTTTTATTCTTCAAAAATAGAAATCTGTTTTTAATTATAAATGTTTTAATAATCTCTCCACATCAACAGCAGACAACACAATACAATTACATTGTACCAATTATAATATAAATCTTACATACTCTTCCTCTTATAGTTTTATAGCATCTTACCTCTTTCTGATGATACTTTATTGCTACCTTTAGCTTGGCAAGGTCATGACACTTTTGAGGATCCAGCTCCTCACTCTGATCATCCCTATGGTTGAGGATAATCTCCAGTTCTCTAGAGCTCCTTGCTTGGTCAAGAAGGTCCTTGGCAAACCTTTTGCACTGCTGAGATAGTTCTTCATATTCTGCTTTAAATTCATTCTCCACCTTACTCAGCTCTTTCAACTCCCAGCCAAGGCGGAAGGACGTTAAAATGGGGTCCTCACTAGATAAGGCAATCAGAGAAGGGCTGGCGAGAGCCTTGTAGATGTTGAGCCGAGACCTGGAGTGTCTTAGGCTGTCAACTTCTGAACTGGAGACACATTCTACACAGTTGCAACGTATCTGATGCGGGCGAGGGATAGTCACCCTTCTTTGGACTAAGAGTTTTATAATTTCATAGTTATTGGTGTGAGCAGCCAGCATAATAGGAGTAATGTCCGGTGTGAACTCTGAAAACTGGGTGTCCATCATTAATGTTGGCACCTGGATAAAAAAATAATTTGCATATAAAATATTATTAGACCATGCACTAGAAAATCTATCAAGCAATAACAATACAAAGTTAGCAAGAGACAAGGAATTGCTAAGGCTTTAGGCACCGTTAGATCAGGTTATATTTTTGTTTTGTAAAAAAAAAAGGAAATCTAGATTTAGAGGCAGATGGGTGTGACATTGCAGCCTTTAAAGAGAATGCACTATTTTTTTAAAAGCAACATTCCATTCCAATAATCAATTAATCAAGAAGTAAAATGCATTAAATTAGATGTTTAACCCCTTAATGACCACAATGTACCCTGTATGTCACTGGTCGTTAAGGGTTTTTTCAGGACATAATAGCACAAGTCTAGCAAGAACACGCTATTAATGCCCTCCCTCCAGAAGGCTTTGTGGAATAGAGCAGTCTCAACGCTGGTGGCAAGACCACGCTATAAAACAATCAAGTCCCAAAAAAAGGCCAGCGACATACAGGGTACGTCGCTGGTCCTCAAGGGGTTAAAAGTGCAAACTGATAAAAAAGTGTTTTTGCTTGGAATACTGCTCATGAGGATTCTCACTGCAAAGTGATTCGAAAGCAGTTTTTTTTATGTGTATTGGAATAGCTTTAAATTTTATAATGACATAACACTGTAACAGCCAGTTTGAAGCACTCTTTTTAATAGACTGGAAAAGAGCCTGTTGGGTTTATTAACAGATTCTCTTATTTTAAGGCCCCTTTCCATATTTTTACTTGACAAGAATAAATATTTCAACAAGTATGAACCAAAAATGGTGCTTCCATTTATTTGTTTTTAATCGGATTTTTGAGAAATACATCATGTTGACTATATCATTTGCTGTAACCTTTACTATGTGTTAAATGAGTTTGAATCATAGACTTCCGTAAAGATGTATTACATTGTTAAATTATGCATTAAATGTTTGTATAATTATGTGTGGATAGGAAGTTTTCATGGCTTGAAGAAGCTGGGTGATTCATATCTAAGAATCAGTTACTATGAATATTTTTTTTTTAAATTTGAACAGGGTTAGAGAAAAAGAAATACACTAAGTAGAAAAACAGCAAAAAGAAGTGGTAGAATAATTTAAAGGAAAAATAGAGGATGGGAACATTAGGGGATCTTAGAAAAAAGGGGGGAACAAAATCAGAGATAAAGTGGGCATAATAAGGCGTACTCCCATATAGTTTTTCCCTATTTGACAGGGAAATGTTTGGCAATAAGATTTGTATGCTCGGGCCACATATAAACTTTACTCTGTAAAAATACTTGTGATTTTACTATATGAAAAGGTAAGGGTTAATTATAGCCACCCCTTTAAAACCTTATTGACACATTAAATACACTGGCAAAAATATCAAAATATTGTTGAAATAAGGATTAGGAACCTTCTTTTGGGTAATGTTAACGGGACAGTATACTATATGATTGTTTTTCCCTTACGGAGTTTCCAATTACTTTTTTTTACCAAGTGCAGAGTATAAAATGTATGAAATTTGCTTTTTAAGGCTTATTTGTATATATAAATTAGCTGATATTGTGTTTTGAGGCCACAACCTAATAAAATGGGTTGAGCTTGTAGGAAAAATCAGATCTCATTACTTTATCAAATTGTGTACATATACATGCTTCTTTATCTTATATCTTGCAATATTTTCACCCGAGTAGCTCTGTCCCCATACTGATAAAGCCTTTTTACTGGATTCAGATTTAGAAAAAATGTTCAGAGAAATATTTTTTTATGTACATCAAAGACTCTTCAATGACTTGAGTTGCAATAGGATTAGATTACTGTATTAAAGGGACAGTCTAGGCCAAAATAAACTTTCATGATTCAGATAGAGCATGTAATTTTAAACAATTTTCCAATTTACTCTTATCACCAATTTTGCTTTTTTCTCTTTGTATTCTTAGTTGAAAGCTTAACCTAGGAGGTTCATATGCTAATTTCTTGGACATTGAAGCCCACCTCTTTCAGATTGCATTTTAACAGTTTTTCACCACTAGAGGGTGTTAGTTCACGTGTTTCATATAGATAACACTGTGCTCGTGCACGAGAAGTTATCTGGGAGCAGGCACTGATTGGCTAGACTGCAAGTCTGTCAAAAGAACTGAAAAAAGGGGCAGTTTGCAGAGGCTTAGATACAAGATAATCACAGAGGTTAAAAGTATATTATTATAAATGTGTTGGTTATGGAAAACTGGGTAATGGGTAATAAAGGGATTATCTATCTTTTAAAACAATAAAAATTCTGGTGTAGACTGTCCCTTTAAGTATTGGACAGCTTTTGCCAAGTAGAAAGGAATATTTGTTTTAAAGACAGTAGCAACAATTTTGCAAGCCACATCTGATATAAACTATAATTTTGGATACAAATGTATATTTATATATGAATTATAATGAATCTGATTTTTAAACCTTTAAAAATTTGTTTTGAGGATTTTATATACACCAGCTACTAGTACCTGTGAATTGCTAGCACAGTAAGAGTTGTTATAAAACTATGATAACGTTTATTAACAGACTAAAAGGCTTAAAAGGTTCATTAAAATCCACTACTATGGATTTCAAATTTGCTCTTTTGCTCCATTAAACCCGTTTGCTTCTAGTAAGGAACATAGGGGCCTATCTATCAAGCTCTGAATGGAGCTTGATGCCCCGTGTTTCTGGCGAGCCTGCAGACTCGCCAGAAACAGCAGTTATGAAGCAGTGGTCACAAAGACCGCTGCTTCATAACCTGTCCTCCTGCTCTGAGCAAGCGGACAGACATCGCCGGAAATCAACCGGATCGAGTACAATCGGGTTGATTGACACCCCCCTGCTGGCGGCTGATTGGCCGCGTGTCTGCAGGGGGCGGCGTTGCACCAGCAGCTCTTTTCATATAAAGATAGCAAGAGAACAAAGACAAATTGATAATAGGAGTAAATTAGAAAGTTGCTTAAAATTGCATGCTCTATCTGAATCACGGAAGATTTTTTTTGGGTTCAGTGTCCCTTTAACCCCTTAGTGACCAGACCACTTTTCAATTTGTTGACCATCTGGGACCAAGGCTATTTTTGCATTTCTGCGATGTTTGTATTTAACTGTCATTTTCCTCTTACTCATTTACTGTACCCACACATATTATATACTGTTTTTCTCGCCATTAAATGGACTTTCTAAAGATACCATTTTTTTCATCATATCTTATAATTTACTATAAAAAAAAATATAAAATATGAGGAAAAAATGAAAACAAATGCACTTTTTCTAACTTTGAGCCCCAAAATCTCTTACACATCTACAACCACCATAAAATACCAATGCTAAACAGTTTCTAAATTTTGTCCTGAGTTTATAAATACCCAATGTTTACATGTTCTTTGCTTTTTTTGCAAGTTATAGGGCAATAAGTACAAGTAGCACTTTGCTATTTCAAAACCATGTTTTTTCAAAATTGGCGATAGTTACATTGTAACACCAATATCTGTCATGAATCCCTGAATAACCCTTCAAATGTATATATTTTTTAAAAGAAGACAACCTAAGGTATTAAACTTGGGGTATTTTGACTTTTTTCATGCAACCATTTTACCACCAATCTATGCCAAAGTTTGGGGGGGAAAAAAAAATAATTTGATTTTTTGACAAAATAGCAATTTAAGAATACATTTACTGATAATATTAAGGGTTACTGCCAAATAACACCCTCATATGTCTTCAGCAGCATCTCCTGGGTACAGTGATACCACCCATGTATAGGTGTGTCGGGTTCTCGGGGGGCTAAAAGCTCTTATTTTTAGGGAGCGCATTCCAGTTTTTCAACTTGGAATTTTCACATCGGTCATCATGCACCCATGTCCTATTTGGGACATTTCTGAAGCTGGTCAATGGAATTTACCCCCATCAAACCATATATTTTTGAAAAGTAGACACCCTAGGGTATTTCAAATGCTTGTATTTTAACACTTTCCATGCACTAATTCAACCACCAGTCTTTGTCAAACTTTTGGGTAGTCATTATTTTGTGTTATTTTTCACACACATTGTACTTTAGGCATGGATTCTCAGTTCCTGTTATGTGTTACTGCCAAAAAAAACCTCAATATGTGTTCAACAACATCTCCTGAGTACAGTGATACCACCCATGTATAGGTGTGTCGGGTTCTCTGGGGGCTAAAAGGCCTTAATTTTAGGAAGCGCATTCCAGTTTTTCAACTTGGAATTTTCACATCGGTCATCATGCACCCATGTCCTATTTGGGACATTTCTGAAGCTGGCCAATGGAATTTACCCCCATCAAACCATATATTTTTGAAAAGTAGACACCCTAGGGTATTTCAAATGCTAGTATTTTAACACTTTCCATGCACTAATTCAACCACCAGTCTTTGTCAAACTTTTGGGTAGTAATTTTTTTGTGTTATTTTTCACACACATTGTATTTTAGGCATGGATTCTCAGTTCCTGTTATGTGTTACTGCCAAAAAGCACCTCAATATGTGTTCAACAACATCTCCTGAGTACAGCGATACCACCTATGTATAGGTGTGTTGGGTTCTCTGGGGGCTAGAAGGCCTTATTTTTAGGAAGCGCATTCCAGTTTTTCAACTTGGAATTTTCACATCGGTCATCATGCACCCATGTCCTATTTGGGACATTTCTGAAGCCGGTCAATGGAATTTACCCCCATCAAACCATATATTTTTGAAAAGTAGACACCCTAGGGTATTTCAAATGCTTGTATTTTAACACTTTCCATGCACTAATTCAACCACCAGTCTTTGTCAAACTTTTGGGTAGTCATTATTTTGTGTTATTTTTCACACACATTGTACTTTAGGCATGGATTCTCAGTTCCTGTTATGTGTTACTACCAAAAAACCCCTCAATATGTGTTCAACAACATCTCCTGAGTACAGTGATACCACCCATGTATAGGTGTGTCGGGTTCTCTGGGGGCTAAAAGGCCTTAATTTTAGGAAGCGCATTCCAGTTTTTCAACTTGGAATTTTCACATCGGTCATCATGCACCCATGTCCTATTTGGGACATTTCTGAAGCTGGTCAATGGAATTTACCCCCATCAAACCATATATTTTTGAAAAGTAGACACCCTAGGGTATTTCAAATGCTTGTATTTTAACACTTTCCATGCACTAATTCAACCACCAGTCTTTGTCAAACTTTTGGGTAGTCATTATTTTGTGTTATTTTTCACACACATTGTACTTTAGGCATGGATTCTCAGTTCCTGTTATGTGTTACTGCCAAAAAAAACCTCAATATGTGTTCAACAACATCTCCTGAGTACAGTGATACCACCCATGTATAGGTGTGTCGGGTTCTCTGGGGGCTAAAAGGCCTTAATTTTAGGAAGCGCATTCCAGTTTTTCAACTTGGAATTTTCACATCGGTCATCATGCACCCATGTCCTATTTGGGACATTTCTGAAGCTGGTCAATGGAATTTACCCCCATCAAACCATATATTTTTGAAAAGTAGACACCCTAGGGTATTTCAAATGCTTGTATTTTAACACTTTCCATGCACTAATTCAACCACCAGTCTTTGTCAAACTTTTGGGTAGTCATTTTTTTGTGTTATTTTTCACACACATTGTACTTTAGGCATGGATTCTCAGTTCCTGTTATGTGTTACTGCCAAAAAACACCTCAATATGTGTTCAACAACATCTCCTGAGTACAGTGATACCACCCATGTATAGGTGTGTTGGGTTCTCTGGGGGCTAGAAGGCCTTATTTTTAGGAAGCGCATTCCAGTTTTTCAACTTGGAATTTTCACATCGGTCATCATGCACCCATGTCCTATTTGGGACATTTCTGAAGCCGGTCAATGAAATTTACCCCCATAAAACCATATATTTTTGAGAAGTAGACCCCCTAGGGTATTTGAAATGCTGGTATTTTCACACTTTCCATGAACTTATTTAACCACCAGTCTTTGTCAAACTTTTGGGTAGTCATTTTTTTGTGTTATTTTTCACACACATTGTACTTTAGGCATGGATTCTCAGTTCCTGTTATGTGTTACTGCCAAAAAAAACCTCAATATGTGTTCAACAACATCTCCTGAGTACAGCGATACCACCTATGTATAGGTGTGTTGGGTTCTCTGGGGGCTAGAAGGCCTTATTTTTAGGAAGCGCATTCCAGTTTTTCAACTTGGAATTTTCACATCGGTCATCATGCACCCATGTCCTATTTGGGACATTTCTGAAGCTGGTCAATGGAATTTACCCCCATCAAACCATATATTTTTGAAAAGTAGACACCCTAGGGTATTTCAAATGCTTGTATTTTAACACTTTCCATGCACTAATTCAACCACCAGTCTTTGTCAAACTTTTGGGTAGTCATTATTTTGTGTTATTTTTCACACACATTGTACTTTAGGCATGGATTCTCAGTTCCTGTTATGTGTTACTACCAAAAAACACCTCAATATGTGTTCAACAACATCTCCTGAGTACAGTGATACCACCCATGTATAGGTGTGTCGGGTTCTCTGGGGGCTAGAAGGCCTTATTTTTAGGAAGCGCATTCCAGTTTTTCAACTTGGAATTTTCACATCGGTCATCATGCACCCATGTCCTATTTGGGACATTTCTGAAGCTGGTCAATGGAATTTACCCCCATCAAACCATATATTTTTGAAACGTAGACACCCTAGGGTATTTCAAATGCTTGTATTTTAACACTTTCCATGCACTAATTCAACCACCAGTCTTTGTCAAACTTTTGGGTAGTCATTATTTTGTGTTATTTTTCACACACATTGTACTTTAGGCATGGATTCTCAGTTCCTGTTATGTGTTACTGCCAAAAAAACCTCAATATGTGTTCAACAACATCTCCTGAGTACAGTGATACCACCCATGTATAGGTGTGTCGGGTTCTCTGGGGGCTAAAAGGCCTTAATTTTAGGAAGCGCATTCCAGTTTTTCAACTTGGAATTTTCACATCGGTCATCATGCACCCATGTCCTATTTGGGACATTTCTGAAGCTGGTCAATGGAATTTACCCCCATCAAACCATATATTTTTGAAAAGTAGACACCCTAGGGTATTTCAAATGCTTGTATTTTAACACTTTCCATGCACTAATTCAACCACCAGTCTTTGTCAAACTTTTGGGTAGTCATTATTTTGTGTTATTTTTCACACACATTGTACTTTAGGCATGGATTCTCAGTTCCTGTTATGTGTTACTGCCAAAAAAACCCTCAATATGTGTTCAACAACATCTCCTGAGTACAGTGATACCACCCATGTATAGGTGTGTCGGGTTCTCTTGGGGCTAAAAGGCCTTAATTTTAGGAAGCGCATTCCAGTTTTTCAACTTGGAATTTTCACATCGGTCATCATGCACCCATGTCCTATTTGGGACATTTCTGAAGCTGGTCAATGGAATTTACCCCCATCAAACCATATATTTTTGAAAAGTAGACACCCTAGGGTATTTCAAATGCTTGTATTTTAACACTTTCCATGCACTAATTCAACCACCAGTCTTTGTCAAACTTTTGGGTAGTCATTATTTTGTGTTATTTTTCACACACGTATTTTAGGCATGGATTCTCAGTTCCTGTTATGTGTTACTGCCAAAAAAAACCTCAATATGTGTTCAACAACATCTCCTGAGTACAGTGATACCACCCATGTATAGGTGTGTCGGGTTCTCTGGGGGCTAAAAGGCCTTAATTTTAGGAAGCGCATTCCAGTTTTTCAACTTGGAATTTTCACATCGGTCATCATGCACCCATGTCCTATTTGGGACATTTCTGAAGCTGGTCAATGGAATTTACCCCCATCAAACCATATATTTTTGAAAAGTAGACACCCTAGGGTATTTCAAATGCTTGTATTTTAACACTTTCCATGCACTAATTCAACCACCAGTCTTTGTCAAACTTTTGGGTAGTCATTATTTTGTGTTATTTTTCACACACATTGTACTTTAGGCATGGATTCTCAGTTCCTGTTATGTGTTACTGCCAAAAAAAACCTCAATATGTGTTCAACAACATCTCCTGAGTACAGTGATACCACCCATGTATAGGTGTGTCGGGTTCTCTTGGGGCTAAAAGGCCTTAATTTTAGGAAGCGCATTCCAGTTTTTCAACTTGGAATTTTCACATCGGTCATCATGCACCCATGTCCTATTTGGGACATTTCTGAAGCTGGTCAATGGAATTTACCCCCATCAAACCATATATTTTTGAAAAGTAGACACCCTAGGGTATTTCAAATGCTTGTATTTTAACACTTTCCATGCACTAATTCAACCACCAGTCTTTGTCAAACTTTTGGGTAGTCATTTTTTTGTGTTATTTTTCACACACATTGTACTTTAGGCATGGATTCTCAGTTCCTGTTATGTGTTACTGCCAAAAAACACCTCAATATGTGTTCAACAACATCTCCTGAGTACAGTGATACCACCCATGTATAGGTGTGTTGGGTTCTCTGGGGGCTAGAAGGCCTTATTTTTAGGAAGCGCATTCCAGTTTTTCAACTTGGAATTTTCACATCGGTCATCATGCACCCATGTCCTATTTGGGACATTTCTGAAGCCGGTCAATGAAATTTACCCCCATAAAACCATATATTTTTGAGAAGTAGACCCCCTAGGGTATTTGAAATGCTGGTATTTTCACACTTTCCATGAACTTATTTAACCACCAGTCTTTGTCAAACTTTTGGGTAGTCATTTTTTTGTGTTATTTTTCACACACATTGTAATTTAGGCATGGATTCTCTGTTCCTGTTATGTGTTTACTGCCAAAAAACACCTCAATATGTGTTCAACAACATCTCCTGAGTACAGTGATACCACCCATGTATAGGTGTGTTGGGTTCTCTGGGGGCTAGAAGGCCTTATTTTTAGGAAGCGCATTCCAGTTTTTCAACTTGGAATTTTCACATCGGTCATCATGCACCCATGTCCTATTTGGGACATTTCTGAAGCCGGTCAATGAAATTTACCCCCATAAAACCATATATTTTTGAGAAGTAGACACCCTAGGGTATTTGAAATGCTGGTATTTTCACACTTTCCATGAACTTATTTAACCACCAGTCTTTGTCAAACTTTTGGGTAGTCATTTTTTTGTGTTATTTTTCACACACATTGTACTTTAGGCATGGATTCTCAGTTCCTGTTATGTGTTTACTGCCAAAAAACACCTCAATATGTGTTCAACAACATCTCCTGAGTACAGTGATACCACCCATGTATAGGTGTGTTGGGTTATCTGGGGGCTAGAAGGCCTTATTTTTAGGAAGCGCATTCCATTTTTTACACTTCCCATTTTCACATCCCATGCACCCATGTTCTATTTAAGACATTTCTGAAGCCGGCCAATGTAATTTACCCCCATAAAACCATATATTTTTGAAAAGTAGACATCCTAGGGTATTTCAAATGCAGGTGTTTTAACACTTTCCATACACTAATTCAACCACTAGTCTTTGTCAAACTATTGGGCATTCATTTCTTTGTGTTATTTTTCACATACATTGTACTTTAGACATGGATTCACAGCTCCTGTTATGTGTTACTACCAAAGAAGACACCAATATGTGGTCACCAACATCTCCTGAGTTCAGTGATACCACCTATGCATAGGTTTGGTGGCTTGTTTGGGCGGTGCAATGCCAAATGTCTGACATGTGTTTGTGATTTTTTTTCACATTTAACATATTTTCTTTGCCTATCGTCTTTTTTTGGGGGTCTTTTAACATACCCCAATTTATTTGTTTTCCATAAATGTGATTATATTTAAAAAGTTGACCCCCCAAGGTATTATACATGGAGTGGTTTGATGACTTTGATGCAACCGTTTTAGCCCAAAAAATTGGAGAAAGTATATGGTGGTAATTTTTCAATTTTCATTGTTACAGACACATTGCTTTTTTACTATGATTTAGGAGAGACTGTTGTAAGTTATTGCAAAAGAATACTTTAGGTTGTTTTCTGCAAGGCACCCTGAGTACACCTATGCCCCCCATGCATAGGTTTGCCAGGATTTTGGGAAGGTTATGTTACATGATTTTAGTTATTAAAAATGAGAGTATTTCTTCTGATAGGCCTATCTTTAGTTTGGGGCCTATCACATACCCCACTTTTATTTATTGCATTCAAAGTGTATATTTTTTAAATGTTGACACCCCAAGGTATTGTATATGGTGTGCTTTGATGCCTTTGAAGCAACCGTTTTAGCCCAAAAAATTGGAGAAAGTATATGGTGGTAATTTTTCAATTTTCATTTTTACAGACACATTGCTTTTTGACTATGATTTAGGAGAGATTGTTGTAAGTTATTGCAAAAGAATACTTCAGGTTGTTTTCTGCAAGGCACCCTGAGTACACCTATGCCCCCCATGCATAGGTTTGCCAGGATTTTGGGAAGGTTATGTTACAATTTTATGACTTGTGATTTTAGTTATTAAAAATGAGAGTATTTCTTCTGATAGGCCTATCTTTAGTTTGGGGCCTATCACATACCCCACTTTTATTTATTACATTCAAAGTGTATATTTTTTAAATGTTGACACCCCAAGGTATTGTATATGGTGTGCTTTGATGCCTTTGAAGCAACCGTTTTAGCCCAAAAAATTGGAGAAAGTATATGGTGGTAATTTTTCAATTTTCATTGTTACAGACACATTGCTTTTTTACTATGATTTAGGAGAGACTGTTGTAAGTTATTGCAAAAGAATACTTCAGGTTGTTTTCTGCAAGGCACCCTGAGTACACCTATGCCCCCCATGCATAGGTTTGCCAGGATTTTGGGAAGGTTATGTTACATGATTTTAGTTATTAAAAATGAGAGTATTTCTTCTGATAGGCCTATCTTTAGTTTGGGGCCTATCACATACCCCACTTTTATTTATTGCATTCAAAGTGTATATTTTTTAAATGTTGACACCCCAAGGTATTGTATATGGTGTGCTTTGATGCCTTTGAAGCAACCGTTTTAGCCCAAAAAATTGGAGAAAGTATATGGTGGTAATTTTTCAATTTTCATTTTTACAGACACATTGCTTTTTGACTATGATTTAGGAGAGATTGTTGTAAGTTATTGCAAAAGAATACTTCAGGTTGTTTTCTGCAAGGCACCCTGAGTACACCTATGCCCCCCATGCATAGGTTTGCCAGGATTTTGGGAAGGTTATGTTACAATTTTATGACTTGTGATTTTAGTTATTAAAAATGAGAGTATTTCTTCTGATAGGCCTATCTTTAGTTTGGGGCCTATCGCATACCCCACTTTTATTTATTGCATTCAAAGTGTATATTTTTTAAATGTTGACACCCCAAGGTATTGTATATGGTGTGCTTTGATGCCTTTGAAGCAACCGTTTTAGCCCAAAAAATTGGAGAAAGTGTATGGTGGTAATTTTTCAATTTTCATTTTTACAGACACATTGCTTTTTGACTATAATTTAGGAGAGACTGTTGTAAGTTATTACAAAAACATACTTCAGGTTGTTTTCTGCAAGGCACCCTGAGAACACCTATGTCCCCCATGCATAGGTTTGACAGGGGTTTTGGTTAAAAAAAAAACAGGCCCAATTTTAGAAAAAAATAGAGTAGTGAAATGTAAAAATCTGGCACAGTAAAAGTAAAAAAAACAAAAAAACATCTAACTATAAACATAACCAAAAAAAATATATATATATGTAACAGCAAATGTATTTATTTTTTAAAAAATTGACCATTGTATGGTACCGCTTGAAGCAGTCCCCAATGCAGAGTGCAGGCTGTCCAGGGCAATCAGGACAGTAATATATGGTGTCCCTTCTCTTCCCCCTCTTGGTACAGACTCTGCATTTTTTTTGTTGTTTCTGCTTTGTGGCATTAGGGGGGATTTTAAAAATAAAATGGGTAGCCCCAACTCTGCTCTCTCCCATCACCGCCCGGGGAGCAGGTGCATCATGGTACAAAATCCCCGTAATAATCTGGAGCTGAAACTGTAAAAAAGTCTTTTTAACTCTGGGGTTTGCTTTTTTGAACAACAAAAAAGCGTTGTGGGTTGCAATATGCATTAGGTAAATTGCAACCTTTTTGTACCAGGCCCTTGTCTTCCGCATAATTAGATAGGGCTGCAGCAGCTGATCAGCCAGATCAACCCCACCCATATGCCGGTTATAAGACTTGATGCACACTGGCTTCCTTATGATCTCAGCTCTGCCACGTACAGAAACCGCCACCGTCCTCTCTGTGTGGATGGTGGTAAGAAGGTATACATCCTTCTTGTCTCTGTACTTCAGTGCCAACAGCTCCTCTTGGCGCAGAGCTGAGGTCTCCCCCCTTCGTAGCCGGGTGCGTACAAGCTGTCCTGGGAAACCTGCGCGGTTCTTTTTAATTGTACCGCAAGCTACTGTATCAAAGCAATACAGTAGCTTGAACAAAAGGACACTTGTATAAAAATTGTCTAAGTACAAGTGATACCCTTTGTTCATTAGGGGTAATATCAGGTCCCAGACAATCTTGCCAGTGGTTCCCATATGTTCTGGGCAACCTGGAGGGTCAAGGTGGCTATCCTTTCCCTCATACACCCGGAAGGCCTGAGTATACCCAGTCTCGCTGTCACAGAGCTTATACACCTTTACTCCATATCTGGAGCGTTTGGAAGGAATATACTGCTTGAATCCCAGCCTTCCCTTATACTTCATTAGGGATTCATCAACGCATATATTCCTTCCAGGTGTATAAGCCTCTGCAAACCTGGCAGAAAAGTGGGTTATCAGGGGGCGGATTTTATACAGCCTGTCAAATTGGGGATGCTCCCTAGGGGGGCACAGGCTGTTGTCGCTGAAGTGCATGAAATGCAGAATCATTTCATACCTCTTCCTCGACATAGTCTGGGAGAAAATGGGGGTAGAGCAGATGGGGCTAGTACTCCAGTAGGAGCGAATGGAGGGTTTCTTTATGATGCCCATCAGCATAGTCAATGCCCAGAATTTTTTGAATTCTGGCACATTGATGGGGGCCCATTGCTGCTTTGCCAAATATGTTCCAGGCTTTGCAGCACGGAACTGATGGGCATATAAATTAGTTTGGGCGACAATGTTCCCCAATATATCATCGCCCAGAAACACTTCCAGAAACTGCTGGGGGCTAAAACCTGCCACATCTATATTTATGCCAGCATTTGCTGTGAAGGGTGGGATATCTGGCCTCTGGAGATGAGGCGTTACCCACTCTTCAGCAGCAATGGCAGCAACACGCCTCCTTCTGGCAGGGGGGCTAGCAGGGGGGCTGGCAGGGGGGCTGGCAGGGGGGCTAGCAGCCACAGATACATCACTATCAGTTGAGACTGCATCTAGTGATGTATCTGAGCACATGGCAGGGTCAAAATTGGGGTCTGAGTCAGAAATAGAGGCATCTGACTCTGACGCAAGGATGGCATACGCCTCCTCAGCACTATATCTTTTCTGTGACATTTTTGTATCACAGAAAACAATTACTAAAAAAAATTAAATTAACTAAATTAATTAACTAAATTAACTAGCAAAAAAGTACAGCTATGCTACTGCCAGTGATTTATAGCGATCACTGGCAAGCTAGAGGTTAATGGCTCTGAAAATTAAATTAAATTAACTAAATTAATTAACTAAATTAACTAGCAAAAAAGTACAGCTATGCTACTGCCAGTGATTTATAGCGATCACTGGCAAGCTAGGGGTTAATGGCTCTGAAAATTAAATTAAATTAACTAAATGTTTCTGAAAAGAGCCTTTGGGTTTTTAAAAAATTACAACAACAAAATTAACCCCTAAAAAAATGCACAGACAGCAAAATGCAGCAAAAAAAAAAGTGCACCTTTGCTACTGCCAGTGATATATAGCGATCACTGGCAAGCTTGGGGTTAATGGCTCTGAAAATTAAATTAAATTAACTAAATGTTTCTGAAAAGAGCCTTTGGGTTTTTAAAAAATTACAACAACAAAATTAACCCCTAAAAAAATGCACAGACAGCAAAATGCAGCAAAAAAAAAAGTGCACCTTTGCTACTGCCAGTGATATATAGCGATCACTGGCAAGCTAGGGGTTAATGGCTCTGAAAATTAAATTAAATTAACTAAATGTTTCTGAAAAGAGCCTTTGGGTTTTTAAAAAATTACAACAACAAAATTAACCCCTAAAAAAATGCACAGACAGCAAAATGCAGCAAAAAAAAAAGTGCACCTTTGCTACTGCCAGTGATATATAGCGATCACTGGCAAGCTAGGGGTTAATGGCTCTGAAAATTAAATTAAATTAACTAAATGTTTCTGAAAAGAGCCTTTGGGTTTTTAAAAAATTACAACAACAAAATTAACCCCTAAAAAAATGCACAGACAGCAAAATGCAGCAAAAAAAAAAAGTGCACCTTTGCTACTGCCAGTGATATATAGCGATCACTGGCAAGCTAGGGGTTAATGGCTCTGAAAATTAAATTAAATTAACTAAATGTTTCTGAAAAGAGCCTTTGGGTTTTTAAAAAATTACAACAACAAAATTAACCCCTAAAAAAACGCACAGACAGCAAAATGCAGCAAAAAAAAAGTGCACCTATGTTACTGCCAGTGATATATAGTGATCACTGGCAAGCTAGGGGTTAATGGCTCTGAAAAGAGCCTTTGGTTCTATATTTTTTAACAAATAAAAGAAATAAATCTCTCTCTCTGCTAAATACAGGTCTCTCTCTCCAACAAAATGGCAAGTGAGGAGAGGGAGGGAGATCCACACTGATCATAGTCAATATTTACAAATATTGACATGATCAGACAAATGGGGTATTTTATTATTATTTTTTTTTTAGGGTGGGAGGCTCAGATTGGGTGACCCTAGCTTGCCCCTATGATGATGCAGGCTAGGGACACCCCCAGAGGCCCCATGATGCACTGGGCATCGCCATCTTGGATGCCTAGTGAAGGGGGAGGGGGGGGGGCTATTTAGGGCTTTTTTTTTTTTTATTCGTTTTTTTTTTTTTTTACTTTTTATTTTAATTTACAACTAACTAAGTGCCTCGACCCACCGAGGCACTTAGCAAACAAGCAGAGCATCGGAAGCGTGTCCGATCGCTTCCGATGCTCTGAAACACTGCCGGGCTCCACGTGGAGCGAAACCGGAAGTGATCACTCGTGGGGGAGTGATCAATCCGGTCCCGGCACTCGGGAACAGTATTGCAGGATGCCTAGACCTCAAGGCAAGCCTGCAATACTGTTAGAGCAGCTGGAAGCGATTTCGATCGCTTCCAGTGCTCTGTTAAACCAACGACGTATGCCATACGTCCTCGGTCGTTAAGTGCTTTTTTTTTGAGGACGTATGGCATACGTCGTCGGTCGTTAAGGGGTTAAGAAAAAAATTGTATTTCATGCCCCTTTAACTGAGTTAATCAGTTGTATAATTCGATCAAACAGTTCTGTTGGCGATAGCTTCCATGTGATTTACTTCAAGGAGAATAAAGACAAAAAATAGGGATTAAAAAAAAAAAAATTGTTCTATGCTTTAAGATACCCTTATTAGATGCAGTAAAACAATATTTTAATTCTGTTTTAGGCAAGTAAATATAAATCAGTGATTATTTCCTCCAGGCAGACATACAGACAAGCTAAATCTGTTACCGGCAGCTACTTATAAAGAAATGATAACCCCTTCAGACACCTACATACAAGATGTAACCCCCCAGGTAGCCACATAGCAAACACTGATCCTTCAGTCAAGTACATATAGAGCAGTGGTTAACACCTTTTGGGCAGCAGCATATAGAACAGAGATAAACCATTAGGGCAGCTATGTTTGGAGTATTGTTAATGGAACAATGTAGTGCACAAATTACATGTTGTACTTTGTTATAGCATGCTATTTTTGCTTTAGCAACTCTGCAATGTTGTGTGTTTAACTCTGCAAAGAGATTCAAATATTATTTTTATTGCATCTAACAAGGTTATCTCTATTGCATTAGATACTTTAATTCCTTTTTTAGGCAAATACATTTAAATCAGTGATTACTTCCTAGGTAGATATACAGACAAGTTAAATCTGTTAATGGCAGCCACATATAAAGAAATAATAACCCCTTCAGACAGTCACCTACATACAAGATTAAACCTTCCAGGTAGCCACATAAAAACTGATAACACCTTCAGTCAATTACATATGGAACAGTGGGGGCAGCTATGTTTTGAGTAGTGTTAAAGGTACATTGTATTGTACAATTTACATGTTCTACTTTGTTATACCATATATTTTTTGCTTTAGCAACTCTGCAATGCTGCATGTTTCAGTCTGCAAAGGGATTAAACACATAATTAAAGTACTGACTTGGAGCCACAGAGCACTGTCGGTCCTGAGTATATACTTCCAGGGAGCCAATCAGATGCAGCAATGACATGAGCCATTGACTCAGCAGCTATATCCGCTAGGGACCAGCTCTTCTCTAGCAACGCTATAACTATTGTTTTAATATTTAACAAATTAGAGCATGTAAATATTGCACTGAAATGCCCTTTAATTTCTTTAGCTACATATAAACCAATCATTAAGGCAGCAGCATAAAGAGCAGGGTTAACCTCTTCCAGCTGGCCACACAGAGACAACTGATAACCTATTTAGCTGAGACAATAAAGCAGTGATTATTCCTTTAAACAGCCACATATTGGTCAGTGATTCCTTCCTTCCAAGAATAGTCATACAACCAGTGATGAACCATTCCATGCAGCCACATATAGACACCCCCAAAAACAACAATCACTCATCTACTATGGGGTCTCACTGGTTTCTAGTTAGGGGGTATATAGTGTTTCCATGCTAGGGCTGTTTAAAGCTTGCGGCAGTAGGGCAGCATATTACCAGAGTGCTGGCATGTATAATGCATCTGCTGCCCATAAAGGTCTGAATCCCTAGACACATTTCTTCCATGCAAAGGCATAAATACACCCATGCTGTGTCACTAGGTGCTAGCAATAATATTTAATATAGACTTATTTCTCTAGAGTATGCTGTCTTTTAACAGTCTGATATATCCTGTCCTCCACTAATGTTTTACACACATGTTTGCAAGTACTACTGATGTGGCATAGACCTCTATTGCTTTAGCTAATAATAAAAGCATAGGTAAAAATAATATAGTGAGCATGAAATTATCTCAGACATAATACATTTTGCATTACGCATATCTCCTGCAACTAGCAGACCTGTCTCCTGTTTAGCATTTCCTATGAAAGAAAATGCTCTTATATACTTTATTGCACAGTTGCTTGCATATTGCTATGAGGTTGATCACAATCTTGTGCTTATTTTCAACAAATAAAGATGTTGCCATTAATATCCTTTAAGCTTGAAATTGTTACCTTTCGTGAACAACACAAAATCATTTTCTGTGTTGTTTTCTGTTGCATTTTTTTAATTGGAAAAAGCAAATTTGTGGGTTTAATGATTGTCACGGTTAGAAGGCCTGTATGTTAAGTGATCCCTTTCAATATTGTGTATTGACGCTAATAGGTGATGTGTCCAATTAACCTATTGTGAATCAAGACTAGAGCTATGTGTGTTTGCCTCTTTAAGGTATTTGAACAGAGGCATTATCGGTACAGTGGGCATGTGTGTTTGTTGGGTTATCAGTTCGGTTATTTTTTTATTAGTGTTAATAGTGCTTATTTTTACATTTAATCTTTAATTGATTGAGCATGAAGTCATCATATCTGTTTGGTGACGTTGCTTCTTAATGTGATTCAATATGGCAGCTGGTAATTTCAGTGTGTTTGACTTATGCAAAAAAACAAACGTTACATTCAAAATCTTATGGGGTACTAGGTAATAAGTCGAAAAGTGTTGTCTATAGTTTATCAAGTCCTTTTAACTGTTGAATTTGATAAGTGAAAAATGTGTCAGGAAAAGGCTCATCAACAACTGTAAACATGACAATAGATTGTGATCAATTAGGTTTGCCAGGTGTCCAGTATTCAACTGAGCAGTCCAGTGTTTCAACATGCTGTCTGTCATGTATAATGTTGTTCACAAAAATAATGGACAATTAAATGCCTATTTGTTTTTAAGTCCCTGAATATTAGCATAATGTAAAAGGCCCCATAGGCCTAAACATTTTACAGTTATGGAGCAGAAAGAAATGAGGGCCAGTCAAGGTGGTCAGATTCTTACTGTCTGGCAGCCAAAGAGGTAAATTTATTAATTTATAAGTTACTGGCAGCCAAGAGGGGAAATGACTATATATAATATATGGTGGGAGGAAGAGTGGGGGCAATAGTATAGTTTTTTTTTGGGGGGGGGGCATTTAAGGAGGACAGCTTGGACCACTATGATCAACCCCTAATTGTTTAAGCCATACAAAGATGAAAAGGTGCACTTTGGATGTGCAACCAAATTTTATCCATTCTATCACGTATAGAATTTATGAAAAGCATTGTGTTTGCTGCCAACAACAAAATTACTCTACACTGTATGAACTGGGATTCGTGGCGACAATGTCAGAGAGATAGATTGGGGTGAGGCTATGTGGGTCTCCTGCAACTCTTGTATGAAAACCTTGAAATGTACTCTAAAATTATGTGTATATATATATATAGATGCACAGAAGAAATGTCCAGGCACTCCACCGGATAAAACGTCAATGTATATATATATATCCAAAATGTAATTAAAAAAGAGAATAAAGCAACATATAATGTCCTTGTCCATGGAGTGCAAACGTAATGCTATTATTGTCTAATAATATAATGACCGTTTAAATGCTTTTGAAAGACTTATTTTTATGCAGACATTTTGCAAGTAATCTTCAATTGCTGTTATATACTATGCATTTTAAAAATATATATATATTGTATGCGCTTTAAAGGGATATGAAACCCAAATATTTTCTTTTGTGAATCAGACAGAACAAACCATTTAAAAAAAAGTCTCATATTTTCTTCTATTATTACATTTGCTTTGTTTGCATGATATTCTGTGTTAAAGAGATACCTAATAGGCATCTAGAGCACTACATGTCAGGAAATAGTGACGCCCTCTAGTACTTTTGCTAATGGATAATATTCTTGCAAAACTGCTGCCATATAGTGCTCCAGAAATGGGCCAGTTCTTAAGAATATCTCCTTGTTTTTCAACCAGAGATACTAACGGCTAGATTTAGAGTTTTGTCGGTAAAGACCCGCGTAGCTAACGCAGCTTTTTTTCCCAGCGCACCCTTAAGACAATGCAGGTATTTAGAGTTGTCTGAAGGGCTGTGTTAGGCTCCAAAAAGGGTGCGTTGAGCCTAATGTCCCGCCACTTCAACCCTCAATACCAGCGTTGCTTATGGTAGCAGTAAGCAGCTAAAACGTGCTCGTGCACGATTCCCCCATAGGAAACAATGGGGCAGTTTGGGATGAAAAAAAACCTAACACCTGCAAAAAAGCAGCGTTCAGCTCCCAATGCAGCCCCATTGTTTCCTATGGGGAAACACTTTCTAAATCTGCACCTAACATCCTAACATGAACCCCGAGTCTAAACACCCTTAAACTTACACTTAATAACCCCTAATCTGCCACCCCCGACATCGCTGACACCATTACACAATTAACCCCTAATCTGCCGCTCCGGACACCGCCGCCACCTGCATTATCCTTATGTACCCCTAATCTGCTGCCCCCAACATTGCCGACCCCTATATTATATTTATTAACCCCTAATCTGCCCCCCCCAATGTCGCCGCTACCTTACCTACACTTATTAACCCCTAATCTGCTGACTGGACCTCGCCGCCACTATAATAAATGTATTAACCCCTAAACCGCCGCACTCACGCCTCGCAAACCCTATAATAAATAGTATTAACCCCTAATATGCCCTCCCTAACATCGCCGCCACCTAATTTCAAGTATTAACCCATAATCTGCTGACCGGACCTCGCCGCTACTCTAATAAATGTATTAACCCCTAAAGCTAAGTCTCACTCTAACCCTAACACCCCCCTAAATTAAATATAATTTTAATCTAACAAAATAAATTAAATCTTATTAACTAAACTATTCCCATTTAAAACTAAAACAATTAAATAAACTAAACTAAATTACAAAAAACAAACAAACACTAAATTACAAAAAATTAAAAAAGATTACAAGAATTTTAAGCTAATCACACCTACTCTAAGCCCCCTAATAAAATAACAAAGCCCCCCAAAATAAAAAAATGACCCTACCCTAATCTAAATTACAAAAGTTAACAGCTCTATTACCAGCCCTTAAAAGGGCTTTTTGCGGGGCATGCCCCAAAGTAATCAGCTCTTTTGCCTGTCAAAAAAAACCCACAATACCACCCCCCAACATTACAACCCACCACCCACATACCCCTACTCTAACCCAAACCCCCCTTAAATAAACCTAATACTACCCCCCTGAAGATCTCCCTACCTTGAGTCGTGTTCACCCAGCCGGGCACCGATGGACCAAAAGAGGACATCCGGAGAGGCAGAAGTCTTCATCCTATCCGGGCAGAAGAGGACATCCGGACCGGCAGACATCTTCATCCAAGCAGCATTTTCTATCTTCATCCATCCGACGAGGAACGGCTCCATCTTCAAGACCTCCGGCGCGGAACATCCTCTTCCTTCCGAAGACTACCGACAAATGAAGGTTCCTTTAAGTGACGTCATCCAAGATGGCGTCCCTCGAATTCCGATTGACTCATAGGATTCTATCAGCCAATTGGAATTAAGGTAAGAAAATCTGATTGGCTGATTGAATCAGCCAATCAGATTCAAGTTCAATCGGATTGGCTGATCCAATCAGCCAATCAGATTGAGTTCGCATTCTATTGGCTGATCGCTTTCTTTTCCAGAACACTTATTTCTAACAATGAATTCTCCTTTATGTGTGTCTACTCTACACATATTTTCCTTCCAACCCTTTCACTTGTCTATTGAGTTTATTTGTAATATTTTATTTTATTTTGTTGTACTGGCAAATGCGAAGGGATAAGTAAGTAAGTAATAAGTCATCTATTTTGTAAACACCTGGACCAAACTCATTATTTTTATTTGTAAAGCTTCTCTATATTCTGTAGTAGTAAGTGCACAATGTAAAACATTGTACAAGTCACTTAAGCATAGTTATACAAAACAAATACAGTAAAATTAAGAGACTTGATACTACTTTTAACACTAAAATGTTTAAATATGTAGTTATTTGTTATTTTATAAATTTTTCTGAGTTAAAAATTAAATTTTATTACTTTCAATATTATTAACTATTTTAATTAACGCACAATTTATATGTAAAACAAATGCAATAACTTACAAAAAGACAATAAAAAATGTAATAAAAAGATACAGTAGATATAAAAAGTCTACACACTGGGGGGGCGTGTCTGTGCAGCTTTCCTGACAGGACGCATTTTCTGAGAGCTCAGGCAGAACGTTCAATAATCCACCTATTAATGTAATTTTAACAGCAATATACACCTCAGAATCTGTAAGAATATAATTGCCTTCCATTGTAAGGACATATCTCTCCTTGGATTTATTGTTTTCATGACACTGGAGTTCCAGATCAGAAACTAAAGGCCTAGGGCGGCGGCTCACTATCAAGCAACAACCCCCTCGGGTAAACCGGGTTACTAGTACAGTCTACCATCGACTGTCACTTTACCTCTACCCTCAACACTGGATAAAGTATTTAACTCTCTAGCATACAGCAACCTGATATTTTCGTGCCTTATAGTCTCCCGAGCAAGCAGAGTTTGCAATAATGGCAACCACAAGGGAAAGCACATTTCTGCAAGATCTGCACAAAAGATTTGCCAAGCTGGAAAAAAATCTGCATAACATTCTAAAAAACCCCTAAATAGCTCTTTCTTGGAAACAGTGGAGCCGATGCAACATCAGATGACAGATAGGGAATAGTGAATTACTCTTTTCTGGTGGCAAAACAGGTGAGCACTTCCCAAACGCATTGATCATTTCTGAAGACATAAATATACTTGATCGTACCTCAGCAGTCACACAAGGGAACCAGAGATCAACCAAAGATACACCATCTAGACTGTATAATTCATATGACAAATCCATCAGACCGACTTATCACTTTCCAGAACTCCAGGCCACTCGCTTTGATAAAATGCCCGGAACAGACTTATATGACCCACTGATGAAAGATTTAACGTTTAATATAGGAAAAACTGCATTGCTGGATTCGCCTGAAATTAAATAATCTACATCTTCATGGTCTTATTATACAGACTGATGTAATACAATAGAGATATACAATCTTGGCATACCCCCACAAAAATCTAAAAATAAGAGATGCATGGAAGTAATATCCTTTAAAGTCTTAGGTCCATCTGGTTTGTCACTATACACAGTAAACCCTAGTTGAAAATGTATACAGAAAGCCCTATATGTCATTGATAACACAAGATTTCTCTTCTAAAAAAATAAAAAGACTGGCTAAGCTTGGTTCACAGGAATTACCTGAAACAGTGAGATTCACATCATTTGGACCAGAAAATGAGAACTCTGAGAGAACAAAGCTACACAGTCTTGATATAAAACCATATTTATCTAAAAATGAGAGCCACGTGGAAGTGACAATCCCTATGAGAGAAGCACTAAATACCTCATTGTCTTATTCTCGAAGTACTAACCTCATAAATACAAAGACAGTCTTATAGCCTAATTTGGGTTAGAGAGAATCTTTGTTTCCATTTGCTCACTATTTTGTGTTAAGTCTGTAATTAGTATTCTTCAGTTTAAATAGTTATATAACCAAGACCTCAATATTTTAAACTCTACTTTTCCTCTTCTTTATATACAGATTAGCCTTGTGTCAAACTATATTCAGTTTACTGCTGTAATGTTATTTATAGAGAGTAATTAAAGAATATATATATATGCAAATAACCCTATGACAAGTCTTTAAATAGTAAAATAGCTTATGATGTTCGGAGACCAATATATTTAAATACGTCTTTCTTTGACCAACATAGTCTGAGAAAATCTGCCCCTATTTCCCTCTTTTTTGGGGGAGGGGGGTGGAATATGTATATATCAATATAAATCTCAAAAAGTTGTGATATCTGGTGGACCTGCTTTTATTCAACTCTCAGCAGCCGAGACGGGGACCGAAAGTGGGTTTCACTTTATCATAGATTATATGTTCCCATGGGAATAAGGCCCTCAATCCCTCCTGTATGTGTTTGTAAATTTTGTCCTGTCTCGTACAAGTCCTATATTGTTTTATTTAAATTAATTATATCCATTGACAGCGCTGCAGAATATGTTGGCACTTCATAAATAAAGTATATAATAATAATCATACTATTACTAGACCATTTTCCCTCAAACCACTCAGTCTATGTTGAATTTGTCTCTCCAAAAAACCCAACTCCTTTTTTCTATTATATAACTTCTAGGCTGGTATTACTGGAATTTAAGATTTAAATTAATAATTACTATTCTTATTCTTTACAGACAGATAATAGGGGATATCTATCAAGCCGTCAACCGCAAATACGCTGGAATTCCACAGCGTAATTGTGGCGAGCTTGATTCGACCTAGTTATCAAAGCCTACAGACCGGCAAAAGTTGAAATCTGTGACGTAACATGCGATCCGCCGGTCTCAATCCAACACAGATCGATGCTTACGTCATTACAGATGTTCCAAATACACATTCGGCACTATTTGACACTTTTTAAAAGTTAGCAAATAGTTAACCGGTACGCTCGTGGCTATTCCGGCCCAGCGTACCTGGTTTTCAATCCGCCACCCTGGAGGCCGCAGATGCCATAGGAATTAATGGGAGTCTGAAAGCAGTGAAAACTAATCTTCAATGCTGCCAGATATCCCATTGATTTCTATGTAGAAAACCAGTAACGATTACACCTAACACCCTGACATAAACCCAGAGTCTAAACACCCCTAATCTGCCACCCTGACATCGGCGCCACCTACATAATGTTATTAACCCCTATCCTGCCGCTCCTGGACCCCGCCGCAACTAAATAAACGTTTTAACCCCTATTCCGCCGCTCCCGGACCCCGCCGCAACTAAATAAAAGTATTAAACCCTATTCCGCCGCTCCTGGACCCCACCGCAACTAAATAAACTTATTAACCCCTAAATCCCTGGCTTCCCACATCACTACCACTAACTAAACCTATTAACCCCTAAACCGCCAGCCCCCCACATCACCATAAACTTAATTAAGCTATTAACCCCTAAACCTAACAACCCGCTAACTTTACATTAAAATTACAACATCCCTATCTTATAATAAATTAAAACGTACCTTTAGAATTAAAATAAACTATATTAAACTATTAATTAACCTACCCTAACTATTATACTAAAATTACATTAAACTACCAATTAAATTAACTATATTACATATTAAAAAACCCTAACCCGGGGGGCGGAGCCAACTGCCGGAGTCAGAAGTTCACGAGTGGAGCTTCTGGCTTCAATTGGATTTAAAATGTTTATTTGCCCTTAGGATAATGGTTTTTTTCACTACAAGACGATCCTTTGCTCTTCCCTAATACCACAGACCCTGGGAGTGTTCAATTGGATATCTGTGGCTACGGGAATCTTTTAAAAATATGACTGGGATGGAGGCCCTAAACAACTGGGGGTGGGCTGTGGCGCAGCTCCTTCATGTCCACTTTGCCAGGATGGAGACGACACTATTGCAGAGCTGTGCTGAAGCTAATGTGCCTGCACATACTGCCCTTAGCCTGACTGCTGTTGACAATATCCCGGATCAGGGTAACTACACTGAACTGCTAACCCCCGGGCCCTCGTGTTGCCTACCTAACTTCCTGCAATATGGCGAACTGCCCAATTGCCGCTTCGACAATCGAGCTGGTTGTGAGGCAGGCACGTTTGTGGAGGCTGAGGAGGCTAATTGTCCTGCAAAACACGCTGAACCCGGGCTGACCGATGGGACACCAGACCTTGGAATGGATCGCACCTCACTTCCAAACCTACCTGCAGCTACAGGGGGCATGTTATTTGCAACTGGCGGCCATGCTTGGAGGGCTCTCCCTTTGCTCCATAACGCTGTTGCTGAAGAGAGTGAGCCTACACCTAATGTCCTCATTACCGGACATGATTTGAATGGTAATCCTCCAGAATTCTCCTTAGAGCAGATACTGCTGCCTGGTACAGAAGCAATGATCCCTAGAGGAATTGGTTAAAGGATCAGTCCTGAACTTTACCAAGTCAATTACCCTTACTGAGGACTTCTGAATGACATTGGCTATGGTGGCGGCGTGTTTGATTATTCCTGGACTGTCCAATATCAGTTGGTTAGAACTCAATCTTTACTTAAAGCTTCTTTGTTATATATTAGTGTTTTACAGTTTTACTTCCCAGTTTGTTTATTGTACACAAAGAAGTACTTGTTGAAATTTACCCCTATTGTCAGCATTTTACTCTTACCAGTTTAACTGCAGGGCTAAATATTTGTTTCCTAGGAAGGGAGCTAACTACATCAGGTTTAAATTGCAATGCATGGACATATGATATGCTTTGCCACAATCCTAATTTTTCTTCAAACTTTTAATTTACTTGAGAGGTTCAAGAGCATCTGCTGCACTATACATGTGTTTAATTTATAGGCTGCAAATAGTATTTTGCAAGCTGAGAAATCTAATGTCTATAACTGAGTGCCTTCTTTTTTCTTATAGAATAATTAAAATAACATGTATATGTTTTTGCATATCTATATATAAGCTATTGTGCCCAACTAAGTAATCTCTGCCTGTGTATAAATCTCTTAAATATTTTTCCTCCCTGCGTACTAAGTTAAAACTTGCTGAGGTTTTTAAGCTATATGTTATCCCTATATAAGTTGATGCACTGACGTTATATGAGACTATGGGGGATAGTTTGAGAGAAGTATATAAGGACATTGTTGCTTTTATTTGAGGGTAAATTTATGGTATGCTATATTAGATATTGAAGTCTCTCTGTCCCCTGCTCTCATTGTTGGTAATACTAAATTGATTGCTCATAACCAGAAAATGATGTAATTTTTATATGCAGCTGTTGCACAGGAACTACATCACCTATGACAAGAGTGGATGTGACATTTTCAGTTGCAGTTTTAGGTGTAATTCAACCGCTAAAAATGATAACGTGGCTGGCGCAACACAATGTAGTCACTCTCTGTTACTGGTCTACTAGGGTAAAATATGCGCGACCAGAAACCCAGCCAGGGGTTACACTATTTTAACCATAAATAGTATATTGGAAGTCTGCTGTGCATTACTTTTTACATAATGTAAACAACAAGTTGCTTGGGTATAGGGCCCATGCCCAAGTGATAAGACCTGGTGACGACTTAATATTCATACCTGACGGGTTTCCCACAATTTAAATATACCCTATGTTTAATATTCAACACTGAGAATTTCTCTCAAAAGCTGTGTAATATACTTTGGTAACAAAGTGTAGCTTTTTAGTTTCGCCACTAGAGGGGTAATCAAGTTTGGTTTTGGCTAAAGAATTCATTTAACAATATGTACCTATAGGCTTTATATTTTGAGTTACCTCCTGTTCTCCCTGATTTGTATACTGTTCAGTGTATAGGGGGTGGCAGAATGAGAATACCTATGCACTTAGCAATAATAAACATATGCGCCAAGATAGTAGTTATATTAGTTACCTCTCTACCCAATGAACAGAGTTTATGGTGTTATCGACTCCCATAACATTTCTCAGCCAACATCTCCCCTCACCCTTTCCCGCTCAACATTTGTGAGCGGGTCATATCCACTTCCCTTTACCCGTCTGTGTCCAGTGGTGACAATAACCCCTGAGGGGAGTTACTATAATACTACCACATAAGTCCTTTTACCAGATGGATCCGATGGTGATGTATCCCCCCACCAATCCGATCTTAAACTTACATTCTTGATTTTTCAGTACAGCCTCACTTTATCAGGTTTCACGCTTGCTCCGCCTCCCCCCCCCAATATTCCTAATAAGCATTTATTTCTGATCATTTTCCACCCTTACTTTTTTATAACTCCCTCCTCCCGACCAATACACTCTGGCATCCGTAGAAGGATAAGCTCTTAAGATTACTAGTGAATTCAGGCACATTCTTAGTTTGGTAAACTACAAGACCAGTCTTCGCCCCCCCCCTTCCTCTCCCTTTTCCATCCCTTTCCTCTCCCTTTTCCCTCCCTTCCCCCCTTTCCCGATATGAGACTCTGACCCCCTCCTAATTCATTTGTTTTTATTATAATATTTTGGGTTCATATGGAATACATTGCCCCCCCCCACCTTACTTGAGCGTATGATTTTCAATATAGATTGTACATTTGTTTACTATTACAATGTTTGATTTAGTATAGACTGTACATTGTTATGCTTCCCTCCTAACTTACCACGCTTCCTTATTTTTGCATTCCATACTATGTGCTTTACAGAGCTCTATAAGGCTTTGTATTTAATTTTGGGAGCCCAACTAACCTCCCCCCCACTCACCTACTCATTTATTCATCCACTCAACCACTCACTCGTTCATCCACCTATTCACCCATTTAATCATATATCTATTTAGGCTGGGTCTCTTTACTGTCATTGTCTATATATCATATTTTAGCAACCTGGGACCCAGATAATCTCTTCCCCCGCATACTCACCCTCTCGTTCATATTTTCATATACCCACTCATCAACCCATTCATTCATTTACTCGTTTCATTATCTTCATTTATATACTCACCCATTTCCTCACCTAACTAGGCTTTTCCTCACTCATCCATCCATTACCTTAACCATATACCCATATGCGTTGTGCTCCTTTAATGTTGTTGTATACATACTGTATTTTAACAATTCGGAGTACCATTTGCTTTTTATGAAAGTAGCCAAATATACCAACTGACATTTGTAGCACCTGCTGTGTCCGTGATACACACGTATATATACCCGTATTGTTCCGCATATAGGCCGCACCTGAATATAGGCCGCACCCTTAAAGTTTGGTGCCATTTTAAAGAAAATAAATTTTAAAGACAATACACACATTCCACTTCCACAAGAGTATATAATAAAACAAAGGAAAGATGCTGCACTTCTTAGATGCTGCACTCCTCAGGCATTAAAGCTATAATGGCTAAATAAAGGCTTTTTCACATTTGAAATTACCATACTAAGGAGTTCAGCATCTTTCCTTTGTTTTATTTTAACAGACCAGTATTAAAGCTGCATTTTTTTAGTTACCCTAATAGTACAGTATTTTTTATCAGGTATGATGTGAGGGGGGAAAAAAACTATTTCTTACCAATATCAGAGGCAAAACTGACTAACATGGGACATCCTGTGCTCCGTCCACTTCCTCCCTACCCAGACTACAATACCCATAAGGCCGGTAGCTGTATCAACTATTCCAGATAAGCTACGGTAATAACGGACTCTGCATAATGCACACAGCTCCTACTGTGATGACATCATCATCTACAGCGACATCTGCCGCTCCGTCCCTGCAGACTGCAACGCCTGTGAAGAAGCATTTAGCAACGTCTTTGGTTCCCTCCTAGAAGACTGCTAATGCTTAGTCACAGGTATTGGTTACATTCCAATAGGAGCAAGTTCGGTCCAAGGAGCGTTGTTTAGATACTCGCTCAGGAATCAGTGTACACACATAGGGCTACTGGTGCACAATTCTCTACCCATATTACTATATACTGTAAGTTACCGGTACATTCCTTACCCGGTATTTACTATACTAGGCAATATCAAGCAAATAAAAATAAAAAAAAAGCCAAAAAATACCGATTATAGGCCGCACTGCAACTTTAAAGGTAGAAATCAAGGGAAAAAAGTGCGGCCTATATGCGGAACAATACGGTATATATCATATGAATATTGCCTTCATGTCTTACCCCTGTTACAGCTTAAGCACGACACTCCCCTGCTCAATGATACTTCTGTTAGCCAGAACAAACTGTCACACATGTAGTAAGATCATTGTACTTACTTTCTCCAAATGATGCATACTGCCAGTCCTGGGGATATATATGTCCACACTCGTCTGTTTACCGGCCAACCCTTGACCGGTCTCCGTAGCGGTAATCCCTATGGCACTGTAGCGCGTGTGTGTATGAGAAAGGCTTCTACCTTCTTCCGGGTTCTGGCTAAGTTGGCGTCTGACGTATGTCCAGGGGGAGGGGAGGAGTGCAGGTGAGCTGGGGGAATACTCCGTTTGCGTCCCCAGATGCCGTTCTTCTCGGGAGACACGATATACCGCTGGATATCAAAGGAAGTTCATCCGTGCCTTGCTCATGTCCTCAGCATAACCAATCAAATAATGAAGCAGCAGGCACCAGCTTGAACAATTACACGATCCTTTATTGGGCAATAAAATTACATGGAAATAAGCGGGTTAACAACTTCAAACCCTTCAGGCAACAACAAAGTGGATGGTGGTACTACATGTACCCTAGCGTTAGGGTACATGTAGTACCACCATCCACTTTGTTGTTGCCTGAAGGGTTTGAAGTTGTTAACCCGCTTATTTCCATGTAATTTTATTGCCCAATAAAGGATCGTGTAATTGTTCAAGCTGGTGCCTGCTGCTTCATTATTTGATTGGTTACCATTTGCTTTTCCTTAGTCTACTCCTTCATTCATCCACTTACTCATCTATACACCCATTCATTCCCTCATTCATACACTTACTCATCTATTTACTCAGTAACTAAACCACTTCTTTAGTTACACATTGAAGTTTTGATTCAATTTTCTATAGACTATTGATCCCTAAATACTGTTATAGATCTCTGGTGAGTTGTATACCAGAGACTTCTAGCGCAAATTATCCTCGAATATACCGCAAAATTAATTACAGTTCTTTAAAAATCTGTGACAACTTTGTATATGTACTAAAATGTTGGGCTTTCTCGTTTAACTTTCAAAGTTCACTATCTCTGTATATCTTGGTATACATGTTTATATTATGCTTATATGTTATTTACTTACTGAAGAAAAGATGTAAAGCAAGAAAAAAAAGAAAAATTTGAGGTCTACTTTGGACTTGGAATTCTGAATATGACATAATCTGGACTACTATTATCCTGGAAATGGAATATACTGTATGATTTGCTATATTTTAGTTCATTATGTGATGTTATACGTCTCATGTTTATATGTCATATCAATATAAACCTCAATAAAAATTATTTAAACAAAAAAAAAAAACCCTAACCCTACTCAAATTATTTAAATATACTATTAAAAATGACTAAATTACAAAAAACCCCCCACTAAGTTACAAAAACAAACAAACACTAAGTTACAAAACCCCCCCACAGTATTTATCAAATAAAAATGAATTACACCTAATCTAATAGCCCTATCAAAATAAAAAAGCCCCCCAAAATAAAAAAAAACCCTAGCCTACAATAAACTGCCAATGGCCCTTAAAAAGGCCTTTTGCGGGGCATTGCCCCAAAGAAATCAGCTCTTTTACCTGTAAAAAAAAATACAAACACCCCCAACAGTAAAACCCACCACCCAACCAACCAACCCCCCCAAATAAAAACCCTATCTAAAAAAACCTAAACTCCCCATTGTCCTGAAAAGGGCATTTGTATTGGCATTGCCCTTAAAAGGGCATGTAGTACTTTTACATGCCCAGACCCTACTCTAAAAATAAAACCCACCCAAAAAAACCCTTAAATAAACCTAACACTAACCCCCGACGATCCACTTACAGTTTTTGAAGTTCCGCTTGAAGGATCCATCCAGCCAGCAAGAAGTCTTCATCCGGGCAGCCTCTTCCATCTTCATCCAGCCGGCAAAGTCTTCATCCATGCGCCCTCTTATATCTTCATCCATCCGGCGCAGAGCTGGCCCAACCTGAAGACATCCGGCGCGGAGTGGGTCCATCCTAAAGACATCCAGCGAGGAGCTCCTCTTCAATACGGTCTCCCCCGTAAACTGGATCTTGAATGCAAGTGATGTCATCCAAGAATCAGCCAATAGGATGAGAGCTCAATCCTATTGGCTGATTGGAACAGCCAATAGGATGAGAGCTGCTCAAATCCTATTGGCTGATTGGAACAGCCAATAGGATTTTAGTGGCTCTAATCCTATTGGCTGATTGGAACTTTTCAGCCAATAGGAATGCAAGGGACGCCATTCAAGATCCAGTTTACGGCAGAGACCATATTGAAAAAAAGCTCCTCGCCAGATGTCTTCAGGATGGATCCGCTCTGCGCCGGATGTCTTCAGGATGGACCCGCTCTTGCCGGCTGGATGGATCCTTCAAGCGGAACTTCAAAAACTGTAAGAGGATCGTTGGGGGTTAGTGTTAAGTTTATTTAAGGGTTTTTGGGTGGGTTTTATTTTTAGAGTAGGGTCTGAGCATGTAAAAGAGCTAAATGCCCTTTTAAGGGCAATGCCCATACAAATGTCCTTTTCAGGGCAATGGGGAGCTTAGGTTTTTTAGATAGGGTTTTTATTTGGGGGGTTGGTTGGTTGGGTGGTGGGTTTTACTGTTGGGGTGTTTGTATTTTTTTTTACAGGTAAAAGAGGTGATTTCTTAAGGACAATGCCCCGCAAAAGGCAACAATAAAGATAGGTGTATCATTATGCAATAAACATTGGTGTATATAAAACAAAAAATAAAAAGAATCATAAATGAAGAAGAGACATAACAATGTATAACAACAAATAGGCTTCTCAAACCTCCATTTTCTGAATACAATAGCTTAATTGGTTAGTTATTGGACTAGAGTAATATACGTTTAACCAGAGAGGGGAGGGGGATTAGCAATTAACTATAGGATAATCAATGTAATCTGTGGTCCCTAAGGATCTCTGCCACACTTGCAAAACTAAGGGTATATTGCAATTAAAGAGGGAAACTGCACACAAATAGATTCATGGTTGTGTGGACTGTATACCTATCTTAAAGTCAAGAGTCTCTTGTATTAATAAATGTATAAAGGAAAACTGGGCTAAAATTATAGATTAAGGTTAACTAACAAAGAGCGTACAAAGAACTATATACCAACAATGCAGCTCTTTTACAAGACAGACGTGAAGATTAGAGCTATATATTATTGACAACTACATCTGAAATGTGTACTAGAGAGGATAGTGCCTTGTGTTATACATTGGCTAAATCACATAGGCTTCTGAAGTGTTGAGAAAGGGAATCGAATTGTGTTGCTTATGCCGGCCATGCTCCATAAACTTGCATATGCAGGGATCAGGACATAGAATTATAGCTTAATATAAATAATCTCCAACATATGGATGCAAAACTATAAGATCTTCATTTAAGCAAAAGTGGAAGGTGTCTAATAGCGATACATCCCTTTTAAATGAAAATTAAAATAAAGTCTGTTGCATCTAGGCACACAACAATTGACCGTAAACACATAAGCCAGAACTCAAGTACCTGATCACTGGGGAGATTTAGAGTCTAATTAGAGCATGGGATAGCTTGTAAGTTTAGTTCATAGAGATGTGTATACTGTGGTTTCTTATGGTAGAGGGAATACACTGAGTGTATCTTGGCTACTATTGCTGAATGCAGATAAGGGAGAGGAGTTGAGATAGGAGGTGAATGTAAATTCAAAAAGTGTTGGGAGATTTAAATAAGTAACAAAAGTTCCCCCCTAGTAGCTCCCAATCTTTTGTGAACAACAACTCTCTATAATTTAGTGCTATAACCCTGCTCACAGAATTAAAAACATGAAGTGAAATATAGTACAGCATTCCCTCCAAAAACTAGAATATATTGTGTGCTAAAGTAAATGTGATGTTGAAACAGAGGGGTATACTCTTATATCCAACTAAAGAGTAACTAAATAGATTGTACAATCTGTAATATCCCTTTTCTGTGATTTCTGAGTAGAGAGACTCAATGTATAGTTAGCTCTAAAGGTACAGATTATTTATGTAACATTAACGCATTTCTTCCGACAGGTTATATATATAAGGAACACAAAGTAAGTAGGGTGAATCAAACTAATAACCAGGAATCTCAATTAAACATCAGACTAAACTGTCTTCCTTGACAGATGGAGAGCTATAAGGAAAAATGAGACAAACCTCATATTTGGGTTTAAATATTACATAGTGTCCAGAATAGTGTGATTGTCTATAAGAAGACCTTGGTGATAATTCCTCTATCTGAGCAGAGTGAGTAGCAGCCAGTAATTTAACCCCATAGCTAGGTATGAAACCAAAGAGTAAACTTTTTCTTACGGCAATCTGCAAAGTATATTGAGACTGTCCATGTCGGGGTAAGTCTACCCAATCTCTCTTCGGGCGTGACTGAACCTGCTACTGACATGATAAAGGCTCAAAAAGGAGAATCTGAAAAAATGGTGCCGTCAAGAGCGCTCCCCGAGGCAAATATGAGCCGCTAGAGATGAAGATTGCAGGTGGGTATAAAAGATCAGTGTCGCATTGACCCTGCTAGTGAGGGACCCACAGGAAAAATTAGGTCTCCGGTCATCACCGGAGCAATTGACACAATATGGCACATCAGGTGTTTGATCACAGCCACCCACGCATGAAGCCGCTTCTCCTCAGGTGTTCTCTCAATCCCTATTGACAAATGCATCTTCCAAGCCTCCACTTCTTTGGTACAGGGTATTAGCTTCCTGCAGTTCCACGGGCGGTATCTCCCGCGGAGCAGGAGTAAGCAGAGTAGACTCAGCCATGCTCAGAGGAGGCTGTGAGCAGTTATGCTGAAAGTCATGTTCAATTGCAATCGCCAATCGTAAATCCATAGATGGCTCCACGTGAGGGCGAACTCTCGTGGCAGACAATAGGTGCTCAAAATTGTTGTCCATTTTCTGGGCTAGCGCAACCAGGAGGGTCTGTATTTCGTTATGCGATATCACATCCATATTGAAAAGTGTTTGTACCCCCTGCTATTAGCAGTGAGATGGCTCTGCTTTACCCAGCATGGGGGGGTATGCTGTTGGTAGAAGGCAGCCGCCGTGCCTGTCCAGAAAGCTTAAGAGATGGTTCCTTAATTAAAAACTGCACAAAATATATATCATTCGGTTCAGCTTTGCTTCTTACATCCAATTCCACATGAAACACTCCTGATATTCCAATTGGAAAGTGGATAATTAGTATACCAGTTTTATAAGGCCTAGAGCTTCTGAGTTTCATGTCTGGACATGGTGGCTGCTAGGACACGTCTCCGGGCTTTTTTTTATTTTGATAGGGCTATTAGATTAGGTGTAATTTGTTTTTATTTTTGATACTGTGGTTTGTTTGTTTTTGTAACTTAGTGTTTGTTTTTGTAACTTTTTTTTTTTTTGTAATTTAGTAATATTTAATAGTATATTTAAATAATTTGAGTAGGGTTAGGGTTTTTTAATATGTAATATAGTTAATTTAATTGGTAATTTAATGTAATTTTAGTATAATAGTTAGGGTAGGTTAATTAATAGTTTAATATAGTTGATTTTAATTCTACAGGTAAGTTTTAATTTATTATAAGATAGGGATGTTGTAATTTCAATGTAAAGTAAGCGGGTTGCTAGGTTTAGGGGTTACTAGCGTAATTTAGTTTATGGCAATGTGAGGGGCTTGGTTTTTTATGGGTTAATAGGTTTAGTTAGTTGTAGGGATGTGGGATGCCAGGGGTTTAGGGGTTAATATGTTTATTTAGTTGCGGTGGGGTCCGGGAGTGGCGGAATAGGGGTTAATACTTTTATTTAGTTGCGGCGGGGTCCGGGAGCGGCGGAATAGGGGTTAATACTTTTATTTAGTTGCGGTGGGGTCCAGGAGTGGCGGGATAAGGGTTAAACATTTTAGTATAGTGGCGGCGTTTAGTGACAGGGTATAAATAATGTTGGTAAAAAGTTGAATAGCAGCGAGATCGATGACTGTTAGTTAACAACAGTCCGATGCTCATCGCCCCGTACTTGGTGCACAGCTTTTGACAGCTTTTTTATAAATATGGAGAGCGTAATCAGGTCCGCGGCCGCAATGTTAGGCGATGTTAGGCAAGCTTATTGGTGCCGTCGAATGCAACAAAGTTGACGGCTTGATAGATATCCCCCAATGTCTTTGACACAGATACACTTACACTTACTATCTGTGTGAGAGCTGTAATCTTGCTAGGAATATATTCCCAATGCCTTTCTTGTTAATCTTTTACTGGTTGTTAATTGTTTTTTGAGAGGTGCTGTAAAATTTATGAACTGTACCTTTAAGGGCATCTGCTCCCCCATATATCTCTTTAACGTTTTCATTAAAGGCCCGTGAGAGGCCTGCTTATATATTTAGGGGGATATTCTTTTCCATAGTTTATTTATTATAATTCCTCATCTTCTTAATTGAGATTTCATGAAGCATAAAAGTGGCTGATTTATTTTTAATAGAGGGTTTCTTTAAAAAACAAAATTAAAAATTAGGTCTCAAAGAGCTCAGGGTTTTAAAGATTTCTAACTGCTCTATTCTAAATGCCATAGATATAATGTTATGTTATATATTCTGACTATATCGGTTTTGATATATGGCTCTTTTGTTTGTGAAACTAACATAAAGCATTGTATTCTAATGTAATTTTATTTTGATGATACCTCGATAAAATATAATAATAATACAAAAGGTCTACACACCTTTATGAGACTGCAGGATTTTGAAATATAAAACCAGAAATAACAATGTAAATATTACACTTTCAATCTATAATGGTATCTTCCAACTAACAAAAATCAAGAGAAAAAAAAGTGAATTATTAGGAACATTAAATAAAAAACTACAACACCCTGATTACATAAGTATGCACACCCTGCCCAACCAATACTTTGTAGAAGCACCTTTTGCATTTATTGCAGCAGCAAGTCTTTATGAATATAGCTCTATTAACCTTGCACATTTAGACTTTGACATTTTATTCCACTCTTCTTTGCGAAAAAAGTCCAAGTTCATTTAAATTGTGAGGGGATCTCCTGTGAATAGCACTCTTTAGGTAATTCCATGGTTTTCGATGGGATGGAGGTTCTGGGCTCTGACTAGGCCATTACAAGACATTGATTTTCCTTTTGTGAAGCCATGCCTTGGTCAACTTGGATGTGTGCTTTGGTCATTGTCTTGTTGGAATGTGAAATTCCTTTTCATCTTCAACTTTAATGAGCTTTATTGGCTTTGTGTAAAAAATATCCTTTATAATTTAGGTTGAAAAGTTCAACCTTTTTCTCTCCAGTCCATAGCACATTTTCCCTCATGGTTTGGGGTGACTAAATGAATGTTTTGCGATAATCTAGATAGGCTTGGATGTTCCTTTTTGTAAGAAAGGGTTTCCATCTTGCCACCCTACACCATAGCCCAAACAAGCAGGGAACGAGAAATGGCGGTCACATGCAAAAAGTGACCGGTACCTGTCAAATTCCTGTAGCTTCATTGTTGCTATTGGCCTCTTGGTAGCCTCCCTGATAAGTTTTCTCCTCGTCTTCTCATCAATTTATTGATGATGGTTTTGACAGTGCTACATGGTATATCCAGTGCTTCCAATATTATTTTATATCCTAATCCTAATTTGTTCTTTTCAACAATTAGCTCTCACAGTTTCTTTGGCAACTGTTTGTGGACCATGGCTCTCCCAGTAGGATGTAACCCCAAAGATTCAAGAAAATCCTACAGCAACAGCTGACTTTAGTCTGGGTTTAATCAGAATCACTTTCATTGATATCAGGTGTATGCTATTAACCTACAGGCATCATTATGATTGGTTAACTGTGAACACAGCTAGAGCCCCCATTATGAAATGGTGTACAGACTTATGCATAGCATGTAGTTTTCTTTTTTAATTTAAAATGGTCTTAATAATTAACTATTTGTTTTCTTCTCTGGATTTTTGTTTGTTAGAAGATCACATTTTTGCTTAAACTCTTGGCATTAACGTATATTTTTTACCATTGAATTAATATATAGTTTGGTATTTATATGTACCAGCGCTACAGAATATTATGGCACTATACAAATAAATTATAATAATTTGTAAATATGTGGTGCTTTAGAGAGAAATATTTCTTTAATTGTAAGGCCTTTAATGTGCTGTATTTCCGCCATGTTAAAGAGCTAGGGGCTGGATGGAGATTGCAAACAGGGGAATGTTATTTTAATAGTGCAAAATGCAGTCCTCAGTGAACTAGAACTGATGCGCTTCCATGTTCATTTGAATCAAAATAATATTATCTCTCTTCCAAATGGTCTTTTAATTAGTCCATTCGCATTTGCCAGTTCAGTATGGTATTCTAGTTGTGTATCCAATAAACAAAATGTGTTGGACAATCATAAATGCAACTTGGCAGAAATGAAAACAATATGACAAAATGAAAAATAGTAAGATTTTTAAATGTTGTTTATAGTGGAGATAAAAATTAGTAGCCACATCTGAAAATGTGGTATATGCTTGACACATTTCCACAGTCCATTTTCTAAATTGATCTTTGATAAATGTTATGAATTTATGTCAATAGTGTTATACATCCTATATCTATCATATCTCATAAATCTCTTTCACTGGCTCCGATGATTGAAAGGGCCGCAAGGCGGGGAGATATTCAAAAGGGATCTGTTGCAATGTTGAGAAATCCAGCAAAATATTCGAAAGGACTGAGAGTACTGTTTAAAGGCAGCATCACCGAGAGGCGTTTTACCATACATTTCAGTGGGTGGATGATATCTCTCTGATACTGTCAATATATTCAAAACAGTATCTCCACCTACATCGAAGGTGTAACGTAAATTATCTCTTTTTGTGTAAAAACACTTTAAATACAGCCTACAGCTTATTGGCGATGTCAGCAGACAAGATTTAGCCCACTTTTTTTAATAAATCGCCAGACCGATGGACTGCGGGCCTGGCAAACCCAAACAGGCAATTTCTCGTCAGTCTGTTGATGTTTTGAACATCAGGGCCACTATGTGGAATGAAAATTCATACACATGAGGCAGCAATAATTGTAAGATTTATTGAACCTCTTTACGGTCTATTCACTTACAAGTGCAACTTTGGCTCTAGGGGTGTCCATAACAAAAGCAATATAAGTATATGGAATCACAATTATCAAAAGTAAATTGTCATTGAAATAATACGTTCTTTGTTTGAAGTTACAAGTATTTAAGTATTTCATATCAAATTACTTCTAAAGTTATATAACAAAAAGTTAATTTAACAAATACCATGACAGATGACAAATACCATGACCATGACAAATGACAGAGGACCAGTGGTATGTAGCATTAACATTTCTGGATTGGAATCTATACTGCTTGCATTTTTGTGCAGGTATTACAAGTCCATGGCTAATATATATTGTGTACACAGTATATAATGTGCACTATAACATTTATTATGGATAGTGCTCATGCATTATTTCCATTAGAGTTCTATAAGTGCTCACACTAGAATTCATGTGAGAGACCGACTGAGCGCTAAGCTGGTGGAGAACAAACATTTGGAGTATAGGGAACACTATTTATTTACTGGAATGCTTAAATATGCTTTGGTTAAAGGGACAGTCTAGTCAAAATTAATACTTTATGATTCAGATAGGGCATGCAATTGTAAACAAATTTACAGTTTACTTTAATCATCAAATTTGCTTTGTTCTTTTGGTATTCTTTGTTGAAAACTAAAACTAGGTAGGCTTATATGCTAATTTCTAAGCCCTTGAAGGTCACCTCTTATCTCAATGCATTTTGACAGTTTTTCATAGCTTTAGAGTGCCATATAGATAGCATTGTGCTCACTCCCATAGAGTTATTTATGAGTCAGCTTTGATTGACTAAAATGCAAGTCTGACAAAAGAACTAAGATATGAAGGCAGTCTGCAGAGGTTTAGATACAAGATAATCACAGAGGTAAAAATAATATTAATATAACTGTGTTGTTTATGCAAAACTGGGGAATGGGTAATAAAGGGATTATCTATATTATTAAACAATAAAAATTCTGGAGTAGACTGTCCCTTTAAACATTTTCACCAACAACATTTAATAACTGATTGTTTGGTACTGTTTGTACAAGGCTGAACACAAAACAATGCAATGCACCTTAACAATTGCACTCAATCTAGGCCAAAGAGGCCTATTTATTAAAGGTCTGTCGGACCTGAATCGACAGTGCGGATCAGGTCCGACAGACCTTGCTGAATGCGGAGAGCAATACGCTCTCCGTATTCAGCATTGCACCAGCAGCTCTTGTGAGCTGCTGGTGCAACGCCGCCCCCTGCAGATTCGCGGCCAATCAGCCGCCAGGGGGTTGTCAATCAACCCGATCGTACTCAATCGGGTTGATTTGTGGTGATCTCTGTCCACCTGCTCTGACCGCTGCTTCATAACTGCAGGCTCGCCAGAAACACAGGCCCTCAAGCTCCATTCAGAGCTTGATAAATGGGCCTCAAAGTCTTTACTGGATAACATTTTTTAAAAATGCTGTCTCAAGAATTATAGCCCAAACAGTTCCAATTGCGGCACACAAAAGTCTCTCAAAAGTTGAAAAAAAGCTCAGGAGCTCCACTTTAAACTAGGGATGGGCGAATGTGTAAATTTCCGAATTCAAATGTTAGAACGAATGTTATTACCGAAATTCGATTTATAAATCCGAAAGTTGATAAGAACGAATATTCTTAAAAATTCTATAATCGAATGCTATTTACAGTTTTCAAATGTCACTTTCGAATTTGAATGTTTATTATTATTATAATTATTATTATATCAAATGTCCACATTCGAAATTTCGAATTTAACATTCTATTTAACAAATACTATTCAGAAGTTCAATAGTTCATGTGGTAGGGAGGGAATCTAGTAAATTGATACATAATAGATACAAATATATAATTTCAAATGTTTCTATATAGAATATTGCATAATTCGATTATATTACATTTAAAAAAAGCATTAGAAATACTATTACAAACATATAAATTAAAAATTTTCGAATTTCTAATATTGCATAATTTGAATATTACATTTAAAGAAAGCATTAGAAATACTATTACAAATATAAATTTGAATTTTGCGAAACGACTATTTTCGAATGTAATCGTAAAATTCAAAACCGAAATCAAATGTTAGAATGTTATGTAAACATTCAAAATTCAATTTGAACGAACGAATGTGTTAAAATTTGTTTCTTTTTTCGAATGTTGCGAAACATTTGCCCATCCCTACTTTAAACCATTGGAATATGGTAGAAAAATCTGAACTGTTTAAACACAAGGCAGGGGGAGCCACATATTATAACAATGCATATTCACAAGCCCCAACACTTTTAATTGGAACTAATTATTTATTACTGTTAAGTGTTGACCACCCTCTTTTGCTCCAAAACCTCCAATCCTTCGGCATCTGTGACACAGCCCTCTCGTGACTCTCTTCCTACCTATCAAACCGTACCTTTAGTGTAGCCTTCTCTGTGGCCTCCTCTGCCCCGTCACCACTTTCTGTCGGAGTACCGCAAGGCTCTGTCCTCGGTCCCCTTCTCTTCTCAATCTACACGTCATCACTAGGTTCCCTAATAAAGTCCCATGGTTTAAAATATCATTTGTATGCCGATGACACCCAAATCTACTTCTCTGCACCAGACCTATCTCCTTCCTTGCTAACCTGTGTCACTAACTGTCTTTCTCACATCTCTAACTGTATGTCTCACATCTCTCACAACCTCAAGCTAAATCTCTCCAAAACTGTCCTCCTTATTTTCCCCCCTTCTTCTAAACTCTCCACCCCAAATCTCTCTATAACTGTCGACAACTCCATCATTACCCCTACCCTACATTTGACTCAGATCTTTCTTTAACTCCTCACATTCAGTCATTGGCTAAAGTCTGCCGCTTCCACCTTAAAAACATCTCTAAAATTAGACACTTCCTTACAAAAGATACAACTAAGGTTTTAATCCACTCTCTCATTCTTTCCTGCCTCGATTACTGCAACTCTGTCCTTTCTAGTCTCTGTACTTGCCGCCTAGCTCCTTAACAATCCATAATGAATGCCTCTGACAGACTCATCTTCCTTACATGTCGCTCTTCATCTGCCGCACCTCTCTGCCAATCCCTTCACTGGCTTCCTCTTGCCTCTAGGATCAAACACAAAATTCTCATTCTGACATACAAAGCCCTCAACTGCACTACTCCCCCCAATATCTCAGACCTTGTCTCCAGATACGCTCCCTCCTGTCCTCTTCGCTCTGCTCACAACTTCCTACTCTCCTCCTCTCTTGTCACCTCATCACACTCCCGTTTACAGGACTTCTCCAGACTGGCTCCCATCTTGTGGAACTCTCTGCCTCGCTCCACAAGACTCTCTTCTAGTTTTAAAAGCTTCAAGTGCTCCCTAAAGACTCTACTGTTCAGGGATGCATACAACCTACGCTAACCTTTCTTTATACCAGTTCCTCTCCTCCATTGCTATCCCCTGAACCCCCTTAGCATGTAATCCTAAGAGTCCAGCTGTTTGTAGATCACCTTCTTAAGAGCTGACTACATCTGTGCAACTCTTGGCAGGGCCCTCTACCCATTTGATCCCTATAATTGTTTTGTTGTACTCCGCCTTTGTTTATAGTGCTGCGGAATCTGTTGGTGCTCTACAAATAACCGATAATAATAATAATAATTTATATATTTATTTACTTATTTATTTATTTAAAGAAATAATTTATATTTTTGCACTAGTATATAGTTTTAGATCTTTAGACAGTGCATAAAATCTGCATTTTCTGATTGAAATAATAAAAGTTAGCTTTAATAAATTGTTTATGCCATTGATTTTATTTCCTTTTCTTTATTTATGAAAAATAAATTGGTCTACGATCAAAGTACAATCATTAGGACCCAAACTCATAGCCCTACTTATACCCATCTTAGAGTTATGCAAACTGCTCACATTTTTTTTTTTTTTTAAAAAAGAACACCATTAGTAATCTAATAAGAAAAACCTCAAGAATACCTCAATAAATCTGTTTAAAAGTAAATTTTAAATAAAACCATGTAAAGTAATACATGGGTGGGTGTTATGACAGCAGCACTTCTAAAGATCCCCATTCAGAAATACTGGGAAAATAGTTTTTCCACTTTGAACCTATATGTAGACATGTCCTGGAAACTTTTAGACTTTGGGGTAGATTTATCATAGTGCGAGCGAACATGATACGATCGTATTCGATCGGCTTGGTTTCTGTCCACAGCCTCAGAGCAGGCGGACAAGTTATGGAGCAGCGGTCTTGATAATTCGGCCCCTCAGTGTTTTTATACAACTCTACTAGTAAAGTTGATTAAGACATGTCTACTTAGTTCTTATAGATACAGAGGTCTATCCCAGACTATAAAATCTAATGGCACATAGACTACACAGGTGCTTGCAAATGCTTTTTCATAAAAATTAATGTTGTTTGAATCAGTGTAGATATGAACTAGGTTAAAAAGGAAATTAAAGTAAATGCTTTCTTGACATCACAAATGATTGAATATTGAGCTTCTTTACGTCTATTAAATACATTGAGGACTTCTTTAGTGAACAGGTAATCTTTATAGTTTTAGCTATACACGCTAAGCCGGTAATAAGTCATTGCTGCTATTTTTTACGTAGACACATTAGCCCAGCAGGAAAATTACTTATGTGATTACACAGGTCCTGGGAACTACTGTGTACCGAAAAGTCAAATAATAAAAAATAAATGCCAACCCCTAAGTGTAGGAACATTCACTGCTAGAGCTAAGTGATGTTTGTGTTCTATTATCTGGCAATGACTGATTTCTTTTCCCAGCTACATTTTTAAAAAGCAATCTAAAAACCCAGTTGGAAATGTTCATAAACAAACGTTTGTCAAAAATTATTTTTCAACTCTTGTGTGATGTAAATATTTAACCCATTCCCAGTCTATTATCTAGTAATATATGAATGAGAATATAAAAAATTGTGTACTGAAAGGGCTTTTCTTTACCTCTTGAGATTTGCCCTCTAAATGCAGATTTTAATATTATTATCATATTCCCATTTATCATATAAATTGCACACTTATAACCCACATAATTGTGAATAAACCACTCCAAAAAGTTACTGGATAATTTGTACAGTAGTCAAATCGAATCAGCTCTCAAAGTCATTTATAGTCTTCTTTAGGCAATCTAATGGTGCTCAATTTATTATTGAGTCATACATTTTGTAGTTAGTTAGTTAGTAAAACGATGTAGGCAGAAATACAGACTCCACCAAGAATTAACTTTGGAGCAAAGGATTAGCTTTCAATTTTGATACTGATTGTTGCCAATCTATTTATGTTGGCTGATCCAGTGGTGGCTAGTGGGTTATTCAAGTGGGGGTTCACAATACATAAATTGTAAAAATTTACATTTACGATTAGCACGAAAGTGAACCAGAACTGTTTAAGTTTAATTTCTCCTGCAGGTTTATGAGGAAGGATAAGCTCTGGGAACACAGTTTCAGGCTCAAATAGAACCTTGTCTAACCATAAATTTAGATTCTCTGTTTCGGTGAGGGGCAAGGTCCTGCAGAAGAAGGCACATTGCTTCCCTTTGCTGCCCTAACCTGCTCCAACCGGTTAGTTAGGATCCTCATCTTTGTCTGCAATCCCAAACAGAATGATTTAGCAGTCAGGGGCCACCACAGTAGTTTATATATCTCATATATATATCATTTCCAGGGTAATTTTGCACTTCCAGTATTCAACTCAATTATGCCTATACATAATTAGCCCCCCACCCATCATAGAGCTTGATAGACGTGCAGAGAAAGTAAGGAGAAAGAGAACTGGCAAAGGAGAAAAAATGAGAGGGAAACAATCTTTAGGGGTCTTGCAAACTTTCTGAGAAGCCAATGCAGTACTCCTTCTGCTCTTCCCAGTTGTGTGATTAAAAAGAGTGTCACAGAAGCAGCATTCATTGGTGAGAAGTTATTAAATTACTTTAAGAGAAATAGCTGTAATAACCCCCACCTAGAAGCATGGTTCTGGCATAACTCTCTTCTCTTTAGAACATCAGATTGACATTCTGATTTGTTTTTTTATGAGCATGCCTAATAACATTTTTATCTAAACCTGGAATTGTTTGTTTACACTACCACAGTTTTTGTGTTTTGTTTTGTTTACATTTAACTTATGTGTTTAATTTCACTTTAAAGAACTCATCAAGTATTACACATATGCTAAATATCACCACCATCAGGGAGATATATTATATTAAGGTAGCTACGTTCAACATGACCAGAAGACCTTTGAGAATGAGACACAACATGTTAAACCCAAATGTAAGACTTTACCATTTCATTCAAAGTTTCCATTTATGTTTTTGTTATAAAGAAGAAAGCCTTTGTCATTTTATAATATGTTCTGACCTATTACATTCAGATATTCTATTGCTGGAATAGGTTAATTATTTACACATGTAAAGATTTTTTTATCAGCATTCTGTATGGAATTAAGGTTACTTTGCAATCTAATCTTTCAGACCTCAAGCATTCTATCTGATTTACTGATGCACCTGAATGAATAAGAAATTTAAATGTAATATTTTCCATTATAATGTTAATTTATGAGCTGAACATAAGTTTTGCAACTTGGTGAATTATATAGATAAAAATGTTGTTGGAATTCTCAATATATTGTATATATGAATTCTGATTTGTAAAGCAAATTCTTACATGTTGCTTTTACAGCCCTTTGAAGATTCCTTTTTTTTAATGTTTAATAATTACATCTGCATACCACTGCATGTAATTGTGTTTTGCACCTGAATTGTAAATGTTACCTTTTCCAGAGCAGGCCTCACTATAGCCCAGATCTGTGGTGGCCCCTGACTGCTAAATAATTCTGTTTGGGAGTGCAGATTGCAGACGATTCTGCTTATCAACATGACAAGCATTATTCAGCAATTAGACAGCAGCTTACTCACAGCAATCACCTGAGCCTCTCTTTTCCTTTACTGCATTCCAGGAATACCGTTCAGTAGTGTAATAGCTCTTATCCGCAGCTCACTTCCCTAAGGTGACCTCTACCGGCGGTAATCACTGAACGGTATTCCTGGAATGTAGTAAAGGAGAAGCTCTGGTGCTTGCTGTGATTTAGTTACTGTATAAATCCTGAATAATGCTTGTTATGTTGATAAGCAGAATTCAGCACATGGGAAAACAACAAAATCACAGCGGCTACAGAAACCAGGCCAAATACACAGCAATAAAGACAATACTAGTCACTTACCCTGGGCATTCTGATCGGGCACTTGTAGTCTCCTCTCCCACTTCCCCAGAGGCACAATTTTAAAAAGTGCACGACTTCTCCCTCACACTTTCATCATGTACGTGTGTGCGGGAGGAGGAGACTCGTCGGCTCTACAGTGATAGCTGGCTTTCACTCGCACAGCAAAGTCTGTGTGATTAAGAAGGTATAGGGCTGGGTTGGGGGTGGCGCTACATGCACATAGAAATTAGTGCAAAGGGCTTGATGCCTTCTATCTATCGCATGTGCGGTGCGATAGAGTGAAAACAGCAAAAAAAAAAAAATTTTTTTTTTTACAAAACTGAACTGGAACCATTTTGGCTGAATAATTATAATTTTCCAATAGGGGGCTATTGGAAAAATTTTATTTGTTCAGCCAAAAAGTTTTTTCTTATTTTTTTTTCTTTCAGGGAGTTCTCTTAGGGGGTTCACGTGCGCCTGTGCTCCTATAGAGGATCCTCCACTGGGCTGATCATAATTGAGATTAAGGTCTTAAAATGATCTAAAGCTCTCTGCTCTTGTGAGATTATTTAAGAGGTCTTGTCAGAACTGCCAGGTCCTTCAAATAATTTTCTTAAGGCACATCATAGCTTGAGAGCTGTTTATCTATCTATCTATCTATCTATCTATATCTATCTGAGATCTAGATGTGAAGAAAAGACATCTACATCACACTTTAATGCTAAAAAAAAACCTCTCCAAGGGGCCGAATTATCAAGCTCCGAATGGAGCTTGATGCACCTTGTTTCCAGCAAGCCTTCAGGCTCGCCGGAAACAGAAGTTATGAAGCAGTGGTCTAAAGACCGCTGCTCCATAACTTGTCCACCTGCTCTGAGTAGGCGGACAGAAATCAACCTGATTGAATACGATCGGGTTGATTGACACCCCCTACTGGTGGCCAATTGGCCTCAAATCTGCAGTGGGCAGTATTGCACAAGCAGTTCTGGTGAACTGCTTGTGCAATGATAAATTCCAACAGCATATGTTGTCGGCATTTATCAATGTTCAGCGGACATGATACGCTACATCATATCATGTCCGTTCGCACTTTTATAAATATGCACCCAAGACTTTATGTGATTTCTCTCCATGCTGCAAGCTTTTGATTATCTATACCCCTCCAAAAAAGGGAATAAGCTACATGAGTTATTAGCAGTTAATGATGAAAATATATAACAAATCAGTGATTGTAGCAGACCTTTATAACAGGGCTATTCAATATCTGACATTTATTCTGATTTCACCCAGTGCTATGTTCACTTCCTGTACTTGAAGTCATATTGCAAATTTGTAACCCATTATAAATCAGGTAATAGAAAGGGGAGGCCACTGATGATGTATCATCTCTTAATGCAGGATAACAATAAAGGATAATATGCATATTTAAAGGGATACTAAACCCCCAAACATTTTCTTTCATTATTCAGATAGAGCATGCAATTGTAAGCAACTTTCTAATTTACTCCTATTATCCATTTTTCTATCTTTATTTGAAAAAGCAGAAATTCAAGCATAGGAGCCAGCAAATTTTTGGTTCAGCACCGTGGATAGCGCTTGCTGATTGGTGGCTACATAAAGTTCAATCTTACCTAAAGCTGTTATATCATTTAATATTGTTTGTTTATTTAATAGCAATACGTTTGTATGTAGCCCATAAAGGGCCATGATACCCAAATATTGAAACATTTGAAACTTATGCAGCACAGCTGTAAAAAGCTGACTATAAAATATCACCTGAACATCTCTATGTAAAAAAGAAAGATATTTATTCACACACCAGTGTAAAGGACTTTAAGCAGTAAATCAGTATACCTGTCCCGGGACCTGCAAGGGATTGTGCCTCATGCACACTCAAGTTATTTCCCTATTCAGTTTAAGGAATTTTACTATGAAATCTCATGAGATCACAGTAAAACAGTTCATGACCTTACTGCTGATGCTGATTGGCTGCTGTTAAGTTCTTCCTTTTTTTTTTTTAACCTGCAGCTGGGCAAAAACTGATGTATAACATTTTTACAGAGCACTTACTCTGGTGAACAGATGAAATTTTGAGGTAAAATATCTTCCTTTTTACATAGTGATGATCAGGTGATATTTTCCTGTAAGCTTTTTACAGTTATGCTGCATCAATTTCAAGTGATTTAGCATATAAGTATTATGTCCCTTTATGACTTCTAAAATACTTATCTGTGGCTTCCCATGTGCTAGGAAGTTGGCCATCACTGGTATTTAATATATGCTTGAGATACAGAAACGGTTGTAGGCTTGATTTTTAATTTTAGTTGTTATTAGGACTGACCACATAAATAACACAAATAGAGGAATACTGGATATGCAATTTGGATACTAAAAGCCCAGATGGATTAAATAAAGATTTTAGTCTTCAACATGTAAAATAATACTAGCTGGTATTTAATTTTATTTATAGAGGCTCTTCAAAAGAAATAAGAGGATAGGCAATGCACAGGGATAACACATTTCATTTGGATTACTACACAAAGGAGATGCTAAATAGATTACATTGACAAGATATGGGAGTTGCATTATTATCATATTTAAGAGCATTCTCAGCACTAATAGACTATCACCTAGATTACAAGTTTTGCGTTTGTGTTTTAACGCTGAAAAAACAGCACCGCAGCCATTACAAGTCTTGTCGGTATAGCTGTACCGCAAGCCTTTTAGCCTGTAAAGCAACGTCAATCCTGTACTCGTAAAAATGCAGTTTTTTCATGGGACTTCCATAGCGCCAGTATTATGAGTTTTGCGGTGAGGCTAAAAAGCTTGCGTTCCAGCCTATACCGACAAGATCCATTTTGCAATCTAAAAGCAGTAGTTATGAGTTTTACGCTACAAAACTGTTACATAAAACTCATAAATGAAGCGTTACAAAGTACACTAAACACCCATAAACTACCTATTAACCCCTAAACGAGGCCCTCCCGCATTGCAAAACACTATTTCAATGTTATTAACCCCTAATCTACCACTCCCGACATCACCGCCAATATACTAAAGTTATTAACCCCTAAACCTCCACCCTCTCGCATCGCAAACACTATTTAAATATTATTAACCCCTAATCTGCCATCCGCCCACATCGCCCCCACTATACTAAAGTTATTAACCCCTAATTCCGCCACCAATATTATAAACCTATTAACACCTAAACCGATAGCCCCCACAACGAAATATACTAAATAAACCTATTAACCCCTAAACCGAAAGCCCCCCACATTGCAATAAACTAATTTAAACTAGTAACCCCTTAACCTAACCATAAACCTAACCCTAACATAACCCTAACCCTAACACCCCCTAACTTTAACATAATTAAAATAGAGCTAAATTAAAGTTCCAATTATTAATAAATAATACCTATTTAAAACTAAATACATACTTACTTGTGATATAAAACCTAAGCTAGCTACAAAATAACTAATAGTTATATTGTAGCTAGCTTAGGTTTTATTTTTATTTCACAGGTAAGTTTGTATTTATTTTAACTAGGTAGACTAGTTAGTTAATAGTTATTAACTATTTACTAACTACCTAGTTAAAATAAATACAAACTTACCTGTGAAATAAAACCTAAGCTGCCTTACACTAAAACCTAACATTACAAAAAATTTAAAAAAACTACCATTACAAAAAATAACAAACGAAATTATCTAAAACAATAAAAATTATTCCTATTCTAATACCCTTTTAAAAATAAAAAAACACCCCAAAATAAAAAAGCCTAATCTAGAATAAACTGCCAAGGGCCCTTAAAAGGGCCTTTTGTTGGGCATTGCCCTAAAGTTAACAGCTTTTTTGCTACAAAACAAAACAAACAAAAATTAAAATAAAGTAAAACCTAATTTACCCATTGCACTGAAAAGGGCATTTGTATGGGCATTGCTCCTTAAAAGGGCATTTAGCTCTTTTTCCTGCTCTTAAAGGGCATTCAGCTCTTTTATGAAATGCCCAAGCCCTAATCTAAAAATAAAAACCCACCCCAAAACGAAAAATATGCATTACACAAAAAAAACAAATGATCAAAAATAATAAAGAATATTCCTATTCTATTACCCATTTAAAAAAAAAAAAACACCCAAAATTAAAAAAACCTTATCTAGAATAAACTACCAATAGCCCTCAAAAGGGCCTTTTGTAGGGCATAGCCCTAAGTTAAACAGCTCTTTTACCTGAAAAAAAAATGCAAATATCCACTAACATTACAAACCCCCACCCCCCGTTCAAATCAGCCAATAGAATTTCAGTAGCTCTCATCCTGTTGGCTGATTTGAACAGCCAATAGGATTTAAGTAGCTCTCATCCTATTGTTTGATTTGAATTTCCAAAATCAAATCAGCCAATAGGAATGCAAGGGATGCCATTTTGAAGAGTTGAATGCCCTTTTAAGGGCAGGAAAAAGAGCTAAATGCCCTTTTAAGGGCAATGCCCATACAAATGCCCTTTTCAGGGCAATGGGTAGATTAGGTTTTACTTTAGTTTTAGTTTGTGGGTTTGGAGGGTGGGGGTTTGTATACTGTTAGGGGGTGTTTGTTTTGTAGCAAAAGAGCTCTTAACTTTAGGGCAATGCTCTACAAAAGGCCCTTTTAAGGGCCCTTGGTAGTTTATTCTAGATTAGGCTTTTTTTATTTTTTGTTTTTTTTTTAAATTTAAATAGGGTATTAGAATAGGAATCATTTTTATTGTTTTAGATAATTTCGTTTTTTTTTTGTAATGGTAGTTTTTTTAATTTTTTAGTTATTTTAGTGTTTGTTATTTTTTGTAATGGTAGTTTTTTTTATTTTTTAGTTATTTTAGTGTTTGTTATTTTTTGTAATGGTAGGTTTTTTATTTTTTGTAATGTTAGGTTTTAGTGTAAGGCAGCTTAGGTTTTATTTCACAGGTAAGTTTGTATTTATTTAACTAGGTAGTTAGTAAATAGTTAATAAATATTTACTATCTATTCTACCTAGTTAAAATAAATAAAAATTTACCTGTGAAATAAAAATAAAACCTAAGCTAGCTACAATATAACTATTAGTTTTATTTCACAGATAAGTATGTATTTAGTTTTAAATAGGTATTATTTAGTTAATAATTGTAACTTTAATTTAGCTCTATTTTAATTATGTTAAAGTTAGGGGGTGTTAGGTTTAGGGTTAGGTTTAGGGTTAGGGTTACGTTAGGATTAGGTTTAGGGGTTAATATAGTTTAATTTAGGTTGTTACGATGTGGGGGGCTGGCAGTTTAGGGGTTAATAGGTTTATTTAGTGATAGTGATGTGGGAGGCCAGAGGATTAGGGGTTAATAACTTTATTTAGTGGCAGCGATGTCGGGGAGCAACGGAATAGGGATTAATAGATTTATTTAGGTGGTGACAATATCGGGAGGGGCAGATTAGGGGTTAATAAGTAGGTGTCGGCGATGTAGGGGTGTTTTGACGTGGGGTTTATGCTAGGGTGTTATTTATTTCCCCCCATAGACATTAATGGGGCTGCGCTACGGAGCTTTTCATTCTGCAATCGCAGGTGTTAGACTTTTTTCTGACCCGCTCTCCCCATTGATGTCTATGGGGAAAGAGTGCACGAGCACGTCAAAACAGCGCTTGGATTCTGTGTGGTATGGAGCTCAACGCAGCCATATCGCACGCAAAAGCCAGCTTTTTTAAAACTTGTAATGGCTGCGCTATAGAGGGTTAAATAACACAACTTTTGCTGCATTTGTTAATTTCCCTATAGCGCGCATAACTGGTATATTAATTAGGGTAACTCTACTATAGCTGCTCATCTGCTGATGACAAGATCTATTACATTTGTAAATAAACTTCAGAAAAGAGTAGAGTCAGAAATGTTAATTTCTGGCTCCAAGGGCAGATTGCATTTTTTAGCACTTACTGTCCCCTATTACTAATATAGGTATCAAAACCTTGAATAGGAAAGAGATGTGGGTGGAGCAGCGTATGTCTAAAATTAAAACCTAACTTTTATTTCAACACTTAAAAAAAAGGAAGAAAAAATGATAATAACATACAATTAAAAACACAAATTCGCGTAGAACTTGGAAATTAGGGTTAAATTGTACCCTGTGTTTAGTATTTGGATGGGGTAACGATAAGAGAGAGGGGTATCAATATTCAGATATTATAGTTCTAGAATAAGGTTATCTGAAGAGCTGATGTAAGTGTGGATTCTCTTGTATCTCTGACACCTGTGTTATTGTGTCAAATTATTGTTGTGAATGCCTATAGTGTTACTACAAATGTTTTATCTCTCTGATCTAACTGGATAATATACACCTCCTCTATTGGGCTTGTGTTACAAGCTGAGATGATGAAGTATCGTACTCAATTAAATTTATGAGAGAATAAACTGTTATGATTTAAGATTTTAGTATTGTGTATATATACAGAAGTGATTCTGCTATATGTATTGAACTTGTATGATTTAGGATTTTAGTAATGTATATATATGCAGAAATGATTCTGCTGTATTTATTGAAGTTTAAATATTGAGAAGAAATGTATAAATCGAGTTGCAGTGTGTTGTAAAGATAAGTGCCTTTAGCTAATGCTTAAATAGCAATTTATATATTAGTTCTTACACACGTAATATGAGCATTCCCCTTATTTCTGGGGTACTCTGCTTTATCCAGAAGTTGTTATATCTTTTCTCTTAATTTTATTTAAGTGAACAGATTTTTTTAAAACATGCATATAGACGCTTCTATATATATGTATTTAGTTATTTAACTCGTTAATACCGATATTTGTATCAATAGTTGGAGATGATATAGATTAATACTTGTGATCAATGTCTTAGTGTGATAATGAGACTTGGTTGTTATTGTGCTTATTGTTCAGTCTATTTGTTCTAGTAAACATGGATACTAGTGGAGTATTGGGGTCGCAAGCTTCAAATGAAATAGTTATTGGTTCTATTTTATATATAGAATCAAGTCAGTATCGAGCTGGTTGCTATTTCCCCTTAGTATCTATGTTGGCTTTGAGTTAAATACAGTTTTGTGTGATTCAGTATGTTACATTGTTTTGTATATTTTTAAATTTTCTCAGAAGTCACTACACTTGACCTAATGTATTGTTTCTTTATTTGCTGACACTGTTGTATATGTTTGGTCTATTCAGTCTTAGATCTTACTTGCTAGTACAGGATTTGTTCACAATATTGTTTATATATTCTTGCGGTTCACTTGTATTATTAATTACTACGGTCAGCTGTATAATACCGCAATGGTTTTATATATCTAAACCCTGATAGCTTTCTTATATAAATTTCTTATATTTATATAGCTCTTTATAATTATGCTATTGGGTAGACCAAACAAATGTGGGTCTTAATTTGTTAAAATAACAACTGAGCTGAGTCAGCAATAGTCCCCCGGTTTCCAGCAGTATTGTTTGGGAGCCGGTATATTTTTAGGTATAACAGTCGTGTGATCTTTTAGAGTGTTGACTAGCGTCAGATAGATTGTAGTATATTCCGGTCAAGTAATACTGGAACTTCTATAACGGCAATTACTTAATAAAGTTCGGAGTCACACTTGTTTTCTTTTCACATTCACACTATATTATGGTTTCGTTATCCTTGCATTCACAACGTATTTAAGTAATACTGAATCTAGAAACATCCACTTCAGCTTCCCCCAACTTGTTTTTACATTAATCCCCAATACTCATTCATGCATTCATTGTTTTATCTAAGTTCTACGTTCTTTTGCTGATTAAAAACTAAATGGGTTGAAATCGAGATGTCAACCTCTCCCTAACATGTTTCGCCGTTTGTAATTCCGGCTTTTTCAAAGGGTGACGCGCGCAACATTTTTCGGTGTTTTATTGGCTTTGCTCCACCCTATTGTCGGTTGGTCGCCAATCAAATTTCTTCTGTGTTTGATTGATGGGTGTTTGAATTACACCGCTGTCTTTATGGATATCTTATTCTCTAAATGAATTTTAATTATGTCTTAAACCTTGATATAATACTAATAATGTATTCTGTAGAGTTATTGATGTATATTTCTGGGATGATGATCTACTTTATGCAAATTTGTGTTTGATCGATATCGTTCGTTGCACATTTGTCAGTTTTTATAAGTGTCCACTATATTACACTGACTCGGGATATAGATTTGGACTGTGAATAGTGTGGATAATGTGTATAGATGGACTCAATACAGCCATGTACTTGGAGTTAATAACTCACATGTAACTTTTAGGTTAATATTGATTCTTCATTAATATCTCTCATAGTATTTATGTTTAAATTAATATAAATATACCATTACAAGAATGGATAAGAAGATTTTTTAGAAGATATCATCTGTATATGGCATGTACTTGGGTTGAACCGATCAATTAGACTTTTGCAGATTAAACCTAGGTTGTTTTCTCATTACATCGTCCTCTGTCAGATGCATATACTGCTCATCGATTTTTATTCAATTTGTGTTAAGAGGATACTTCCAAAATAAATGTTGTATTAACTTATGAGGGTGTGAATTGGACATTTGGGGTGACAAACGTGACAGTGAACTGATGTGCTAACAATGTGAGAATGGCTTTGGATAGACTTTCTGTGGAGATATGAAGACAAAGAGTGGGTGCTGTGCGGGATGATGTATTTTTTCTGATATGCTTGGGTTAACGGGGATAATATTTTCGTTTTTATACACTGGATTTGGTGATTTTAATTTGTTGTGACAACGTTAATATACCCTTTAAGTGTAGCTAAGTGAGACATTTATGTTTGGGGAAGTTGATAGGCTTGGTGGGGTGCCATGCTTTTGCACACTATATGTTTAATTGTGTTTGATACTTAGGACAAGTGTCATACTTGAAAAGTGAGTAATCGGTGAGGTTAGATTCTGGTGAGTAGGGGTGTAGTGTGCTCTTGAATAGTGGTAATGGTGTTGTAGGGGATGAAGGGGTAGTTGTCAATGTAAAAAAGTAGTATGTAAAGAGTAAAGGGGGATCGGGTGAGAAAAGGGGGGCTAGGGGAGGAATTGATGTGATTGGAAGGTTGGGGGTGAGTGTGTCAACTATGAGAAAAAGGGGTGAAAAACAATGTGAGGTGGTTTATATTCCACTGGGATTAGAACTGAGAAAGTGTTGATATAGTATGATTAAGAGAACCAACTTGGTGAGTGTAATATAAATTGAATTCTAATTGATGGATTTTAAGAAATAATTTTTACTGAATACATTTTGTTGTTTTGCAGAAAAAACCTATATGTTTGTATTATTTTGATATGAGTTGTTATAGGAACACCTAGGCTTATTAATATCATTGTATGAATTTTAATGCAAAATTTGAATGGTATATTTTACTTTTTCAGTGTTATAAGAACATTGAGTAATTGTTTTGTTCATTTAAACCTTTTGGATGAACACAATCCATAAGGTATATCCATTTGGTTTCTATCTTTTGGAGGGCCTTCTCTAGGTCTCCTCCTCTTAGTCCTAAGGACAGCTTTTGGACACCATAACATTCCAGTTCAGAGGTTTTGCAATGATGGTGTTTTAGAAAGTGAGATGCTACAGATGTTAACTTTTTGTCTTTTTGTAAATCTTTGGGAGCATTACGAATATTTCTTAAGTGTTCCATGATTCTTGTGTGTAACTTTCTAGTGGTCATTCCTATGTAAGTATAGGGACACTTGCATTGGAGGGCATATATGAGTCCCACTGTGTTACAACTTAAGTAAGTTTTGATTTGGTGTGATTTGCCAAATCTATCTGTGATAGTTTTTTTTCTTTTTCATCATGTGTGGGCAAGTTGAACAGCTTCCACATGGGAAAGAGCCTTTCTCTGGAGTTCTTATTGATTTTGTTCTCTTGATGTAATGGCTAGGACTTAATCTCTCTTTTAGATTTCTTGATCTTCTATAGCTGATTTCAGCTTTTTGACCAATTATACTTTTTAAAATTGGATCAGCTTGTAGTATATGCCAGTTGTTTTGAATGATTCTGATGACTTCTTGTGATTGGTCATTATAGGTCAAGACTAATCTTGTTTTTTTATCCTGTTTTTTTGGTCGGACCTTCAATAGGTCAGATCTGGGTGTATTATATGCTCTTTTTTTTGCTTTTTGAATTGACCTTTTGCTGTAACCTCTCACTTTTAACCTGTTTTCTAGTTCTGTGGCTCTTTTTCTAAAGGTTTGCTCGTCTGAGCAATTGCGTTTAATCCTAAGAAATTCCCCTATGGGTAGCGATTTGGTGGTGTTGGGTGCGTGTGCACTGGTTGAATGAAGTACATTGTTAGTGGCTGTTCTTTTTCTATACAGGTCTGTTGAGAGTGTGCCATCAGGGTTCTTCTGAATGAGTAAGTCTAGGAAGGATATATTGGTTAAACTTTTTTCATAAGTTAGTTTTATATTTAATTTATTGTTGTTTAGATGTTCAAGAAAATTATCTAGTTCAGATTCTGGTCCTTCCCATAAGAATAAGATGTCATCGATAAATCTAACCCACATTGGGATGTATTTAGTGTATTGATCATTGATATCTGAGAAAACATGTTTTTGTTCCCACCAGCCTAGGAACAGGTTGGCATACGTGGGTGCACATGCAGTGCCCATCGCTGTTCCTTGGGTTTGGAGATAGTATTTGTTGTTGAAAAGAAAATAATTTTTAGTTAACACGAACTTCAATAAATTTATCATGAATTCATTATAGTCTTGACTTTCTTCTGATGACATATCTAGAAAGTATTTTACAGCATTAAGTCCGAGTTGATGATTTATGCTAGTGTACAAAGACTCGACATCTGAGGTTACTAACCAAGTTGTTTCGGAAATATGAATATCTTCAATGATTTGCAGTACTTCCATGGTGTCTCTCACATACGATGGGAGTTGAGTTAGGAATTGTCTGAGTCTTAGATCTATGTACTGACTTGCTTTCTCGGTTAAGTTGTCGTTTCCTGAGACTATTGGACGACCCGGAGGTTGCTTATTGTTTTTGTGAATTTTTGGGATCAAATAAAACGTAGCTGTTTTTGGGTGAGATACATTTAGAAATTTTGTTTCTTTAGTTGTGATGAGGCCTCTTCTTTTTGCATCTTCAATTAATTTGTTATATTGCTGATGGAATTGTTCTGTAGGATTGCTCCAAAGTTCTCTATAACATACAGAATTTTTCAATTGAATAGATGCTTCTTTTAGATACATACTTTCAGGCCATATAACAATATTTCCACCCTTATCTGCGTTTCGGATGATCACATTGTCCCATTCTTCCATCTCTTTTAATGCTTCTCTTTCTTTTTTGGTCAAGTTTTTGGCTTTTGTTTGAATTTTGAGTTCGTTGATTGAATTACATACTATTTGATTGAAGACATCTATGTTTGAGCTGATGTTTGTGGCTGGTACAAATTTAGATTTGTTTTTCAATTGTTTTCTCCAGTTTGATACCTCTGGGCTTTCTTGTTCTGTTAGTAGATCTTCTAAATTTCTTAAGGACTCTAGTTCTTCTTCTGACAAGTTAGATATATTTTCTAGAGTATCTTTATTTGCAAAATATTTTTTGAGGAGAAGTTTACGAAGGAAAAGTTGAATGTCCTTGATTGTTTCGAATTTGTCCAGTTGGGAATTAGGACAAAAGGATAATCCTTTGGATAGGACACTTATATGGTGTTTGGAAAGTCTTTTCTCTGAGAGATTTATAATTCTTAATTCTTCATTCTTAATTGTGAGAATGGGCTCAGATTTCGTCTCTGAGGTTTTTGGAATCTGTCTTTGATGTTCTTCTTGTTGTTGTTCCTTGTGTTTCTTTTGTTGGAACCTCCCACCTCTTCTGGTGGTTCTGAATCTGAACTTAGGTCGTCTTCTAAAAAAGACTTTCTTTTTCTGTTTTCAATAGTAGATGATTTCTTTGATGTTGAGGGTTCTTCCTGTTGCTCTTTACCGTTGTTTTCCTGTTCCTCATTATCGGTATCAGAAACATCCGTTTCAACAATGTTCACTCTCCTTTGAGTTTTGTAATTGGAAGTAAAATTTTTGTTTTTCCATTTATAAACTTTGTTGTTTTGGAAATCCTGAATGTCTCTTTGTAGTTTACCTTTCTTAGTTGATTTAATTTCATTTTCATACTTGTCGAGCTCTTTTTGATATTTCTTGTATGCATTCTCAAATTCTTTAAGATTTTCGAACTGTTTTAGCTGTTCATTCTGTACTTTGATTAAGTCTTCCAGTCTTTCATATTCCGATGAATTATGTTTTATCAAGATCTTCATTAGTTTAGCTGAACATTCGCTCAAAGCTTCTTCCCATTCAACGCTTAGTTCTTTTTTTCTGAATTCAAAGGCTGGGAAAAGTTGAATTCGCAGTCCTCTTGGGATAAGATTTCTCTGAATATATTGCTCACAGAACTGCTCATCCCACCATAATTTATCCTGTTTGAACAGGTTTTTATGTAGTTCTCTTAGCAGCGTGTCTAAATTATTCGGTGTTATATCAGAGTTTCCACTAGACGAGTCTTGGAACACTTCATTAAGATCACTTTGTCTTTTTTGCTCCCTGGTTTGCTTATCTTTATCAAATTTATTTGCCATACTTTCTTATAATATTTTGATGTGTGTGCTATTCTGGTTGCGGAAATCCTATATGAAGAATAGGATAATGTGAACTACTAGAAAACGCAAAAAATTGCAACCGCACTACACAAGTGAATGGGGACTGCTATTTGTACCTACTTTTATTTTTGCAGTGGGTACTTGCTGGAGTGCTTATGCAAGAATCAATGATTCAGAAAAGAGTAGAGTCAGAAATGTTAATTTCTGGCTCCAAGGGCAGATTGCATTTTTTAGCACTTACTGTCCCCTATTACTAATATAGGTATCAAAACCTTGAATAGGAAAGAGATGTGGGTGGAGCAGCGTATGTCTAAAATTAAAACCTAACTTTTATTTCAACACTTAAAAAAAAGAAGAAAAAATGATAATAACATACAATTAAAAACACAAATTCGCGTAGAACTTGGAAATTAGGGTTAAATTGTACCCTGTGTTTAGTATTTGGATGGGGTAACGATAAGAGAGAGGGGTATCAATATTCAGATATTATAGTTCTAGAATAAGGTTATCTGAAGAGCTGATGTAAGTGTGGATTCTCTTGTATCTCTGACACCTGTGTTATTGTGTCAAATTATTGTTGTGAATGCCTATAGTGTTACTACAAATGTTTTATCTCTCTGATCTAACTGGATAATATACACCTCCTCTATTGGGCTTGTGTTACAAGCTGAGATGATGAAGTATCGTACTCAATTAAATTTATGAGAGAATAAACTGTTATGATTTAAGATTTTAGTATTGTGTATATATACAGAAGTGATTCTGCTATATGTATTGAACTTGTATGATTTAGGATTTTAGTAATGTATATATATGCAGAAATGATTCTGCTGTATTTATTGAAGTTTAAATATTGAGAAGAAATGTATAAATCGAGTTGCAGTGTGTTGTAAAGATAAGTGCCTTTAGCTAATGCTTAAATAGCAATTTATATATTAGTTCTTACACACGTAATATGAGCATTCCCCTTATTTCTGGGGTACTCTGCTTTATCCAGAAGTTGTTATATCTTTTCTCTTAATTTTATTTAAGTGAACAGATTTTTTTAAAACATGCATATAGACGCTTCTATATATATGTATTTAGTTATTTAACTCGTTAATACCGATATTTGTATCAATAGTTGGAGATGATATAGATTAATACTTGTGATCAATGTCTTAGTGTGATAATGAGACTTGGTTGTTATTGTGCTTATTGTTCAGTCTATTTGTTCTAGTAAACATGGATACTAGTGGAGTATTGGGGTCGCAAGCTTCAAATGAAATAGTTATTGGTTCTATTTTATATATAGAATCAAGTCAGTATCGAGCTGGTTGCTATTTCCCCTTAGTATCTATGTTGGCTTTGAGTTAAATACAGTTTTGTGTGATTCAGTATGTTACATTGTTTTGTATATTTTTAAATTTTCTCAGAAGTCACTACACTTGACCTAATGTATTGTTTCTTTATTTGCTGACACTGTTGTATATGTTTGGTCTATTCAGTCTTAGATCTTACTTGCTAGTACAGGATTTGTTCACAATATTGTTTATATATTCTTGCGGTTCACTTGTATTATTAATTACTACGGTCAGCTGTATAATACCGCAATGGTTTTATATATCTAAACCCTGATAGCTTTCTTATATAAATTTCTTATATTTATATAGCTCTTTATAATTATGCTATTGGGTAGACCAAACAAATGTGGGTCTTAATTTGTTAAAATAACAACTGAGCTGAGTCAGCAATAGTCCCCCGGTTTCCAGCAGTATTGTTTGGGAGCCGGTATATTTTTAGGTATAACAGTCGTGTGATCTTTTAGAGTGTTGACTAGCGTCAGATAGATTGTAGTATATTCCGGTCAAGTAATACTGGAACTTCTATAACGGCAATTACTTAATAAAGTTCGGAGTCACACTTGTTTTCTTTTCACATTCACACTATATTATGGTTTCGTTATCCTTGCATTCACAACGTATTTAAGTAATACTGAATCTAGAAACATCCACTTCAGCTTCCCCCAACTTGTTTTTACATTAATCCCCAATACTCATTCATGCATTCATTGTTTTATCTAAGTTCTACGTTCTTTTGCTGATTAAAAACTAAATGGGTTGAAATCGAGATGTCAACCTCTCCCTAACATGTTTCGCCGTTTGTAATTCCGGCTTTTTCAAAGGGTGACGCGCGCAACATTTTTCGGTGTTTTATTGGCTTTGCTCCACCCTATTGTCGGTTGGTCGCCAATCAAATTTCTTCTGTGTTTGATTGATGGGTGTTTGAATTACACCGCTGTCTTTATGGATATCTTATTCTCTAAATGAATTTTAATTATGTCTTAAACCTTGATATAATACTAATAATGTATTCTGTAGAGTTATTGATGTATATTTCTGGGATGATGATCTACTTTATGCAAATTTGTGTTTGATCGATATCGTTCGTTGCACATTTGTCAGTTTTTATAAGTGTCCACTATATTACACTGACTCGGGATATAGATTTGGACTGTGAATAGTGTGGATAATGTGTATAGATGGACTCAATACAGCCATGTACTTGGAGTTAATAACTCACATGTAACTTTTAGGTTAATATTGATTCTTCATTAATATCTCTCATAGTATTTATGTTTAAATTAATATAAATATACCATTACAAGAATGGATAAGAAGATTTTTTAGAAGATATCATCTGTATATGGCATGTACTTGGGTTGAACCGATCAATTAGACTTTTGCAGATTAAACCTAGGTTGTTTTCTCATTACATCGTCCTCTGTCAGATGCATATACTGCTCATCGATTTTTATTCAATTTGTGTTAAGAGGATACTTCCAAAATAAATGTTGTATTAACTTATGAGGGTGTGAATTGGACATTTGGGGTGACAAACGTGACAGTGAACTGATGTGCTAACAATGTGAGAATGGCTTTGGATAGACTTTCTGTGGAGATATGAAGACAAAGAGTGGGTGCTGTGCGGGATGATGTATTTTTTCTGATATGCTTGGGTTAACGGGGATAATATTTTCGTTTTTATACACTGGATTTGGTGATTTTAATTTGTTGTGACAACGTTAATATACCCTTTAAGTGTAGCTAAGTGAGACATTTATGTTTGGGGAAGTTGATAGGCTTGGTGGGGTGCCATGCTTTTGCACACTATATGTTTAATTGTGTTTGATACTTAGGACAAGTGTCATACTTGAAAAGTGAGTAATCGGTGAGGTTAGATTCTGGTGAGTAGGGGTGTAGTGTGCATCATTGCAAAACCTCTGAACTGGAATGTTATGGTGTCCAAAAGCTGTCCTTAGGACTAAGAGGAGGAGACCTAGAGAAGGCCCTCCAAAAGATAGAAACCAAATGGATATACCTTATGGATTGTGTTCATCCAAAAGGTTTAAATGAACAAAACAATTACTCAATGTTCTTATAACACTGAAAAAGTAAAATATACCATTCAAATTTTGCATTAAAATTCATACAATGATATTAATAAGCCTAGGTGTTCCTATAACAACTCATATCAAAATAATACAAACATATAGGTTTTTTCTGCAAAACAACAAAATGTATTCAGTAAAAATTATTTCTTAAAATCCATCAATTAGAATTCAATTTATATTACACTCACCAAGTTGGTTCTCTTAATCATACTATATCAACACTTTCTCAGTTCTAATCCCAGTGGAATATAAACCACCTCACATTGTTTTTCACCCCTTTTTCTCATAGTTGACACACTCACCCCCAACCTTCCAATCACATCAATTCCTCCCCTAGCCCCCCTTTTCTCACCCGATCCCCCTTTACTCTTTACATACTACTTTTTTACATTGACAACTACCCCTTCATCCCCTACAACACCATTACCACTATTCAAGAGCACACTACACCCCTACTCACCAGAATCTAACCTCACCGATTACTCACTTTTCAAGTATGACACTTGTCCTAAGTATCAAACACAATTAAACATATAGTGTGCAAAAGCATGGCACCCCACCAAGCCTATCAACTTCCCCAAACATAAATGTCTCACTTAGCTACACTTAAAGGGTATATTAACGTTGTCACAACAAATTAAAATCACCAAATCCAGTGTATAAAAACGAAAATATTATCCCCGTTAACCCAAGCATATCAGAAAAAATACATCATCCCGCACAGCACCCACTCTTTGTCTTCATATCTCCACAGAAAGTCTATCCAAAGCCATTCTCACATTGTTAGCACATCAGTTCACTGTCACGTTTGTCACCCCAAATGTCCAATTCACACCCTCATAAGTTAATACAACATTTATTTTGGAAGTATCCTCTTAACACAAATTGAATAAAAATCGATGAGCAGTATATGCATCTGACAGAGGACGATGTAATGAGAAAACAACCTAGGTTTAATCTGCAAAAGTCTAATTGATCGGTTCAACCCAAGTACATGCCATATACAGATGATATCTTCTAAAAAATCTTCTTATCCATTCTTGTAATGGTATATTTATATTAATTTAAACATAAATACTATGAGAGATATTAATGAAGAATCAATATTAACCTAAAAGTTACATGTGAGTTATTAACTCCAAGTACATGGCTGTATTGAGTCCATCTATACACATTATCCACACTATTCACAGTCCAAATCTATATCCCGAGTCAGTGTAATATAGTGGACACTTATAAAAACTGACAAATGTGCAACGAACGATATCGATCAAACACAAATTTGCATAAAGTAGATCATCATCCCAGAAATATACATCAATAACTCTACAGAATACATTATTAGTATTATATCAAGGTTTAAGACATAATTAAAATTCATTTAGAGAATAAGATATCCATAAAGACAGCGGTGTAATTCAAACACCCATCAATCAAACACAGAAGAAATTTGATTGGCGACCAACCGACAATAGGGTGGAGCAAAGCCAATAAAACACCGAAAAATGTTGCGCGCGTCACCCTTTGAAAAAGCCGGAATTACAAACGGCGAAACATGTTAGGGAGAGGTTGACATCTCGATTTCAACCCATTTAGTTTTTAATCAGCAAAAGAACGTAGAACTTAGATAAAACAATGAATGCATGAATGAGTATTGGGGATTAATGTAAAAACAAGTTGGGGGAAGCTGAAGTGGATGTTTCTAGATTCAGTATTACTTAAATACGTTGTGAATGCAAGGATAACGAAACCATAATATAGTGTGAATGTGAAAAGAAAACAAGTGTGACTCCGAACTTTATTAAGTAATTGCCGTTATAGAAGTTCCAGTATTACTTGACCGGAATATACTACAATCTATCTGACGCTAGTCAACACTCTAAAAGATCACACGACTGTTATACCTAAAAATATACCGGCTCCCAAACAATACTGCTGGAAACCGGGGGACTATTGCTGACTCAGCTCAGTTGTTATTTTAACAAATTAAGACCCACATTTGTTTGGTCTACCCAATAGCATAATTATAAAGAGCTATATAAATATAAGAAATTTATATAAGAAAGCTATCAGGGTTTAGATATATAAAACCATTGCGGTATTATACAGCTGACCGTAGTAATTAATAATACAAGTGAACCGCAAGAATATATAAACAATATTGTGAACAAATCCTGTACTAGCAAGTAAGATCTAAGACTGAATAGACCAAACATATACAACAGTGTCAGCAAATAAAGAAACAATACATTAGGTCAAGTGTAGTGACTTCTGAGAAAATTTAAAAATATACAAAACAATGTAACATACTGAATCACACAAAACTGTATTTAACTCAAAGCCAACATAGATACTAAGGGGAAATAGCAACCAGCTCGATACTGACTTGATTCTATATATAAAATAGAACCAATAACTATTTCATTTGAAGCTTGCGACCCCAATACTCCACTAGTATCCATGTTTACTAGAACAAATAGACTGAACAATAAGCACAATAACAACCAAGTCTCATTATCACACTAAGACATTGATCACAAGTATTAATCTATATCATCTCCAACTATTGATACAAATATCGGTATTAACGAGTTAAATAACTAAATACATATATATAGAAGCGTCTATATGCATGTTTTAAAAAAATCTGTTCACTTAAATAAAATTAAGAGAAAAGATATAACAACTTCTGGATAAAGCAGAGTACCCCAGAAATAAGGGGAATGCTCATATTACGTGTGTAAGAACTAATATATAAATTGCTATTTAAGCATTAGCTAAAGGCACTTATCTTTACAACACACTGCAACTCGATTTATACATTTCTTCTCAATATTTAAACTTCAATAAATACAGCAGAATCATTTCTGCATATATATACATTACTAAAATCCTAAATCATACAAGTTCAATACATATAGCAGAATCACTTCTGTATATATACACAATACTAAAATCTTAAATCATAACAGTTTATTCTCTCATAAATTTAATTGAGTACGATACTTCATCATCTCAGCTTGTAACACAAGCCCAATAGAGGAGGTGTATATTATCCAGTTAGATCAGAGAGATAAAACATTTGTAGTAACACTATAGGCATTCACAACAATAATTTGACACAATAACACAGGTGTCAGAGATACAAGAGAATCCACACTTACATCAGCTCTTCAGATAACCTTATTCTAGAACTATAATATCTGAATATTGATACCCCTCTCTCTTATCGTTACCCCATCCAAATACTAAACACAGGGTACAATTTAACCCTAATTTCCAAGTTCTACGCGAATTTGTGTTTTTAATTGTATGTTATTATCATTTTTTCTTCTTTTTTTTAAGTGTTGAAATAAAAGTTAGGTTTTAATTTTAGACATACGCTGCTCCACCCACATCTCTTTCCTATTCAAGGTTTTGATACCTATATTAGTAATAGGGGACAGTAAGTGCTAAAAAATGCAATCTGCCCTTGGAGCCAGAAATTAACATTTCTGACTCTACTCTTTTCTGAATCATTGATTCTTGCATAAGCACTCCAGCAAGTACCCACTGCAAAAATAAAAGTAGGTACAAATAGCAGTCCCCATTCACTTGTGTAGTGCGGTTGCAATTTTTTGCGTTTTCTTGTAAATAAACTTGTTTTGTTTAATAAAAAAATATCAACACATAAAGAAGCAAAGCAACATCTATATCATTTAGGTACAATTGAAAGCTCAGTAATGCAAGGATATGAAACTGTTGCTGATGACACAAAAGATACCATGAGCTATACTACAAATAGGATAACTTTAGTTATTCAAAGGGGACAGGGAACAGAAAAAGAAATGCTGCAGCCTACATGATACATAACAGGGGAGTTAATGCTTTTTGGTGAAGTTAATGAAGTTTTCTGCAAAATAAAAGGGAAAGAAGCAAAATGAAACAAGCTAACAAAAGACTAATGGATTAGGATTTTCTAAAGAGCTTAGTATATTTAGTTCATTCTTTCTACTGAACCTAAGCTGTAACACCACATTAAAGTCACCCGATAGAGCATTTTACAGTAAATACCAAACTTAATGCAAACAGCCTTATACAAAATATATTTCTTCAGTGCTGGCTTAGAGGCTTTAAACATAGAACTACTGGAAAAGCTTTAAAGGGACAGTCTATTTTAAATTTGTTATTATTTGAAAAGATAGATAGACCCATTCCCCAGTTTTGCATAACCAACACAATTATATTAATATACTTTTTACCTATGGTTACTGTCATGAGATGCAGGACATATGCAGGACACATCAATGATGGTACAACTCTATTTTATTGCAGAGCATAACAATACACATCTAGTCAGGTTGATTGTACTAAACTAACTGCGACACAGACACTGGACCTAAGCCCCGCCCACATACTAGTGACATCACATCCTGCTCTCATCACATCTTCCCCTTTTTCAAAGGCAAAGCATACATTTGCATATAATAAATAACAAGGTACACCAACAGAGTATACAACAACATTTTTGTTTTTGAACATTATAAAAACAGATAGATTAGAAAACATGAACAAATAAATTACATCCTGACTTGGACATCGGGGTAGACTACCCTAGTCCACAGTGACCATGGGATTATTCTGCCCATACTTCCGGTCACTGTTCTAGCTAAAGTCAGTCCCTGTATCGGGCCGGAAGTTTCACCACTCTTCCGCTTGATGTAACTTTGCATGAACTGTCCTCTGATACAGAAGATGCTGAACAAGAGTCTGCTGGAGGCAAAGATATATCCCCGCTGTGATCTTGCTGAGGGGAAGGCAACTCTCTTAGAACAGGGGATCCCACCGGCGGTGGTACTGAGGTATCCGGTTCCAGACTCTCAGGTACAGGCTGAAGATGTCTTCGGTTACGGCGTGTAACCGTCCCTCCTTCTGTAAGGACTGTGTAAGACCTTGGTTCTGGAGAGCGGCCCACTACCGTAGCAGCCGTCTTCCATTTCTTCTCATCATCCAGTTTAATTCTGACACTTTGGCCCGCTTTCAGTTCCTGTAAAGGCCTGACAGAATGTCTCCTGTCGTAGAAGAAACGATAACCCTTTTTGGCCTCTTCATCCCTCCTAAGGACTTCGTCCCGAGGAACAGAGCCAGGCGGCTTGAAGACACCCACTGAGGGTAAAGTGGTGCGAATCTGGCGTCCTAGCATCAGCTGTGCCGGGCTAAACCTGGTGGCTTGAATGGGCGTCGCCCTGTATGACAAGAGGGCTCGGTACGGCTCAGATTGCTTTAGAATGAATTTTGTTGTTTGAACTGCCCTTTCAGCCATTCCGTTGGCCTGCGGATAATGTGGACTTGACGTGGAATGTACAAAATCATATTCCCTGCTGAAAGCACTGAACTCTGTAGAAGCGAACTGCATACCATTATCATTCACCAGCTCCATTGGAATGCCCCAGCGGGCGAACAAGCTCTTCAGGCGAATGATAACGGCCTGACTTGTGATATCATTCAGGGGTGCAATTTCCAAATACCTGGAATAGTAGTCGATCACAACAAGAAACTTTTTCCCGTGCAGTTCACACAAATCATCAGCTATTTTCTGCCACGGCGCCGCAGGCAGTGGAGTAGACATTAAGGGCTCCCTTCTCTGAGTAGGCCGGCGTTCCCGGCAAAAGGCACATTTAGACACGTGATTTGCAATGTCGGAGCTGATCCCAGGCCACCACACAGCTGTAGCTGCCCTTTCTCTGCACTTTGTAATGCCTAAGTTGCCATCGTGAATCCTGTTTAACATCTCCTTCCTCATGCTGACAGGAATTACAATGCGGTCTTGGAACAGCACCAACCCCTCCAGCTCCGTGAGCTGCGACCTCTCTGGCTGGTAAGCATTTAAAGACATCCAGGCTGCCCGGCTCTCGGGCCAGCCATCTTTTATGTACCTTATAACTTCTTGCAGATCTGTGTCCAAATATGTCTCTTTCTTTATCTCTTCCAGTTTCCTTGAAGAAATGGACTTAGAGGCCAGAACTGAATCAACATACACTTTCACATCCGATTCCGTGGAGGATTCTTCAGCAGCAGCCAGCGGGAGCCTGGATAGTGTATCTGCCACAACCAGTTGTTTCCCCGGCACATGCACTGCCTGAACATTGAACCTGAGGAGTCTCATTAAAAGTCTCTGGCATCTCAAGGGTGTTTTGTCAATGTCATAAGAATTGATGGACTAGCGGTTTGTGGTCAGTTTCCAGACTAAATTTCTCCAAACCCACTAGATAACGCTGAAAGCGCTCACAGGCCCAAACCGCAGCCAGGCACTCTTTCTCAATTTGAGCGTATTTTGACTCCGCAGCCGTCAATGTGCGGGAACAGTAGGCGATGGGCTGTAGTTTGTTGTCATTCAGCTGCAGGAGTGCAGCCCCCAACCCATAACTGCTTGCATCAGCACTAACCACAGTCTTTTCTGAAGGGTCGTAGAACCCCAGCACTGGGGCAGACCCCAGCAGTGACTTGGCATGCAGGAACGCTTTTTCCTGTGAGGGTCCCCAGACCCAGGCAACATCTTTCTTAAGCAACTCTGTGATAGGGTGTAAAACTGTAGATAAATCTGGAAGAAACTTGCCCACGTAATTTACAAGGCCCAATATCTGTCCGAGCTCATGTACATCGGAAGGGCTTTTCATCTGTTCAATAGCCCGAATTTTCTCAGGGTCCGGCTTGATGCCATCCCCGTAGATGATATGCTCAAAGTAGCATAATTCAGTTTTCCTAAAATGACATTTTTCTTTATTCAGCTTCAGCCCAGACTCTTTGATAGCCTGCAGCACCCAACTCAAACGCTGATCATGCTTGTCCACTGTAGACCCATACACTAGAATGTCATCCATGACGACCGCTGTGCCCACGTGGCCACTCAGGAGAGAACTCATTTCCCTTTGAAAGATTTCAGGAGCGGAGGATATCCCAAAGGGGAGTCTGCAGAAGCAGAACCGACCTACCGGTGTGATAAAGGTAGTCAGTTTGCGGCACTTTGGATCCAGGGGGATCTGCCAAAAGCCGCTAGAAGCGTCTAATGTGGAAAAGAACTTCGCCCCAGCCAACTTCGGGGCTATATCTTCCAATGTGGGCAGCACAAATCTCTCCCTCTTCACTGCCTCATTCAACCTTTTCAGGTCCACACAGATGCGCACCTTTCCGTTTTTCTTTGCAACTAGAACAATGGGGGCACACCAATCAGTTGCTTCAACCACCTCTTCAATAACCCCCATAGACTTCATGCGCATGAGCTCTTTTATCCACTTGAGGCATGAGCGGGAACGGAATTCTACGAGGAGTAGAAATACTGTATGGGACTGCGTCACTTTTAAGTGCTATACGGACAGGTTTGCAGTTCAGTAGGCCCAACTCGCCAAACATATCTTCAGAGATCTCATTCACTCTGGCCACGAGGCCCAAGTCACAGGCTGCTTTTCTGCTCAATAAACTGTTAACACACTGACCTCGGTTCACATGCACCCACATGGTGAACTTCCTCTGTTTGTACTCACAGCTGGCAAGAAATTTCCCCACACAATCAATGCGGCCACCAGGACTATGGACATTTGTAGTAACCTTCGCCAGCTGGGGCTGTCGAGGCAGTTCCATAAATTCAGCAAAAGACATTACAGTGATATCCGCTCCTGTGTCAATCTTAAAATCAACCTTGGCTCCCATTACAGTAAAAGTAACTTTCCAATCTTCCTCTGAGCTTGTCCATTCCACAACAGACCCCACAAAAGACACTTCCTGACCCTCCTGGTCACTGTCCACCTGCATCTCCTTAATGTATTCAGTTTTACACACCACTTCAAAATGGCCTATTCTGTTACATTTTCTGCATCTTTTATCTCTGGCCGGGCATATAGCACTCTGATCATGAGCCCGGTAGCACCGTGTGCATCGGCCATGTTGCGCCCATCCACTTCTAGGCCTTTCCAGTACTTTAGATCTACCGCTCACACTGTGCCTTTCACTAGTAATTTTCCTAGACTGTTGCACTTCATCCACAATACTCTCAGACCTCAGATCAGCACTTTGCTTTTTCACCAGTTCACTCTGGCGGGCCATCCTAATAGCCCCGTCTAACGTTAAATCAGGCTCTAACTGCAGCTTCAGGGAGACTTAAGCATCTGCAATTCCAATAACTATTCTGTCTCTGATTTGCTCTTCTTTAGCAACACCAAACTCACAGAATTGAGCTAATTCATACAGGCTGCGCACAAATGACTCCACAGATTCTCCCACACACTGATTACGTTTGTGAAAACAAGCTCTCTCATGAATCACATTTCTTTTGGGCACAAAGTGGGCACTGAGTTTATCCATAACTATATCAAAGTTAAATTCTTCCCCTTCTTGGAAAGTAAAAGCATTGAACACTGGCTCTACATCTTTCCCCATGGAGTATAGAAGAGAATTAACTTGTACTTCACCACTCTCCTTGTTCAGTTTGGATGCAATCCTGAAGCGCTGAAACCGCTGACGCCATGTGGGCCAAGCTGCAGGCTGAGAAAAGTCAAAAGGCTCAGGTGGGGTAAACTTTGACATTGCAATCGATCAGGAACAGAAGCGCAGTCCAGAACTTCTGACACCATGTCATGAGATGCAGGACATATGCAAGACACAGCAATGATGGTACAACTCTATTTTATTGCAGAGCATAACAATACACATCTAGTCAGGTTGATTGTACTAAACTAACTGCGACACAGACACCGGACCTAAGCCCCGCCCACATACTAGTGACATCACATCCTGCTCTCATCACAGTTACCTTGTATCTAAGCCCATGCAAACTGCCACTTATTACAATGCTTTTAGAATCTTGAATTTCAGCCAATCAATGCTCGTTCTAGTATAACCATTATCATTCTTCACGGGAGTGAGCACAATGTTATGTTATATGGCACACATAAACTAGCACTGTCTAGCTGTTGTGCAAGATTTAAAAAGCAGCAAGACAAGGGGGTGACCTGCAGGCAAACTTAGAAGTTATAAAGTATATTAAAAGGGACATGAAACTCAACTATTTTCTTTCAAGATTCAGATAGAGCATGTGATTTTAACCCCTTAATGACCGGACCATTTTTCAATTTTCTTACCCTTAATGACAATGGCTATTTTTACATTTCTTATTTACATTTACATTTCTTACATTTACTATTTTTCGGCTAGATTTGGAGTTTTGTCGGTAACGACCCGAAAAACTAATGCCGGCTTTTTTCTGGCCGCACCATAAAAATAACTCTGGTATTGAGAGACCACATAAAGGCTGCGTTAGGCTCCAAAAAAGGAGCGTAGAGCATTTTTAACGCAGCTTCAACTCTCGATACCAGAGTTGCTTACGGACGCGGCCAGCCTCAAAAACGTGCTCGTGCACGATTCCCCCATAGGAAACAATGGGGCTGTTTGAGCTGAAAAAAAACCAAACACCTGCAAAAAAGCCGCGTTCAGCTCCTAATGCAGCCCCATTGTTTGCTATGCGGTAACCCTTCCTACGTCTGCACTTAACACTCTAACATGTACCCCGAGTCTAAACACCCCTAACCTTACACTTATTAACCCCTAATCTGCCGCCCCCGCTATCGCTGACCCCTGCATATTATTATTAACCCCTAATCTGCCGCTCCGTAAACCGCCGCTACTTACATTATCCCTATGTACCCCTAATCTGCTGCCCTAACATCGCCGACCCCTATTTTATATTTATTAACCCCTAATCTGCCCCCCACAACGTCGCCTCCAGCTGCCTACACTTATTAACCCCTAATCTGCCGAGCGGACCGCACCGCTACTATAATAAAGTTATTAACCCCTAATCCGCCTCACTAACCCTATAATAAATAGTATTAACCCCTAATCTGCCCTCCCTAACATCGCCGACACCTAACTTCAATTATTAACCCCTAATCTGCCGACTGGAGCTCACCGCTATTCTAATAAATGTATTAACCCCTAAAGCTAAGTCTAACCCTAACACTAACACCCCCCTAAATTAAATATAATTTAAATCTAACGAAATTAATTAACTCTTATTAAATAAATTATTCCTATTTAAAGCTAAATACTTACCTGTAAAATAAATCCTAATATAGCTACAACATAAATTATAATTATATTATAGCTATTTTAGGATTAATATTTATTTTACAGGTAACTTTGTATTTATTTTAACCAGGTACAATAGCTATTAAATAGTTAAGAACTATTTAATAGCTAAAATAGTTAAAATAATTACAAATTTACCTGTAAAAGAAATCCTAACCTAAGTTACAATTAAACCTAACACTAGACTATCAATAAATTAATTAAATAAACTACCTACAATTACCTACAATTAACCTAACACTACACTATCAATAAATTAATTAAATACAATTGCTACAAATAAATACAATTAAATAAACTAGCTAAAGTACAAAAAATAAAAAAGAACTAAGTTACAAAAAAAACAAAATATTTACAAACATAAGAAAAATATTACAACAATTTTAAACTAATTTCACCTACTCTAAGCCCCCTAATAAAATAACAAAGCCCCCCAAAATAAAAAAATGCCCTACCCTATTCTAAATTACTAAAGTTCAAAGCTCTTTTACCTTACCAGCCCTGAACAGGGCCCTTTGCGGGGCATGCCCCAAGAAATACAGCTCTTTTGCCTGTAAAAAAAAACATACAATACCCAAGCCCCCCAACATTACAACCCACCACCCACATACCCCTAATCTAACCCAAACCCCCCTTAAATAAACCTAACACTAAGCCCCTGAAGATCATCCTACCTTGTCTTCACCTCACCGGGTATCACACCGATCCGTCCAGAAGAGCTCCTCCGATGTCCTGATCCAAGCCCAAGCGGGGGGCTGAAGAGGTCCATGATCCGGCTGAAGTCTTCATCCAAGCGGGGCAGAAGAGGTCTTCCATCCGATTGAAGTCTTCATCCAAGCGGCATCCATCCGGAGCGAAGCGGCAGCATCCTGAAGACCTCCACTGCGGAACATCCATCCTGGCCGACGACTGAACGACGAATGACGGTTCCTTTAAATGACGTCATCCAAGATGGCGTCCCTCGAATTCCGATTGGCTGATAGGATTCTATCAGCCAATCGGAATTAAGGTAGGACTATTCTGATTGGCTGATGGAATCAGCCAATCAGAATCAAGTTCAATCCGATTGGCTGATCCAATCAGCCAATCAAATTGAGCTTGCATTCTATTGGCTGATCGGAACAGCCAATAGAATGCAAGCTCAATCTGATTGGCTGATTGGATCCATCACAGCTAAAATAATAAAATATTTTAGCTGTGATGGACCCCTGCCTTAGCCCCAACCTCCCTGATCCCCCCTCCAGCTCTCTAACCCTCTCCCCTACCTAATTACCGCCATCTTGGGTACTGGCAGCTGTCTGCCAGTACCCAGTTTGGCCCCAAAAACCGACCAAAAAGTATTTTTATTTTATTTTTAACTTAAAAACTATTTCTGTAGTGTAGCAGCCCCCCCACAATACCCCCACCCCCTCCCCCTCCCAGATCCTTTTATATTTTAATTTTTTTTTTTACCTTTTTCTCCCTTTCTGCCGTCATTCATTGGTGTCAGTGTGGCTAATGCGCGCACGTGCACGCGCGCCATGCACGTTCATGTGCACACTCACCCCTTGTGCACGCGCATAGTGCACGCATCCTGCACGCGCGCACGCACCCTGACACCCGGACACTGGCACCATCGCTACCGGTGCAGAGAGGGCCACAGAGTGGCTCTCTCTGCATCAGAGGCTTGTAAAGTGGTATTGCAGGATGCCTCCATATCGAGGCATCACTGCAATACCCTCAGAGCTGCTGGAAGCATTTGTGATCGCTTCCAGCACTCTGTTAGACAACTGACGTACCAGGTACGTCCATTGTCATTAACTGTTAGTTTTTGCATGACGTACCTTGTACGTCAGTTGTCATTAAGGGGTTAAACAACTATCCAGTTTACTTCTATCTTCTGAATTTGTTTTTGTTCTTTAGTATCCTTTGTTGAAAATGATACCTAGGCAGGCTCAGGAGCTGCTGATTGGTGGCTGCACATATATGCCTCATGTAATTGGCTCACCCAATGTGCACAGCTAGTTCCCAGTAGTGCATTGCTGGTTCTTCAACAAAGGATACCAAGAGAATGAAGCAAATTAGATATAAGTAAATACACTCTCATAATTGCAAAACTGCACTTAAATTCCCTTAAACCTGTATCTAAAACCGTTTTTTTGTTAAGGTTTTTGAGAAAATTTGCTAAAAAAAATACCACTTCCCCCAAATTAAAAAATGTATTGTGAAAAATATCCCATCATATCTTTAATATGTAATGACATTTCTCTTTTCATCAAATGATGCCCTTTCGAATGCTATATCAACAGAGCTAGAGCGTTGATAGCCTTCCCAAACACTTTTGATCATTAACAGTTCTAATCTTTCTAGGCCACAAAATGTCACTGTTTTACAAGAGCCACTAACTTAACTTTTAATTGGTAATTTTACTCTTTCACAAGGCCTAGATTAGAATTCACTTTCTTTGTCTATCTTTCTGTTTGGGGTTCATGAGAAAATGGAGGCCACAAATGCATTTGACCTTTTTATTGCTATATTTATGATTGAAACACTTGTGAATAGTATTTATATTACTTTATTTCCAAACATTTGCTGCCAATGTTGTTACCTTAGTATATAGAGAATAGGGGGCCGAATTATCAAGCTCCGAATGGCACAATCATTGTACCCATGGAAAGTTTGATATCACCAATGTTCTAATGTATTTTCAAAGTGTATGAGCTACTCAGTGAATTATATTATTGCCTTGATAAAGTTAAAGGGACACTGAACCCAATTTTTTTCTATCATGATTCAGATAGAGCATGCAATTTTAAGCAACTTTCTTATTTACTCCTATTATCAAATTATTTTCATTCTCTTGGTATCTTTATTTGAAATGAAAGAATGTAAGTTTAGCTGCCGGCCCATTTTTGGTGAACACACTGTGTTGTTCTTGCTGATTGGTGGGTAAATTCACCTACCAATAAACAAGTGCTTTTCATGGTTCTGAAACAAAAAAAATAGCTTAAATGCCTTCTTTTTCAAATAAAGAAAGCAAGAGAACAAAGAAAAATTTATAATAGGAGTAAATTAGAAAGTTGTTTAAAATTGCATGCTCTATCTGAATCACAAAAGAAAAATTTGGGTTCAGTGTCCCTTTAATTTGTTTCCCTTAGGAAAAGGAATGACTGGGACATGTTGAACCTAGAATATTGTTTTCCGGTTGCTTGTCCTGCCTATTGCTGCCGGCAATAGCTAATAAACTGTGAAATCTCTACTCACATAAATCAAGGTTACATGTACATGGTTACTTTATTTGTTTAGGTTTATTTCTTCAGAATTAGTTATGAACAAAGGAAAGTACTTATTATTATTAAAGGGACATGAAACCCAAATTATTTCTTTCATGATTTAGAAAGAGCAAGCAATTTTAAACAACTTTTTAATTTACTTCTATTATCTACTTGCTTTATTCTCTTGATATGCTTTGCTGAAAAGCATATCTAGATATGCTCAGTAGCTGCTGATTGGTAGAGGCACATAGATGCCTCGTGTAATTGGCTCACCCATGTGCATTGCTATTTCTTCAATAAAGGATATCTAAAGAATGAAGCAAATGCGATAATAGAAGTAATTTGGAAAGTTATTTAAAATTGTATTCTCTACCTGAATCATGACATTTTTGGGGGGGTTTAGTGTCCCTTTAAAGGCTTAGTTCATGTGTTTCATATAAATAACATTGTGTTCATGCACCTGGAGTTCATGCACGTGGAGTCAGCACTAATTGCCTAAAATGCAAATCTGTCAAAAGATCTAAGATAAGTAGGCAGTCTGCAGAGGCTTAGATACAAGGGAATTACAGAGGTAAAAAAGTTATTTCTATAACAGCATTGGTTATGCAAAACTGGAGAATGGTAAATAAAGGGATTATCTATCACTGCGCTAAAATTTTACTTGCAGCAGTGTTTGCGCTCGAGCAAAAATACTTAATAGTGCGCCACTGGTAATCTAGCTTCATGTTAGTGGAATAAGGAATATAATCAGTATGAAATGAAAATTTCTTTGAATAAAAATAACTTGTTTCATGGCTTCATAAACCTAATATTCGCCTCCGTGGAGACTGGACATTTTTGCTAGGGACTACAGCCTTTTATTTCATTTTTATTTTGACAAGTACATTTCTTGCTTGAAGGCACTTGAATTGGGTTCTGCATAGTAATACATTATTAGCACTAAATATTTTCAAAGATTCTATATACATTTTCTTTATTTTAATGTTTTTCATCTCCATTCTTTTGTAACTAACGTATTCATTCTTTTGTAACTAACACATATAAATACATGTGCATACGTATGTGTGAAGAAAATCCTCATAGAAATGGCGCAAGCTTGGGGGAGGTTTAGAGGAATCTAAACACATGGAGACCTCATTCTTGCGCCCCACAGATGCCCATAGAAAGATTAGAAAGAAAGAAATGATTACTGTAGAAAGATATCTTATACATGTAAACTGTAAATGATTAAAATGAGTTTATAAACAAAATTCATGAATTTTTCTTTTTTTTATCCAGTTGGTGGCAATCAAAGAGTTACACAAGTAACATAAAATTCCACAAAAGAAACAATCACAAGCAATCAACTATTCTTCCGATAGATTAATTTATTTATATCATAAAGGGTAGATATAATTTAATGAGTTAGCGTCTAAATTATCCCTCTGGAAGGGATCTTTTGGGATTTTCTTGCTATGGAATTTGAGAAGGTTCATTAAAGTACTTTTAATGTAATCTCCTGAAATTAATTAGCGTAGCTTTACACTCTGGCATAAGGAATATGTAAATAAGACAAATAAAATGACCGAATCATTAATGCTATATTTTAATTAATTTACTTAAAACAGTAAGCAGTAATAGTAATAATACTATAGTATGAAATGCATTTTTACAATTTTATAAAAAAGTGTTTTGCAGATAAACATTTCAAATAGTTTTGAGTTATGCTATTAAAATAATTTTAATATTTAAACTGGGTTTGTGCAAAAGCAAAACTGGTAGATCTTCAAAGTCGGCAGCTTCTACAGTTAAAGGGACAGTCTACTCAGTCTATGGATAATCCCTTTATTACCCAATTCCCAGTTTTGCATACCCAACACGTTATATTAATATCCATTTTACCTCTGCGATTACCTTGTATCCAAGCCTCTCCAGACTGCCCCCTTTTCTCAGTTCTTTTGACAGACATGCGTTGTAGCCAATTAGTGCATACTCATAAATAACTCCACGGAGTGAGCACAGTGTTATCTATATGGCACACATGTACTAGCACCGTCTAACTGTGAAAAACTGTCAAAATGCCCTGAGATGAGAGGTGGCCTTCAATGGCTTAGAAATTAGCATATGAGCCTACCTAGGTTTAGCTTTCAACAAAGAATACCAAATGAAAAAAGCAAATTTGATGAAAAAAGTAAATTGGAAAGTTGTTTAAAATTGCATGTCCTATCTTAATCATGAAAGTTTAATTTTGACTAGACTGTGCCTTTAAATACTTTATATTTTAAACTACATTCTTTGGAGTGATTGCTATTTTTCTTTACTCAAACCTAACATAAAACATTAATTATATATAGATTCTTAAACTAGATAAAAACATAAAATGGTCAATCAATTGATATCATATGGAACCGGGTACCTTGTGAGATAATATCATTTTGTATGTGAGAGTATACACTAATAAATATACATGCCAGCATATATTTGTGTGTGTGTATGTGTAAACTTATGGTTATATGGGTATATGATGGGTCAGATTTCTAGTCAGGCAAAGTAGACAACTGCCTGGGGCACAATGCCAACAAGAGGAACTTGTTGAAAGTACTATAAATTACTCCACTATTGAAAGGCTTTGATGCTACAGAATGTCAAATTCGGGATCTCTATAGTTCTTTGAGGGCAAGATTAATAAATCTGTAATCTTATTAGTTTTAATGTACTGGCAATATAAATGCCCCACTGTTTATCACATTCTGGAGCTGTAATTCTGTTTTGCTTTAATGAACAATAGATTTCAATCAGAAAAAAAAAAACATATCTCCCACTATTGTTTAGTTTGTAAAATGTTCTTGAAATGAGCCATTAAAATTATAATAGAAAGGGCTGCAATTAATTCACTTTTATACCGAAATGTTACATTTCACAAGAACAACTACTTTATTATAGTTTGATGATTTCCTTGACAAAGATTTATGTATAAGTAATATTGCAATTGGCATCTCCATATATGGAATGATTATATTATTAGAAAATAAATGTTGATTTTAAAATTATTCAAAATTCTCTTACAAGATTTTTCTGAAGTTTTGATACTGCAAACAACATCATCCCACTATATAAAAACATACAGGGCTAGATTACAAGCGAGGTGCCAACGTTTTCACGCAAGCAATATCGTGTTTTGGCGAGCAGTTTAAATTGCTCTGATTTTACAAGTTGAGCGAAATTGCGCTAGCGAAATTGCGATTTACGCTTCAATCCTTACCGTGATTTCAGAGCTCTGGTTAACTGTTTTCCGAAACATAAAAGTGTCACAAAACACATCAAAAATACATTACAAAGTACAGTTACAATCATAATAACACCATCTAATAAAAATTATTAAAAAAAATTGCATAAAAAAGTTATTAGGGGGTTTAAAGATATTAGATCTTGGGTGCTAGAAAAAAAAAAGCTGCCATAGTACTTTAACATATAGATACATAAAGATATATTGCTAAATATGTATTTGTATGTATATAGATGTATATGTATTTACTGTAAATATTTCACATTCCAATGTTCTGCACATAGCAGAATATGTTCTATGTATTTGTAAATCAATATTCCTATATATATCTGTATATATCTATACCTATATATAATCATTGTAATCTAGCCCACAATGTATCTCAAGAATAACTGATAGTTGCTAAATGCTCTCTCCAATGGACATTTTATCTAAAGTCTACATAAAGCTTCTGTACACAACTATTTTAAAAAGCAAATTACTTGCATGAAAAAGCAAAGGGAAGGAACCCTTCTCTGTGTCTTCTGATGTTATTAAAGGGACAGTAAAGTATAAAAATAGACATTCATGATTTAGACAGAGCATACAATTTTAAACAACTTTCCAGTTTACTTCTATTATTTAATTTGCTTTCTTTTTCCTGTTATCTTTTTCTGAAAGGTTTATCTAGGGAAGCTCAGGAGCAGCAAAGAACCTGTTTCTAGCTACTGATTGGTGGCTGCATATATATACCGATTGTCATTGGCTCACCCATGTGTTCAATTAGAAACCAGTAGTACATCGCTGCTCCTTCAATAAATGATACCAAGAGAATGAAGCAAATTTGATAATAGAAGTAAACTGGAAAGTTATTTAAAATTGTATGTTCTACCTAAATCATGAAATAAAATTTTTGGGTTTCATGTCCCTTTAAGGAAAGCATTTTTGGACATGCAATATTTTTGTACATCTTTCAAATTTAAAAATGTTACAGTTGGGGATTTTGTTATTGCAATTAAAAAAAAATGATGCCTGCATAGTCAAATAGAGTCAAATGTTTTATATGTGTTTTTCAGATATCTGTAAATTAGTTTTTAGATTAATTAATCACTATAATTCAGTTATATTAATATAATTAATAATTGTAACTTTAAATTAAAAATAATAGAAATGTGTGGTGTGTTATGATATGATCCATTGTTTGTATGCCTGAAGAAAAGACCGGTTTAAGGTCTAGAAACGCGTAGCAGTTTGTATGGATTAAAACTCTTTTATTTTAACATACGGAAGTTGTCCTTCGTTCTCTTTTTGATCCTTCCTGGTAAAGGTTTCAAAGTGTTTTATCTACCGCAGTGTCTCACACATTAGCTGCACAGACGCCCATCAATCAAGCAAACGCTGAGTACCACCTGTGTACAGCCTGCCTGAGGCCACCCAGTGTGCTAGCCACTGAAAGTGTTAGCCTGCCTGTCAGCACCGGTTACAATACGGTGCATTTACCTCTGGTAAGCCTTAACATTAATCACCTATTTTGGCTTTGAGTCAACAATATTACGCTATGTGGCGCCCTCTTTTCTACTTCTAAATTACAGATATCTTCTTCCCGAAGACCAGAGGAGCCTTGCTGCCAGCACATTTGATTGCTCTACAAGACACAGCACCATCATCTCACATGAACTAATATGGTTTGTCCATAGACACAAATCACTTATTTTTTGTTAGCGCACCCCGCTCACGGTTCCCCTCGGGGTTCCCTTTTTTGACTGTTATGATAAGTTGGCAATTTGGTAATGATCTATTATAATTATTTATATTTTATTTATATAGATATAATATATTTATATTGTGGAATTTTTAGTGATACTGTTCCTTAAACAGATATTTTGTTTAAAAAAAAAAGTTAATTTCGGGGGCGTGGTCGTACAGCGTTCTGGTTCGGACGCATTTTCTGAAGGCTCCAAAAGAATCTTTGATAATCCGCTGATTATTAATTTTTTATCAGCGAAGACAAGAACATAATAATAGAAAGCCCCATAGATCTGGCATCTGGGGACCTAAATCACTCATATTTGCTGTTTTAATGACATTGGGTATTCAGACTGGAGAAAGGCCAAAGGCAGCGGCCCAATAGTTGGTATCCACCTCCACCCCGGGAAGAGCCGGGTTATCGGTACCGTCAGATTTATCTGGCTTACCGAATCTCTTCAATATCCAAACCTGCCTGACATCTAAGATAATACACCGACAAGATACGGGGAGCTAAGAATACGGAGTAGAAGTGTGTGTGTTAATATACCTCTCTCTTCACAATGACCTGCATGGGAGAATTGGAGCTGCAATATCACCTAACATGATCCTTTGAAAGACTGGAGAGACTCTTTGAAAATGACTTGATAAAGTGCCATACGATTTCCTGGTGAGTAAGATTTGCACTAACAACATACCGTGCACTCAAAGGGACAGCTTCTATGACTCTAGTAACCAAAATAGCGCCAACTTTGTGGCGCCAACAACAAATAAAGAGCTTTACAATATCGCTACGAGGCAACAATGCTTTATACACTGCTATGAAGAAATTCAGGCGCAAGCGAACGTGATGCCGGTCTCAGACTGTGAGCCCACCAAAGTAACAGGCCTGGCTGTTGAAAGCCCTGACATCGGAGATCACTATTTAGCATCAGAGGTTCCTCATACGCTGGCACTTAATAGTATACAAGACGGGTTCCAGCTAGCACACTTAATCCAAAGAAACATTTAACTTCTTAGGAAGCTTGATGGGAATTCACAGACAGAGGTGATCACTGGGGCAAAGCTCAGAAAAGGAGAAATTACCTCTAAACAATATGATGCCACAAGCCCTGACCTCTTTCACGGGCGCAGAGAGGAGGTGGATATTTGTTGTACAAGCGTATGGAAAGCGGTCTCACACCAGTCTTTAGAGACGCTTAAAAGACTCACTGACCAGCCTGTCCACCGATGGCTCACATTAACAGGAAAGATTGGAAGGCAAATATATTCTTCTGCCTTGGAGGGGAACATTTCTTACTTACAAGGCAATGGCTATATTCAAAAGACAGGAGAGGGGTAGACTGCAGCTGCCCCTCTCGGACAGCTGATTTAGCTTATCAGTAAATTCTACTGTTAACTTTTCCCTATAGGTTCTAAAAAGGTCTATTGTTGGCTAATTTTCTTTACACCAATACCCTATTATGTATGCCCTTAAGTTTAAAGTTTTACTTTCCAATTTCTAAAAGGTACGGACATTTTGTATAATCTACATTAATTATTGCCTACTGCTGTTTGTTGGGAAAAATTGTTAGAGTGGATTATATGAGATCATAGGCGGGTTCAGATTTGAGACCGTAACAGAGAGTTTCAGAATATGTTTAATAAGCGTTCTCATTTTATTATTTCTTTTTCGTTTTTCTCCTTCCTCCAAAGTGGCAAACTTAGTTAAGATGTTTAGTAGTGTTTAATTGCATATGGACACCTGCATAAATTAAGGTTTTTACATAGCATAGCTGTACAGACTACAAATGTATTGCCTTTAGTATTGTATATGTTGATAGATCCTTTACAGCAAATGGATTAGATCTGACAGACTATTTTGTTTTCGGTATTCCCCCTACCAAGTGTGGCCTGCGGCCGGGGCCCGCAGAGGGAGGAGCAGAATATATATCACTACCAGGATAACACTCTATTCTCTATCTTTTCCCATACACAATGGAGAGCATTAACATTTTTCACAGGAATATAGTTAAAAATACCACTAATTCACATATCACTACTCTATCAATACCTAAATATAATCATTCATTAACCCCATCTTTTCCCATACTTGGACTTGTGTATCCACCCATCGGTCAACGCAAACAAATATGGCTATATTGCCTAAGTCGCTGTCTATAATGTAAATCCCTAAAATATTGCCTATACCACTGCAGTCTCATAGTTTTAGACTTAATACCACATCCCACGCATATTTAATTGTATCTTTTTTATTCCCTACAGATAACATTAATCGAAAAGCTCAAGATGTCACCTATATATATGATTAATTCTCAATTATAACCCTAACTTTTACCAGATTCCTAGTTAAACCTAAATCATTTCCCTATCTACGCTCAGAATGGCCTACCTGTGTATATGTAAAAGACCCAAGTGAGGTCTATGTAGTCATATTTATGGCCAAATAAAACACACTTTGCTTTGAAACGAGTATTAATAAGCCCTGAATTTGTACAATGTACTGCAAGCTCTATGTCTTTGTATAGTTTCTACAGCAAATTTCATGCTCTTGATGTTTTTCAATGTATATGCTATATATATTGTGTATGTTTAATCCTACAAAATAAAGCTTTTTTGAAAATTAAAAAAAAGAAAGAAGTTAATTTCTTCTTTTAAGAAAAAGTAAGTTACACTGAGAAGTTTTATAGAATCTACACATTTCTGTTCACAAAAAGGAATTATTGTTCCCATAACAGATTTACTTGCATACATTTTCCATAAATGAGATAATGAACTCTTCCTCTTGGGAAGGATCTAGCATATGGTTTAAATTTAATTGACTCTCATCTATATATTTTAATTAACTACTTACAAAAAAAAAATTTTGTCTTTGTTTTGTGTTCAGAATACTATTATTTTTGTACATTTTTTTTATACTCAAACAATAAATTGATAAAAAAAAAAAAAACATATTTAACTGGATTCAGATGATAAATCTGTGTTTTCTTTTCCTCTTTTTTTTATCCCTTTTCTTTCTTTTTCATTTAAGTATTCTTTTAACAAGAACGTTTATATTGTGTTCTTGCATGATCTTTAGATCTGAAGTTTGATTACAGGTATAAGGTCATACTCAAGCGAAATTTTGGACTTTACTATTGAGATCTAGGTTGTGACCTATGTGAACTAAATAGACTATGATCCAAGACGGTTGGCCTGTATTGGATCATGTGATACAGCAATCAATATTTAATCTTGTTTTTGGAATCTGTAATACATATATGTTTTTGCTAACGGTTTTGTTCTGTGAAAACAATAAAATAATAATAAAAAAATAAAAAAATAAACAATAAATTAATAGGCTTAATATTCTAACACTGGGGTGTAAATTATCACACAAACATAAAAAACAGGGACTTTGCTTTCTGTGGTTATCAAATGAAATTAAGAAAAATAATATATAGCTTTTATTGGCATTTAACAGAAAAAAATATATTATTAAACCTATTTATTATTATTTTTATTAGCCAGCATTTTAATATTATTTAGCAAAAATACACACTTCTGACAAAATGAATCTGCTACTTGAGATTTTGGGGGAAATTTGGTTATCTAATTATACACTGGAATCTAAATTGTCTATATTTAGTGTCAGTAGCATTTTTTTGTCATTAAAATATATATATTGTAATAAATCTGGAACAATTATGTTGACAATTTTGATTTTACTGCCAGTTTTTTAAACATCTGGAGACCCAGTGCAGAATTACCTTTTTTTAAAAAAAATAAAATAAAAATCAACAAACAAAATTTATATAAATTGGTTGATTTTAAGATTATAGCACATGCTGACCAACATAAACTATATTTCTTTTTTTTTTTTTTACTTTTCGATACTATTATCTTATACCAGATGTCAAGATTTTATATATACTACTTGAGCTCCTAATATTCAAGTTTACTTCATAACTAAAACTTCTGAAAAGTAAAAACCTTTGTTGACAAAAAATTGCCAGTTAATGTATTTAGCATAATTAATTATGCAACATTACCCAGAAACTAAATATGTTACTATTGATTTTAAATGGTAATGTTTTTCAAAATTATTTATCCTAGTTCTGGGTAATGTTCCAGTCAAAACAAGATATTAATAAGTTTTATATGTTTTGTATTGCCTATCTTGATCCAAACCTTAACATTAATGGACAGTTGTATAAATTAAAAAGTTTCAAGCCTATAGTGAGTTTATATAAGATTGGAGATTTAACTCTATAGCTGTAACATAGCTGTATTATACAATGGAAGGAGATCATACTATCTCAGAAGCAGACTTAAAGGGATACTAAACCCACATTTTGGGGCATATTTATAAGCTCCGTATGGAGCTTGATGCCCCGTGTAAAGACCACTGCTCCATAATATCCTGTCCACCTGCTTGACACACCCTGCTAGCGGCCGATTGGTCGCAAATCTGCAGGGGGGCAGTATTGCACCAGCAGTTCACAAGAACTGCTGGTGCAATGATAAATGCTGAGAGTGTATGATCCGCAATATCCGATCATGTCCACTCGCACAATCATAAATAGGCCCCTTTACCTTTCATGATTCAGATAGAACATGAAATTTTAAGCAACTTTCTAATTTACTCCTATTATTAATTTTTCTTTGTTCTCTTGCTATCTTTATTTAAAAAGCAGGAATATAAATCTTAGGAGCCGGCCCATTTTAGGTTTAGCACCCTGGATAGCGCTTGCTTATTGGTGACTACATTCAGCCAACCAATAAGCAAGAGTAACGCAGCTTCTGAACCAAAAATGGTCCGGCTCCTAAGCTTTACATTCCTGCTTTTTTAAATAAAGATAGAAAGAGAACAAAGAAAAATTGATAATAGGAGTGAAATAGAAAGTTGCTTAAAATTGCATGCTCCGTCTGAATCATTAAACAAAAAGTTTGGATTTAGTATCCCTTTAAAGAAGATATTGACCAAAGGTTAAAGAGCAGATCTAAAATACAAAATGGTCATTTATTTATCATACTCCATAAATTGGTGCCATGAAATGTTCCCTTCATCCTCTACATAAAGGTTTAATAGCAGATTCTATTTATTTACTAACCTGTTTTTCTCCACTCGGCCTCCTGTAACTGAGAAGAAGCTCCACAGCTCCTACTACCTCCTTTCTTATTGCATACAAGAGAGCATCTCCTACATAAATATTGTGGCTTAGTAGCAACTCCATAATCTCCAGGTTCTCGTTTTCTATGGCTATGAGAAGTGCACTGCGGCCTAGTGGATCCATACAATTGATGTTGATGTTGTAGTAGATTTCGGCCTCTTCCAAAGCATGCTTGACACTGGCATAATCCCCTTTCTCTACAGCGATGAGGAATGCCTTCTCTTCTAATGACAGCTCGGCTTCTGCCCGCACAATCTGCAATGGAATCCGGTCTCGGTAGGGTGAATAGCTCACCTTCTTGTAGTACAGCTGGGCCATTGTTCATAGTGACATAACAACCTGTAAGAGGGTGATAAGAACAGATTAAGTAATCTCTTGCAAAATATGGGTTTTAGAATAATGAACAAAGCAAATTTGATAATATAAATTAATTGGACAATTCTTTAAAAATTCTTTATAATTGTATGCTCTATGTTATTCATGAACGTTTAATTTTGACTTTACTGTCCCTTTAAATAATATCGGTTTACATTTTCTATCAGGATACATTAGATTCATCCTAAGTATGTAAGACTGGAGAACTAAAATAAATTAACCAATTGCAACGGTCTAATGGAACACCACCAAAATTGGTCCCTCTCCCCCTACAAAAACCACCTATTAATGAGGTTTGGGGTATACAATAATGTGCAATTTATTAGGAATCTCATGGACCCATTTAATTTATACTTAAATAAAATGTTGTTCATTATGCTTCGCTATTATCTAACAAAGTTCGTACAAGAAGATAAAAACTTAAAGGCACAGGAATCCCATAATTTGTATTTTATGATTAAGAAAGAAAATGCAATTTTATACAACTTTACAATTTACTTCTACTATCTAATTTGTTTTGCTCTCTTTGAATCCTTTATTGAAAAGAATACATAGGTAGGCTTAGGAGCAGCAATGCACTACTGCCTTTTGTCATTGTCTCATCTGATTGTTTTGCTATCTACAAGTAGTGCATTGCTGCTACTTGAACAATGGATAAAAACAAAAAAAAAAAGAACAAAAGCAAATTAGATAATAGAAGTAAATTGGAAAGTTGTTTAAAGTTGTACGTTCTACATCTTACAGCCAAGAAACAGAATTTGCCATCATTACCAGTATTTTGTAAACAGAACCACAATGTAATGAGTTTGCTGTTGCATCTACTGTGTTGAACACTTTCATATTTTATTACATTTATAGCTCAGCTGCATGTTGATTTAAGCTGCATTTATTTTTGATTGATTGACAGAGAGAATTGCAAAACAACTAATGTGAATTAATAACTTGTGTATCATGTGAATTTTAAGTAATTTGTTTGTATTTACTGCTGTGCAAGTGACACATCACTAAATGTAACAATGGTATTATGGTTGCATAGATTTGAAAAAAAGGTGAAAACCAGCACAACTACAATTAGAGTCCCGCAGTGAGTGACTGCCCAAACTCACCAATAAGTAGAGAAATAAAACAGAGGTGGTCTCCAATAATGCAAAAAATCCTCTTTATTGAGTTACATAGGATAGAATCCTATGCATTATTGGAGACCACCTCTGCTTTATTTCTCTACATTATGGTTGCATAGGTCATGTTTCCCAAAACTCACAAACATACCACATTTTCAGAATATCTGAATGAGTTAATCATGTAATGCTCAGTAATTGTGGTTATTTAACGTGTCCTTATCCAATGTAAAGCTAACATATGACCTGTTGTTAGTGAGTCTTGAGGGCTGGAGTTGAAAACTTACGGTATAGAACGTTAAATAGCACAAAATCTCATGACATTACTCATCCCTGTATGCAAAATCCGTTTCCTTAGATCTTGTGCAAGTGTTTACATGCTTTTCTAGAATCGATAAGATTAAAACTGTTGTGCTCATATAGTACATTTCCAGGTTTGTCTCTCTGTGGTCACAATAGGAAGCAATAAAATTATTCCACTAAAAGTGACTATACGCTTTGACAGAAAGAGAAAGCAATTATAATATGTATGATGGTCCTGCTGTGATCATGACAGATAGTTCACTAGTGGATGGAAATAGGTTACATGCACACTTGCAGTTCTTAGCACAAATCATTATTAGCGGTTAGAATGTTTCAACAACAAATAGATCCAGCTTATTTAAATCGTTGAATATGATTGCATGAATCTTCTTAATGTACAAATGTAACATAGTTGCCTTTTAGACAGACATACAGGCAGAGAGACATATAGATAGATAAGAAACAAAGAAATAGATAAAATAGATAGAAATAAAATGATAGATAGATAGTTTTAGAGCCTTACATATATAGGGCTAGATTACAAGTGTAGTGCAAAATAAAGCTTTCACGAAAGCGATATTTGCGCTCCACTGATTAATATCAGAGCACGCTAATGTGTGCTGTTATTACAAGTTAGCCACAATGCGAACACGAGCTGGGAAGCATTGCGCTTATGAGAGCGTAATTTCATAGGCTTCTATGGTAGCCTTGTTCTCATGCCGTGAGACACAGCATGAGAAATAGCGCAACAAAGGGGGTAAGTTGCACATTGATGGGCAGCAAATTGTATATACAGTATATATGAGGTAGCCCTCAGTTTACTCCGGGGGTTAGGTTCCAGAAGGAATGGTTGTAAATTGAAACCGTTGTAAATTGAAACCCAGTTTATAATGTAAGTCAATAGGAAGTGAGGGAGTTAGGTTCCAAACCCCTCTCAAAATTGTCATAAGTAACACCTAACACATTAATTTTAAAGCTTTGAAATGAAGACTTTAAATGCTAAACAGCATTATAAACAATATCAAATAATCACACAGTACAGAATATATAATTAAACTAAGTTAAATGAACAAAAACATTTGCTAAACTGCATTATAAACCTTATGAAATAATCACACAACACAGACTTTACTTGCATTTTTCTGCAAACAGTTCTTTCTATGCATTCCAATCTGGAGTGATTTATAAACAGGAAGATCTTGTTCCTATGAAAGCTGCTCGATAGCTCATGTCTAGCTAGACTAATTAATTCCAGCCTGTTTGTGTGCTTGGGTTTGCATATCTTTGCTGCAACACAAGCGGACAACCCCTCCTACTGGCTATTTTAATCAATGCAATGCTTCTCAATGCTTTTCAATAGCAGTCACATGAAAAAAAGGTTGTTATTCTGAAGTTATTCTGAAACAGTGCAAATGGTACTGACATAAATTGAGGGCCACCTGTATATGAATCTATACATATATATGTATGTGTTAATACAGTATGTGTATATGCACATATTAACACATAAATATATATGTATATAAGCATATACATATATATTTACAGGGAACACACAGTTCCCATAGACTGCAATGTAAAAGTCTACTTTATTAAAAAATAAAGATGCTACCATCTTTCACCTAGATGACGAGTTTTGCGGTATGGCTATACTGCTGAAAAATTGGCCATTGCACGTGGAATGGCCGGTAATGCATATTACGAGTCGTGGCGATATAGGCTGTAACGCAAGCATTTTAGCCTTAATGCAACCGTCCATTCCTCATAGCGCCGTATTACAGGTTGTGAGGTCTGGCTAAAATGCTTGCGTTACAGCCTATACCGACACGATCCATTCAGCAATCTGAGACCAGTAGTTATGGATTTTGCGATTCTTCATACGATCACCTCCACGCTGGATGTCTGCACCGCTGGCAAAGAAGCTCCGCACCTCCACAGCTCTGCGCCTCCACAGCTCCACCACACTGGGATGAAGAACGAAGATGGCCCCGTGATGGATGAAGATGTTACCGCCTGGATGAAGATTTCTCGCCACCTGGATGAAGATGGATGTTCCGGACTTCAGGAATAATGAGTAGATTTTATGGGGTTAGTGTTAGGTTTTTTTGAATTTTTTTGGGTGGGTTTTTAATTTTTAGATTAGGGATGGGCACTGTAAGATGAATGTCCTTTTAAGGGCAAGGCCCATACAAATGCCCCTTTAGGGGCAATGGGTAACTTAGGTTTTTTTAGACTTAGGTTTTTTATTTTGGGGGTTGTTTGGGTGGGGGTTTTACTGTTGGGGGATCTTTGTAATGTTTTGTTGGTTAAAGAGCTGTTTCAGGCAAAAGGCCTGTTTAAGGGCTATTGGTTGTAGGTTAGCGTGTGTTTTTATTTTTATAGGGCTATTAGATTAGGTGTAATTGTTTTTATTTTTAATCATTTTGTTTATTATTTTTTGTAATCTTAGACTTTTTTATTTTTCTTATTTTTAGTGTTTATTATTTTTTGTAATTGGTAGGTTTTTTATTTTACAGGTAAGTTTATATTTATTTAAAGATAGTTATATTGTAGGTGTAATTGTTTTTATTTTTAATCATTTTGTTTATTATTTTTTGCAATCTTAGACTTTTTTATTTTTCTTATTTTTAGTGTTTATTATTTTTTGTAATTGGTAGGTTTTTTATTTTACAGGTAAGTTTATATTTATTTAAAGATAGTTATATTGTAACTTTTAATTTAAAGTTAGGGGGTGTTAGGTTTAGGGGTTAATAGTTTTATTTAGTGTATTGTGGGGGTCTGGCGCTTTATGGGTTAATAGGTTTAGTTTATTAGTTATAATGTGGGGGGGCTGGCGGTTTACGTGTTTTTAGGTTTATTTATTGCAATGTGGGGGGCCGGTGGTTTAGGGGTTAATCACTTTATTTAGCGTCAGCGATGTCAGGGAGCGGCAGATTAGGGATTAATAACTTTATTTAGTGTCTATGATGTCGGGGAGTGGCGGATTAGAGGTGTTGAGACTAGGGGTTTATGTTAGGGTGTTAGGTTTAAACGTAACTTTCTTTCCCCCATAGACATCAATGGGGTTGCGTTATGGCGATTTGCCATTCCGCGATCGCAGGTGTTAGTTTTTTTTTCTAACACTCTCTCAGCCCTTGGCTTTTGTACGGTATGGAGCTTAACGCACCATAACGCACAGCACAAGGAGGTTTATCAGTAACTTGTAATGACAGCACTATGGAAAGTGTGGTACTGCTCATTTTATTGCGTTATTAACGCACACGGTGTAGCGCAAAACGTAATCTAGCCTTTTATGTTTTAATAAAGTATATTACACTGTATTTTGGGGGCATTTAGTGGACATTTATAAAATTAACCCGAGATCTTATCTCTGGTTAATTTCATAAGCTCTAATTGCTACCATGAGCTTGCGGTAGCAATAAAAACTCACTTGTAATGGCTGGTTATGTATTTATGGGTACGTTATAAATTAGTGCTCCACTTGTAATTTAGTTTTAGAACCTTACCCATATAATACTCTAAACATTTTACACATAATGATCAAAGGATTAAGTTTAAGGAGAATCTCCTCTTACTTTGATAGGTTCTTTTTCTGTCTATACCCACAATCAGGGAATCAATTTATTCCCTCTTGTACTTCTATTCTCAGTCCCTTAGCATGTTGTGTTTTTATTGGGTTAGACTCCTTTACTAAAAATATGTATGTAGCAGTGTTCAAATGAGGGTAACTTTGAAACTTAAATGATTTCCATTCCCACAACATTGTGTGACATAATTAATGACTTCACTATAACTAACAACATAACATAGCCGATGGCATGATCAATGCATCATCAATTGATGTAACTCTGTGAGATATTATTGTTAATGTGAGCATAAAGGCACAGAGCAGGATGATTGAAGAGGAGGGAGAGTGTGCATGTTCCATGTATTGCTGTGTTAACAGGGAGGCATGATTAACAATTCTTACCTCACTCCCTTCAGCATACATATGACTTTCACATTTGCCCCATTTTCCTTTATAGAGGAATAATAGTCATTTGGGAAGATGATAAATTCAGATACTTACTGTGTGAGTAAGGTGAGGATTAAAGGGATATAAAGGTCAAAACTGAAATGTGCATGGGTACATTTAAATTTTAAATAGAAGCATTTTTTTTGCAATATACTTCCACTAGAAAAAAATGCTTCTAGTAAAATTATTACTTTTCCAGCGGCATACGCACATATGCTGTGAGTGCCCGTGCACAAGAATTCAAACACCACATCTTCACAAAGGGGCATATCTATCAAGTTCCGGATGGAGCTTGATGCCCCATGTTTCTGGCGAGTCTTCAGACTCGCCAGAAACACCAGTTATGAAGCAACGGTCTAAAGACCGCTGCTCCATAACCCTGTCTGCATGCTCTGAGCAGTCGGACAGACATCGCCGCAATTCAACCCGATCGAGTACGATCGGGTTGATTGACACCCCCTGCTGGCGTCCGATTGGCCGCAAATCTGCAGGGGGCGGCGTTGCACCAGCAGCTCACAAGAGCTGCTGGTGCAATGCTGAATACGGAGAGCGTATTGCTCTCCGCATTCAGCAAGGTCTATCGGACCTGATCCGCACTGTTGGATCAGGTCCGACAGACCTTTGGTAAATAGGGGCCAAAGAGTCAGCAGTGACTTGAGTTACACAAATAAGGTCTTCGCTAGTGCAATACACATCACCAGCAGCGCTCTAAGCAGGCACAGTGTTTAAATCTTGATTCTCTACTCACACATAGCATATGTGTGCGTATGCTGCTGAAATTGTAATGACGTTTACTAGAAGCATTTCTGCTAATGGAAGTATATCGCTAATATGCTTCTATTTAAAACGACAATGCATCCATGTACATTTCATATTTGTCGAATGACTGACTATAAGAACAAAGAGAGAACACAGCAGTGTAATAAACATATAAACACTGACAGCAGATAAAACAATAGGCTCAACATGTCTGACCTCATCTAGTACATAGGATAGCTTTATGCTTATCCCAGGCTTTCTTAAAGTCCCAGGCAGTGTTTGCCTTTACCACCTCTAATGGAAGTTTATTCCAAGAATCAACCACCGTTTCTGTGAAGAAGTAATTATACAATTTATTCCTGAATCTACTACCCTTCAGCTTGATATCATGGCCCCTTGTTCTTGAATTTCCCTTTTTATGAAGAATAATCACAGCCTCAGTTTTACTAAGCCCTTTTATATACTCTAAAGTAACTTTCATATCTCCTCTTTCCCTTCTCTCCTCTAAGCTATACATTTATCCTTTCCTGGTAAGTTTTATTTTTTAGACCATGTACCATTTTAGTAGCCCTCCCTTGCACTGTTTGTTTATATCCTTCAGAACTGCACACAATACTCAAAATGAGGCCTAAATAGTAATCTGTAAATTGGCATAAGAACCTTACTATTTCTGCTGCGAATACCTCAGCCAATACATCCAAGCATTCTGCTGGCCGTACTCACTGCAATACTACATTGTTTACTAAATTTTAATCTGAAATAATACAGGGAGTGCAGAATTATTAGGCAAGTTGTATTTTTGAGGATTAATTTTATTATTGAACAACAACCATGTTCTCAATGAACCCAAAAAACTCATTAATATCAAAGCTGAATAGTTTTGGAAGTAGTTTTTAGTTTGTTTTTAGTTATAGCTATTTTAGGGGGATATCTGTGTGTGCAGGTGACTATTACTGTGCATAATTATTAGGCAACTTAACAAAAAACAAATATATACCCATTTCAATTATTTATTTTTACCAGTGAAACCAATATAACATCTTAACATTCACAAATATACATTTCTGACATTCAAAAACAAAACAAAAACAAATCAGTGACCAATATAGCCACCTTTCTTTGCAAGGACACTCAAAAGCCTGCCATCCATGGATTCTGTCAGTGTTTTGATCTGTTCACCATCAACATTGCGTGCAGCAGCAACCACAGCCTCCCAGACACTGTTCAGAGAGGTGTACTGTTTTCCCTCCTTGTAAATCTCACATTTGATGATGGACCACAGGTTCTCAATGGGGTTCATATCAGGTGAACAAGGAGGCCATGTCATTAGATTTTCTTCTTTTATAAACTGGTGGCAAGTGGCATCTTGGCAGCTGCACGCTTGACTTTTCTCAGTTCATGGGCAGTTATTTTGCGCCTTGGTTTTTCCACACGCTTCTTGCGACCCTGTTGACTATTTTGAATGAAACGCTTGATTGTTCGATGATCACTCTTCAGACGCTTTGCAATTTTAAGAGTGCTGCATCCCTCTGCAAGATATCTCACTATTTTTTACTTTTCTGAGCCTGTCAAGTCCTTCTTTTGACCCATTTTGCCAAAGGAAAGGAAGTTGCCTAATAATTATGCACACGTGATATAGGGTGTTGATGTCATTAGACCACACCCCTTCTCATTACAGAGATGCACATCACCTAATATGCTTAATTGGTAGTAGGTTTTCGAGCCTATACAGCTTGGAGTAAGACAACATGCATAAAGAGGATGATGTGGTCAAAATACTCATTTGCCTAATAATTCTGCACTCCCTGTAAGTCCCATTCCTCTTTTGTAACAGTCAGTAAAGTGTCATTGAGTCTGTAATAACAATTTGGATTTTACTTTCCAAATTGCATAATTTTGCACTTTGCAAGCAATGTTAAACATTTGTCCAATCCTCACTTCTCATTTCCTCCCCCCCCCCTCCCCCGGAATATCTACTATATAACTATATTACAAATACTATAGATAGATAAAGATATATATTAGATAGATGCATTGCAGTGATGGCAGCAAATATAAATATATATGTATATGATCATATACATATATATTTACAGGTAACACACAGTTCCCATAAACCGCAATGTAAAGGCACCCCACTCCCACCAACTTTACCCCCAAATCACTGCCTAGCGCAGTTGTTTTATTAAAAAATAAAAATGGTATGGTTTTTATTTTTTAATAAAATACACTACACTGTATTTTGGGGGTATTTGGCGCATATTTATAAAATTAACCAGAGATCTGATCTCTGGTTAATTTTATAAGCACTAATTGCTACCGCGAGCTTGTAGTATCAATAACCAGCCAGTTGTAATGGCTGGTTATTTATTGCGCGCTCGAAAACGGTCAAATTTGCCTGTTTGCGGGTACACGATAAATTAGAGCTCTAGCCCATAATCTTTGTGTGTAGATACCATTTTAGACCTCTTTTGAACAAAGAATAAACTGTATCACTGTGATCAATTATGTAATATTGCTTGTGTGCTAGAGCTACTTCTGTCTGCAATAATGTTCTTATATGCACAGAAGGAGACTTATGGGTATAATGTTTCTTGGATGGTGGTACACTGAGGGCCTAGAGAACCATAGTAAGAGGTACAAGGTCAGTTAACACTTTAGTGATCTTTTTATTGTTATGAAAAGCAGTAAGCATTCAGCGTTTTCTAGTATATTGTAGATGGGTTATTCTCTCAAAACATTGTAAGCCTTAGATTGTCTTCAAGTATCAAGGGAATCTGACAAAGAAGATGATACATGCCAGTGATCTACTTTTTTAGATGCTTTTCAAGGTCTCTCTTGTGATTTTTCTTTATTCAGAGTTCTTAGAAATTCTCTTGAGCTTACTACCAAAGTGGTAATACAAGCTCTGTTTACAATACATTTAAGGCAAACAGACTGATTTAATAGAACTGCAAGGATATAAAAAATGAACTACTTTTATATATGTGTGTTTATATATATATATATACATACACACACACTTACATATATTGTCTATGTATAGCTCTTATCTTTATACACACATATACACACACAGAGATTTGTTTTGGGGTTATATCTCTTTAAGGCCCTGATGATCAAAACATCCATGATGTGACAATATATTCAAAAGAGATCCGTCAAGGGAACGAGATTGCCGGTGAAATATTCAAAACTGCTGACCCCCAGTGTTTAATGGAAGTTGCCGAGAGGCATTTTGCTATGCAGCTCAGAAAGTGGCAATGGTGGCGATATTTTCAAAACCGCATCATCTCCTACATTGAAGTTGTAATGTAAATTATCCTTTTAGACAGCATTGTTTGGCAATACAATTTACATGCCAAATTGTTACCAATAAGAGGCAGCGCTCAAAGAAAGGATATGTGTAATATAATACAACGTAATAGTGGTGTGTAATCAAAGATATCATAAAAGGTTAATATCTACATATGCGACTAATGACATGCGTGAGAGAGATAGGAGTATAATATACAGAGTATTTATTGTACACAAATAAAAGCAATGAATAATATCCTATATTATAAAAGGCCAAGTGTTTGTCTGAAGCCGTCATGCGCAGTAGAGACAAACACTTGGCCTTGAGATAGGGAGCGCGAGGTACACAAACAGCTGTGAGGTCTGGGGAGCACGAGGTAAGCTGATTGAAACAGCCTGTGGCAAGAGATATGGAGCGCGAGCTACTCAACAGCTGTGCTGCGTGAGAAGCGGCCACGCGCTCCCCAGACCTCACAGCTGTTTGTGGCCGATGGGAGCATTGCGATGGGGGCGTGGCCGGACGCCACGATGGGCGTGGCCTGGCTGGTGCCGCCGCGATGGGGCGTGGCCAGGCGGGGTCCCGTGATGTGAAGACTTCAAGACAGAGCCAGAGAGGGAGCAGGAGAGGGGGGGGGAGAAGTGCCAAAGAGGGGACGAGAGAGAGCCAAAGGGGTGAGAGAGAGCCAAAGGGGGGAGAGAGAGACAAAGAGAAGGGGGGGGAGCCAAAGAGAAGGGGGGAGCCAAAGAGAAGGGGGGGAGCCAAAGAGAAGGGGGGGGGGGAGAGCCAAAGAGAAGGGGGGGGAGAGAGCCAAAGGGGGGAGAGAGAGCCAAAGAGAAGGGGGGGGGGGAGAGCCAAAGAGAAGGGGGGGGGGGAGCCAAAGAGGAAAAAGAGCAAAAAAGGAGAGAGAGCCAAAGAGGGGGGAGAGAGAGCCAAAGAAGGGGGGAGAGCCAAAGAGGGGGGGGGGAAGATAGCCAAAGAGGGGCGGAAAGAGCCAAAGGGGGGGAGAGAGCTAAAGGGGGGGGAGAGCCAAAGAGGGGGGGGAGAGAGAGAGCCAAAGAGGAAAGAGAGCCAAAGAAGAGAGCAAAAGAGGGGAGAGAGCCAAAGAGGGGGGGAGAGAGAGCCAAAGAGGGCGGGGGGCAGAGCCAAAGAGGGGGGAGCCAAGCCAAAGAGGGGGGGCAGAGCCAAAGAGGGGGAGGGAGAGCCAAAGAGGGGGGAGAGAGCCAAAGAGGGGGGAAAGAACAAAAGAGGGGGGGAGAGAGCCAAAGAGGGGGAGAGAGAGAGCAAAAGAGGGGGGGGAGAGCCAAAGAGGGGGGGGCAAAGGGGAGGGGAGAGCCAAAGAGGGGGGAGAGAGAGAGCCAAAGAGGAGAGAGAGCAAAAGAGGGGAGAGAGCCAAAGAGGGGGGAGAGAGCCAAAGGGGGGGAGCCAAAAGGGGGGGAGAGAGCCAAAGGGGGGGAGAGAGCCAAAGGGGGAGGAGAGCCAAATGGGGGGAGCCAAAGGGGGGGGAGAGCCAAAAGGGGGGGAGAGAGCCAAAGGGGGGGGGAGAGCCAAAGAGGGGGGGAGAGAGAGAGCCAAAGAGGAGAGAGAGCAAAAGAGGGGAGAGAGCCAAAGAGGGGGGGGGAGAGCCAAAGAGGGGGGGAGAGCCAAAGAGGGGGGAGGAGAGCCAAAGAGGGGGGGGAGAGCCAAAGAGGGGGGGGGGGAGAACAAAAGAGGGGGGAGAGAGAGCAAAAGAAAGGAGGGAGAGAGCCAAAGAGGGGAGAGAGAGAGCAAAAGAGGAGAGAGAGAGAGAGAGCAAAAGAGGGGAGAGAGAGAGCAAAGGAGAGGGGGGAGAGAAAGCAAAATAGAGGGGGGGAGAGAAAGCAAAAGAGAGGGGGGAAGAGAGAGCAAAAGAGAGGGGGGAGAGAGCAAGGGGTGGGACCGCTGTACTGAAAAAAATGGCCCGTGTACACGGGCTTTAGTACTAGTGCAATATAAAAGGATGGGGGACGTCTCCCCTAAAAGAACAAATACCTCTATATTTGATAAGAGGAATATGGATCTGGTTAGATGTGAATGTTCCAGATAAAAACGTCTCTTGTAAAAGAATTGCAATTCTTTTACAAGAGACTTTTTATATGGAACACTCACATCTAACCAGATCCATATTCCTCTTATTAAATATAGAGGTATTTGTTCTGCTATTATTCAAGCACTGTAGCGCTACAGAATATCAGATATACATCTGACCCTTCACCTAATGTAACATCTGACTGATCACGTGACCACAACCACACACGCTGTAGGAAGGAGCCCTTCTGGACGCGGGCTGAGCCTCTGAGAAGGACTCGAGCAGTGAATAGTATCTGCAAATTCCATCTTCCTGCTAAAGGTAACATCCACCCCAGAGTAAAGGTATAATCCGCTCACAGACAGACACGTTCTTTCGCGAACAAGGAACTGCACTTCAGGTATTTAAAATACTTTAGAGTCAGCATGTATCTACTAATTCGCTGATAGTGTTTGATAATAATTCTATCCAGCAAACACCCACAGTTGGAAATAATCAGAAACATTTCTGGTATTACTTGATACTTTCCTCTCTAGAGAGAGACATTTGAGGAAACCTTTATGTTGGATTGTGAGACATTTTCTGCTTGTGTTGATTTTTTTATATTGCTTTTAGGGGAGACGTTCCCCATCCTTTTATATTGCATATTATTCATTGCTTTTATTTGTGTACAATAAATACTCTGTATATTATACTCCTATATCTCTCAAGCATGTTATTAGTCGCAGGGCTGCCCTGGTGCAATGATCGTAAAAAAGGGGCAGTCCATGCGAGTGGCGAGAAATGGCTCCTATTAAAAGTAATGAAGCTCGCTGGTTAGGAAAAGTTCGCTCCTTAGGGCGAAGTTATCAGGGAGCAGGGGGAGCACTTTAAAATTAAAATCCTGCAGCCAATATAACTCACATTATGCTGCTTTCTGCATATAGCATCTTACATGTGCCTATATTTTAGTATGCATTTGTTTTTCTATTGTGGTTATAAGTGTTTGTATTGCTTTGAGAAAAGCTCGCCACCTTTTAGTTGGCGAGACAAAACTGTGAGATCTGCAGTGCGAAAATCTTTATAGAATTACCCTGGGATTAGAGAGACATTTTCATATACGCCCATGGTAAGCCCATGTTCAGCCTATTTTAAGAAAAAACAACAATTACGCTTTGCATTTTGTATTTATCAATTAAAATTTCTGTGTGATTTTTGCACATCCAGTGTACTACAATTACGATTTACGCAGTGCATATTTAATTTGATTTATTCCTGTGTAAATTACATACAAATTTAAATTTTTTGTTAACATATGATTTTTGGTGAAGAATTTTGTTACGATTTTTGATGCACCTTAACAATACAATTTTTTCCTGCTTATTTTTGAGTGAATGGTTCAAATATTTGTTTTGTATAATGTTTAAAATACAAATTTTGTTGTGCACATTTCATATAAAAATACAGTATACGCCCCTTAGCGAGACGCCCTGTTTTCAGGGTAAAAAGTGGCTTTAGATCATTCCATTAGGGAAATAGAAGGACTGGCGACCATTCTGTAATCCTTTAAGGACACAGCTTTCAGTTTGCTCAATTGTTTTATGACGGAAAAATTCCGTCATATGTCCTTAAGAGGTTAATAATCTCGCCAGCCCAGAGGGCTTTCAATCATCGAGCCCATGATGAGATATAAGCAATGCATAATAAATAAAATAAACCAATAAAAATAAGATTTATGGTATAATTTATTTTAGTAATTCATATGAATTAAATATGTAATAATTCTTAAAAAGGTATATAGAGGTAATAGAGTTCTTTTACATCATTAAGGATTCAATGATTCCAGTGGGAATTCTTTCTTAATGGGAAAATTAATGGGTGTCCCTGTTTATCTTCTATACAGCAGTAGTTGGGGATTAAAAGAGCATTAAATACTTTGATATTGTAATATAAAATATTTAATTATGAATAATAAAAAACAGCTTTAAAGTATATGTTCACTATTTATTATGCCCCATTTCCTTTCATTTAAAGGATCAGTCTAGTCAAAATTAAACTTTCATGATTCAGATAGGGCACACAATTTTAAACAACTTTCCAATGTAATTTTATCATCAAATTTGCTTTGTTCTCTTGGTATTCTTTGTTGAAAGCTAAACCTAGGTAGGCTCATTTCTAAGACCTTAAAGGAGCATCTAAAATGCTATGTTTATAATTTTAAACATCTACTTGTATTACCAGATTGTGCATTATTATGTCTGCGAGACCAAGCACAAGATACCGCACCCTGCCCTATTAACTGCGCTCCACTTAGAATTTAGCCCTTAGCTTTGCAGGGTTGCTAGTTTTAAAATTATATAGTCTAAGGAATTAGAGCATGTCATTTTTTTTTTACTATAATGGCCCTTTAATAAGCTATTGTTATACAAAATATGTGACTATTAAAAGATATAAACAAAATAATAATAATGAAAATAATTTTTATAATAATAATAATAATAACAACTAGACGTGTATTTGTTCAGTTAAAAATGCAATTTTTTTAAAAAAAAATTGCTATTTATTTTGTTTTCATGAAACTAATAACCAAACAAATGCACCAACTGAATTTAAAGAAAACAAAGAAATACTATGTAAATGTGTCAGTATTGATTAGTTTTCTTTAAATTACATGCAGGGGTTAAAATACTTACCTCTAGCATGCTGGAGAGCTGCGCTAATCTAGACCCTTTTTCTTAGAAACCTGCGCTAATAGGAGGCTTTGTGCGCTGTGGATCCCAGAGCCTGAGTTATAGGAGGAGGTAATTTAGCTCAGACCTTGGGATATGCTGTGCTACGCCTCCTATTAGCGCGGGCCAGGGATCTAGGAGGAAGGGTAAGGATAAGCACTGCTCTCCAGAATGCTAGAGGTAAGTATATAACGTACAGGTGAACTTTTTCACCTGTAGAAAAAGAACATTTACTTTTGTTTAACAAATATTCAATATTATACGAAATAGTGCAGCAGGCAAATATTCAGGGAAACTAATTTCCCCAAATATTAGACATGTGTGCGTCTGAAAATGTAGTTTCGTTTTGTATCTATTCGGTATTTTTTTTTATTTGTTGCATTCGGATTGATTCATTATAAATCAATCATTCGTTTCAGATGCATTCTGATTGATTCATTATATAGCAGTCATTTGTTGCGGATGCATTTGGAAGTTCGTTGTGTTCGGAATCCGGATTAATTCGTTATGTTATGTTCCTTTGATTCGGATGGTTCCAACCAACACAAAAGGAATTATTTCACTGCTCTATCACACTAAATTAAATTGTAATATATCTCTATTTGTTTTTTTGCTAATAAATATGGAACGGCAAAGGAATTGTGATTAGTCCAGAGAGTCAGACTATTGCGTCATGGCCATTCGAATAAAACAAATTAATCCGAACTAATTTGGATGTTTCATTACAAATTAATTCAGATTAGTTTAGTTTCGGTACTAGGGTGATTCGGAGATTCGGATACATCCGAATCTCTGAATCACACGAATTTCGTCTGAATTATGATTTGGAATGAAACCAATTGCACTTGTCTACCAAATATTCTTTCCGAAAGATTTGATCAAACCGAATTTTATGTGTGCTGCACATGTCTCATAATAATCATGAAACCAATTAATAAATGAATGCCAATTATATAAAAAAAAAATCACTTTTAAAAATAGGACCAAAAGTGCTGCCAATATAATAACAAACTGTAGTGTGCAAGTAATGTCAGATTTTTCTAAAGTTTTTGCGCATGTATTACGAGTTGAAAACAAACGAGCACATGAATAATTGCTAACTTTAATGTGCGTTATTGAAATATTATATATAAAATATTAAAAAAGATTAATAAAAATTATTAAAAATGATAAAACATACTGCAAAAAATATAGATATAGTCTATGGATTATTTATAATATTTTACAGTATGTTTAATAATATTTAATCATATTTATTAATATTTTTAAAATTTTATATGTAATATTTCAATAACACACATTGATATTAGCAATTCTTCATGTGCGCTTACCCAACCGTGTTAATCCTAAATTGCTAACCCCTATACGCGTTATGCATATTTTACATTCCAATGTTCTTCACATAAAAAATAATGTACTATTTTTATTATATATATATATATATATATATATATATTATATATATATATATATATATATATATATGCCTCTGTTGAAGAAGGGTTTTTCTTATAATTCCCTTCAAAACACGTCAGGTTATTTACTGTACATCTTGTACAGATCACCAGCCGTATCTTTGCTCTTTAGACAAATTTCACCCACTGCTGCTGCTATTGCTTACACTGCCATTTCCGGTGGCCACCGGTTTCCGCTGTTGAGCACCTATATACACAGACGCTTATCTGTTACCTCATTCCATTGAGGTCTCAGTTTGTAAGTGTATCTTAAACTGTTTATGTATGTGTCATTTACACCTCCATTAAAACAGAGTTGCACTATTATTTGTGTTTCCATTTTTGTTTTTCATACCCGATAATCCCTTATAAAAAAATCTAGACTTGGGATCCATTGGCATTTTATATATTCAAGTGCCAAATATTTTAAAGTGATCAATACAACATTGGAGTATCTGGCCTGCTTATAAAGACACAGAGTATACAATTCCTGAATACAGCTTTATCTGTCCACTCATGCCTGCCTTACCTCATATGATTGAGGTTGCTTCTAGTAAGTGAATACCCAATAGGGGGTCTTTACCTGAAGATCTTTATTGATATCCATTTAAACTATATATTTTCTCAAGGAAATTCATTGTTATCCATATGAACTGTATATTTGCTTGTTTTTAATTGTGAAATAGCTCAGCTGAGTTACACAGACATATGCTTAAAGCACATATATTACTAGTATTATATCATTACTAGGATTTGATCATCTCCACATGTCATCATATATAGGGTGCCTTGGTTTTTAGCTTGATGATTATTAGTTTTGTTGAGTGTTTTTATACTTATTAATTTAATATCACTATTAGGTAGCAATATGTACCACTGTTGTCCCCTATATGCACTCGACTCCAGTTGAAACCCATATCCATTTGAGTTTTAGTATTCACGGTTTTCTCTTTGCTATTGCTATCCTCTTTAGATCCAGAGAGTGTATATCTATATATTTTGTTATTTTGTATCACCAATATCTTTGAATACAGAGTATACATATATATTACTATTTTCTTTTTAAAAAAGTTAGTTTTATGTAGTGTCATTTTATAGCGCTGAGGTGTTTAAACAGTTGACCCTTTCTTTCTTTATATATATATATATATATATATATATATATATATATGGCAATGTTCATGTCAAATACATATCAATATCTATATATCTATAGGAATAGATATACAGGTATAGGTATATATAGATTTATATGCCAATATGTATTTACAATAAAAAGTACATTTTTCTGTATGTGAAGAACTTTAGAATGTGAACTATTAATAACTCTTGTCGAGTTAGCGCGCGGGTATAGGTGTTTGTCTTTTTTTTCAGTTTGAGCTCTCCATTGACTTTTATGGGGAGAATATGTTAACGCGGTCACGATATTTAGTTACTTACTTTTAACTTGTAATAGGAGTGCAACCCTATACGTGCAAAAAGCCTCAATCTAGCGAAGTTAACTCAGGAGCACAAAATAGCACTCCATTCATAATCTAGCCCTGAGTCTGATATTATTAGAACAGATTTTTGATTTTTCAAATAAATCTGGTGCTGTTTTTCAGGCATAAGATCCTTACATCCTTATTTAGCAAATCCACATATCATAATAAATGCAAACAATGTTGTTTAATGCATGCTAACCACCAATAAGACTAATAAGAAAAACATAAAATCTTATTTGGATGTTACCAGCTGTTCATTCCTTTTCTTATTTATGAGGCCACCTCTCTGGCTTCGTTTAAGCTTCCAGAGCTAATTAGCGATACGAGGTATGCTGGCAGATCACTCTGTTACCTAAGTGTGGAGATCTGGCTATTGGCCCACTTGGAATTTGTCTGCTAGATTTCTCTGGTCAACAAGCAGGAGCGATGATGAGCTTACATGGAAATTTTTAAAAGCAAAACAAAACTCTGGAAATAGGCCAACACCTTTATTTCCCTTTTAATTCTTGGCAAAAAAACAAATTTAGAATAATGATCAGTGTGTACACTGAGTAAAATTTTGGTCTTCCATTGAAAACAGGGACCTGTTTACTCCGCTAGTAAGCTATGAAGGCATTTGTAGAGTAGTAGTGTTCAGTTTTATTTTTTTTTACCAGTGTTATAAGACTTAAAAATCTACTCGCGTGCAAGTTGACTCAAATAAAGATTACACATTGAGGTTTTATCTCCTTCATATACAGAAATATAAATATAAAGTAATTTAAAATACAAAGTGCAAAGTGTAAATACAGCAAAACTGTCATGTCATGCAGTGCTATATTGCAGGCCCTAGGTGAGGCAGATATGTGCAGCCAACAATCAGCAGCTAACTCACAGTAGTTGTTTCTATAAGTGCAAGTAGGCCGTGAGATATTCAAAAGGAATCTGTGCAATGTTTAGAAATCCGGCAAAATATTGAAAAGGGCTGAGAGTACTGTTTAAAGGCAGCACTGCCGAGAGGCGTTTTGCCATACATTTCAGTGGGTGTTGATGCTTCTCTGATACTGTCAATATATTCAAAACAGTATCTCCGCCTACATCGAAGGTGAAATGTAAATGATCTATTTACACAGCACTGCATGACAATGCAATTTACATGTCTCAACAGAAACTCAACCCCTGTTCCTACAATACAATAGTGAGTTAAACATATCAATAATACACCTGTAGGAGCTGGAGGATTGTTGGTATATGATATATGTATATACATTGTTTAATGTATTTGTATGGTATAGTATAATGTTAGAATATGCATGTAAACTGTAAGCGTGATTGTACAAATCTATCGGCCAGAGTCCGAGTTTTGTGTTAGAGGCTATGCGGTGCTAACGAGCAGTTTTCTCTCACCGCTCACTTACCTGCAGCGCTGGAATTACAGGGTTTTACAAACCCGGCGTTAAAAAGCAAAAAGTGAGAATTTATCAAAATTGTGCTCATTACCACACTCCAATACCAGCACTGCTTAAGTCAACGGTGAGCTGGTCGTATGTGCTTGTGCATGATTTCCCCATAGGAATCATTGGGGAGAGCCGGCTTAGAAAAAGTCTAACACCTGCAAAAAAGCAGCGTACAACTCAGTAACGCAGCCCCATTGATTCCTATGGGGAAACACATTTTATGTTTACACCTAACACCCTAACATGAACCCGAGTCTAAACACCCCTAATCTTATACTTATTAACCCCTAATCTGCCGCCCCCAACATTGTCGCCACCTACATTATACTTATTAACCCCTAATATGCCGCTCGGACACCGCCACCACCTACATTATACTTATTAACCCCTAATCTGCTGCCCCCAACATTGCCGACACCTACATTATTTTTATTAACTCCTAATCTGCCACCCCCGACATTGTCGCCACCTACATTATACTTATTAACCCCTAATATGCCGCTCAGACACCGCCGCCACCTACATTATACTTATTAACCCCTAATCTGCTGCCCCCAACATCGCCGACACCTACATTATTGTTATTAACCCCTAATCTGCCGCCCCCGACATCGTTGCCACCTACATTATACTTATTAACCCCTAATCTACCTCTCCGGACATCGCCGCCACTAAAATAAACATATTAACCCATAAACTGCCGCACTCCCGCCTCGCAAACATTAGTTAAATATTATTAACCCCTAATCTGCCGTCCCTAACATTGCCGCCACCTAACTACATTTATTAACCCCTAATCTGCCGCCCCCAACATCGCCGCCACTATACTAAATGTATTAACCCCTAAACCTAAGTCTAACCCTAACCCTAACACCCCCTAACTTAAATATAATTACAATAAATCTAAATAAAAATTAATATTATTACCTAAATAATTCCTATTTAAAACTAAATACTTACCTATAAAATAAACCCTAAGATAGCTACAATATAACTAATAGTTACAATAACCTAAGTTACAATAACACCTAACACTACACTACAATTAAATAAATGAACTAAATTAAAAACAATTAAATAAATTAAATTAAATTAGCTAAATCACAAAAAACAACAACTAAATTACAGAAAATAAACAAAATAAAAGATATTTAAACTAATTACACCTAATCTAATAGCCCTATCAAAATAAAAAAGCCCCCCCAAAATAAAAAAAAAACCCTAGCCTAAACTAAACTAAACTACCAATAGCCCTTAAAAAGGCCTTTTGCGGGGCATTGCCCCAAAGAAATCAGCTCTTTTACCTGTAAAAAAAAATACAAACAACCCCCCCAACAGTAAAACCCACTACCCACACAACCAACCCCCCAAATAAAATACAGACGGCATCTTCTAGCTTCATCCATCCGATGCAGAGCGGCTCCATCTTCAAGACATCCGACGCAGAGCATCCTCTTCATCCGGAGTCTTCTTACTGAATGACGGTTCCTTTAAGTGACATAATCAAAGATGGCGTCCCTTAGATTCCGATTGGCTGATAGAATTCTATCAGCCAATCGGAATTAAGGTAGAAAAAATCCTATTGGCTGAAAATATAGAATTAAGGTAGAAAAAATCCTATTGAACTTCAATCCTATTGGCTGATTGCATCAGCCAATAGGATTTTTTCTACCTTAATTCCAATTGGCTGATAGAATTCTATCAGCCAATCGGAATCTAAGGGACACCATCTTGGATGACGTCCCTTAAAGGAACCGTCATTCAGTAAGAAGACTCCGGATGAAAAGGATGCTCTGCGTCGGATGTCTTGAATATGGAGCCACTCTGCATCGGATGGCTGAAGATAGAAGATGCCGTCTGGATGAAGACTTCTGCCCGTCTGGAGGACCACTTTGCCCGGCTTGTATAAAGACTTCTCCTGGCTTCGTTGAGGACTTTGACCCGGTTGGATGAAGACTTCTGCCGCTTCCTTGAGGATGGATGTCCGGTCTTCAGAACAGTAAGTCGATCTTCAGGGGGTTAATGTTAGGTTTTTTTAAGGGTGTATTGGGTGGGTTTTATTTTTAGGTTAGGGCTTTGGGCCGCAAAAGAGCTAACTGCCCTTTTAAGGGCAATGCCCATCCAAATGCCCTTTTCAGGGCAATAGGGAGCTTAGGTTTTTTTAGTTAGTATTTTATTTGGGGGTTGGTTGTGTGGGTGGTGGGTTTTACTGTTGGGGGGGTTGGTTGTATTTTTTTTACAGGTAAAAGAGCTAATTTCTTTGGGGCAATGCCCCGCAAAAGGCCCTTTCTAAGGGCTATTGGTAGTTTAGTTTAGGCTAGGATTTTTTTTATTTTGGGTGGGCTTTTTTATTTTGATAGGGCTATTAGATTAGGTGTAATTAGTTTAAATATCTTTTAATTTGTTTATTATTTTCTGTAATTTAGTGTTGTTTTTTGTGATTTAGCTAATTTAATTTAATTTATTTAATTGATTTTAATTTAGTTAATTTATTTAATTATAGTGTAGTGTTAGGTGTTATTGTAACTTAGGTTAGGTTTTATTTTACAGGTAAATTTGTATTTATTTTAGCTAGGTAGTTATTAAATAGTTAATAACTATTTAATAACTATTCTACCTAGTTAAAATAAATACAAACTTGCCTATAAAATAAAAATAAACCCTAAGCTAGATACAATGTAACTATTAGATTAAATATATTGTAGCTAGCTTAGGGTTTATTTTATAGGTAAGTATTTAGTTTTAAATAGGAATTATTTAGGTAATAATATTAATTTTAGTTAGATTTATTTAAATTAAATTTAAGTTAGGGGGTGTTAGGGTTAGGGTTAGACTTAGGTTTAGGGGTTAATAAATTTAGAATAGTGGCGGCGACGTTGGGAGCGGCAGATTAGGGGTTAATAAATATAATGTAGGTGGCGGCGATTAGGCAGATTAGGGGTTAATAATATTTAGCTAGTGTTTGCGAGGCGGGAGTGTGGCGGTTTAGGGGTTATTATGTTTATTCTAGTGGCGGCGATGTCCGGAGCAGCAGATTAGGGGTTAAAAATGTATTTTAGTGTTTGCGATGCGGGAGGGCCTCAGTTTAGGGGTTAATAGGTAGTTTATGCGTGTTAGTGTACTTTTTAGCACTTTAGTTATGAGTTTTATGTTACGGCGTTGTACCATAAAACTCTTAACTACTGACTTTAAAATGCGTTAGGGATCTTGGAGGTAGAGGGTGTACCGCTCACTTTTTGGCCTCCCAGGACAGACTCCTAATACCGGCGCTATGGAAGTCCCATAGAAAATAGACTTTACAAAGTTTACGTAAGTCGTTTTGCGGTAAGGCCAAAGAAGTGTGCAGTGCCCCTAAACCTGCAAGACTTGTAATACCAGCAGTAGTGAAAAAGCAGCGTTAGGACCTGTTAACGCTGCTTTTTCAGCCTAATGCACAACTCGTAATCTAGCCGTATGTTTTTTTAAACTTATTTTTTTTTTTTTTTTTTTAAATAGTTTTTATTGAGGTAAGTCAAATGGCATACAGCTTATGCATTTCAACAAATATAAACAATAACATAACATGGTACATAAACTTTAAAGCATGAGGCGTGTGAACACCTCGGGTAGAACACGTACCTCGTTTTTACAGAGGCCGTCATGTTAGAGTCAAACTGGGCAGTACAGAACACATTTGCCCAGTCTAGTGGTTATGTAACTAGGACGGCTTTAAATACAGTAGGTAGAGTCATTAGGACTAATGCAATAAGGAGAAAAAAAGAAAAAACAGTAAAAAAAAACCCCAGATGTTGTAGGCATAATGAGTAAAAGAATAACGATGAGGTCTAGCTTCACAGCGTGCATTGTGTGGGAGACAAGAGAGGCCGTAATGATCCAGCCACTGGCTCTCTTGGTCGTCCCGTGTCTGGCTTCCTCACCTAACAGGGTGTCAGGGGAGGTCTCTAAGGGTGTGTCGGTAAGGTCAGGTGTTGTGCAGTCTGGTTGTGTATTGAATCAGACATGTGGGTGTCCCAAGGATCCCAGATGAGGCAGAAATCTGACAATTTCTTACGTTCATTGTAGACATAGGTCTCCATGTTTCTAATGTAGTTCACACATTCTATTACTCCCCGCCATTTGGGGGGCTGGCTTTTCTTCCAGTTTCTGGCAACCAACAGCTTTGTGGAAATGAGGATATATATAAGTAAATTTCGTTTAATGTTAGGGAGCGAGTCTACCCCTATATGCAGAAGCGCCAGAGCCGGTTTCAGTGTTTCTACGAGCTCTAATTTCTTGCATAGGGTTTCTACCCTTTTCCAAGTGTCTGTCAATCTTGGGCAAGACCACCAGACATGGATCGGGGTGCCCCGTTCACCGCATTCCCGCCAGCACATGGGCGAGTGATCGGGGTAGAGTCTTTGCAGTTTAGTGGGTACTAAATGCCATCTCGTAATGAGTTTGAAATAGAGCTCGTACAAAGTAACACAGTGGGTAGCCTTTTTAGTGATACTGATTGTTTCCTCCCATACTTCTAATGGGTAGGTACATTGTAGGTCTTTTTCCCATGCCTCCATATGGATCGTTTTAGAGGGGATGGAGTCTCCTAATAAGCACTGATAATGCACAGTAAGAGGTTTGTAGAGTTGGAGATTAGCCCTCCATCTCTGTTCCCACAGTGTGGGGACCCTCAATTCATCGTCTAAGAAACCCCAGGATTTCATAAGCGCTCGGAGGCGTAGGAGTGTGAAGTGGAATCTCGGGGCCACTGTAGGTAGGGCTAGCATGGTCGTATGGGCTTTCAGTTTCCTATTATCATAGAAATCAGACAGAGAAGCCACTCCCGTGGTAGACCACGAGCTGGTGGGGATATCAGGTAGTCCCAGGAGGAGGCCCCGAATAGAATGTGCAGGCGAGGGGTGCGGGGCAATGAGTCTGCTATGTCTCAGTTTCAACCAGGTTTCCTGGCATCCCTTGACTATATCATTAGAAATGTGAATTTTTGCCCGCCAATGCGGCGGGAGCCATAGAAGGTCCTCTAATTCCACCAGAGCCGGCAAGGAAGCCTGCTCTATCTCTCTCCATCTGGTCGCCGGCAGGTCATTGCCCCATGCTGAGGCATGGGTGATCATTGCTGCCTCATGGTATTTCCTCACATTAGGAAGACCCGCTCCTCCTTTCTCTACAGGCATTTGTAGTATATGGGCTGCAACTCGAGGTCTCTTATCTTGCCAAGTGTAGGCATTGAAGACAGTCTGGAACTTCCGAGTCAGAGAGGTCGGAAGTGGGATGGGAATACATCGAAACGCGTATGTGAGCCTGGGTAGGACCATCATTTTGAGGGCCGCCACTCTACCGAACCACGAGATCTCACTATATCTATTGGTGGTCAATTCGAATGTAATCTCCTTCAGCAGTTTCTCATAATTTTATTTAATGATGATGTGTTTAGAGTGGGAGAGAAACACTCCTAGGTGTCTAATTCCCTTGGTGGACCAATTAAAAGGGTATAGTAGTCGAATGCTGTGTTCCTCCTCCAAGGGGAGGTTAAGGGAGTACACTTCAGTTTTGTTAGCATTTATTTTGTAATAGGAAAGTTCGCCAAATTTCTGCAGTAAGCGAAATAATGGAGGGAGGGAATCCAGAGGATCCGTGAGAAAGACCGTGAGGTCGTCTGCGAACAAAGCCAGCTTCTGTATGGTGTCATGGAGCTGGAGCCCCTGTATTTCAGGGCATTTCCTAATGGCTGCGCCTAGGGGTTCGATCGCTAGTACGAACAGTAAGGGGGACAGGGGGCAACCCTGCCTCGTCCCGTTCGCTATCCGTATTGTAGGGGAGCAGAAACCCAAACCTCTCACCACAGCAGTGGGGCATGAATAGAGCGCCATAGCAGCTCTGATGTATTTATCCGGTAGACCGAACGCCTCCATGATCTGGGTTAAGTAAGCCCACCTCACTCTGTCAAACGCTTTTTCAGCGTCGAGTGACAGAGTGAGTATGGGCAGGCCCAAATCCGCCACTTCTGCGTATATGTTCAAGAGGCGGCGAGTATTATCAGAACCTTGTCTATTAAGGACAAAGCCCACTTGGTCAAGATGTATGAGTGACTGAAGATGTACATTCAGTCTATTGGCGAGGATCTTGGCGTAGATCTTGGCGTCAACATTAATGAGCGAGATGGGCCTGTAGCTGGAGCATAGCGATGGGTCCTTACCCTCCTTATGAATTGTGGTGATGTTGGCCTCCAGAAATTCCGGGAGGAACTCACCACGCTGGGCCACTCTATTAAAGAGACGGAGTAGGATAGGAGAAAGTAGAGGACCGAGGTTCTGATAGAAGGTGACCGTGAATCCATCAGGTCCCGGGGCTTTGTGGGGGGTCAGATCGGCTATGGCCTTGCTGACTTCCTCCAGTGTAAATTGCTGTGTTAATGCAGCTCTGGCATCATCTGGTAATGTGGGTAGGTTCAAGTCTCCCAGGAACCGACGAATGTCGTCCGGGGTGGCTTCATTGATCTGCTCAGTCGACGCTATATTATATAGGGAGGAGTAATAATCTGCAAAGGCCACTCCTATTGCTTTAGGGGAGTGAACTGGGCCCTGTTGGGTGGTGATGGAGGCTATCCTACTCTGCTGTGTGCGTTTTCTGAGCTTATTGGCTAACAGCCTGTCTGCTCTATTGCCTTTGTAGTAGTACAGCTGTTTAAGTCTATGTAAGTTGTCTTGCACTCGCAGAGTTTCCCGTTTGGCTATTTCTTCCCTAATGCGGCCTATCAGTTGGGATAATCGGGATTCAGGGCTTGATTTTTAAACTTATTTTAAGATTATGATTGCACATTCTCAATATTTATACTTCCATTCAATTGAGTGAGTGATCGCAATATTCACATTTCCATAATATTGAGAATGCAATTGTTCGTTTGCAATATTAATATTTCATAATATTGCGATTGTGATTGTCTGTCGTGTTTTACTTATAATATTGTGATCACACTGTAGCAAACATGTTCTATATTAATCTATATCTATAGATAAAGATTAATATAGAACACGTTTGCTACAGTGCGATCTCAGTATTATAAGTAAAACACAATCGTGCAATTGCAATCACAATATTATGAAATATGAATATTGTGAATGCGCAATCACGTTCTCAGTATCATGGAAATATGAATATTGCGATCATGATTGCGTGTTCTCAATATAATGGAAACATGAATATTGAAAACGTGTAAACACAATCTTAAATTAAGTTTAAAAAAAACACGCTTAAGGACACTATAGAATATTTGTACAATCATCCTTACAGTTAAAATACTTATTCTAACATTATGCTATACAATCACCAGCTCCTATAGTTTTAATAGGAAGTTTTTTTTTGTCTTTATTACCAAAGGAGATTGCAGACAAATATATAGGCGTTCCATGGGAGTTTCAAGGTGGTTCCATGCGAGTAATCTTTGTTTTGATGGGGAAACATTGCCGTGGGTTTAAATATTCAAAGCACTATCCTTACCTTAGCTATACCTTTTCATCTATATCATTCTCGAAAGCTTTGCAGTGGCGATGTTTCCCAGTGTGACAAATTTAGTGAATGTGCAGTAAAACTGAATATATATATATATATATATATATACACACACACACATATATAATTTGATGTTACTACACAGAGAAAACATTTTATTTTTTCGCGAACACACAATTTATTTTGTGTAAACACGTTTTAAAGAAAGCCCTGCCCCCTACATTGCAGCTACTAGGCAATGTTGGCAGACTTTTGCCGAAGTTGCAATCCCCAATATATCCTATGGATGACTCATTGCCACTCGTCAGCACAACAATGTTCAGTCCACTTTTTTAGAATATATCGCCAGACTGAAGGACCGAGGCAATTTCTCAACAATCTGAAGATGTTTTGAATGATAAAATTGGGCAAGACAGAAGACAATTATTCCAGCTGTGCTATTCCTTTGTGAATAATCTTTAAGGGAGACCTATGAAAAATTCCACTGAGGAAGCAACTCCGGCAACAAGGAAAAAATCTCCACCTTAATCCTGAAAAGTTAGCTTTGGAGGTTCAGTAGTGTGGATTAAGGAAGGTCAGCCTTGTGTCATTATTTATTACTTTTTTTTTTACTTTTCTAAAAGCTTAGGAACCTAGAATATTTTACTATTTTAAGAGGTTGAAGTATAGTAAGGTGATTGATTTGGTGGTCTTGGAAGATTGATGGTATCCTGCAAGGTTTATGGGTTAGCACTCTGAAGGTGCACATCCAGTTATTTTGGTGGTTTCTATATGCTTATGAATATAATCTCCACTGATTTTGTAGCTCTTCTGGGCATTGATAACTATTATACCCTCATATAGATATATGGTACCTCCTTGTTATTTGCAGTTGGAAGAGTCTCAGATGTTCTAGTCACAACATTGCAGTTTAGTTTTACTTGGCTCAATTTTGTTTTCATGGCAACCTTTAATCTCCCATAGAGCTGATAGGCTATGAACATCCATTTTCTAAAGAACCAACTGCAAAATGGTTTCATGTGAAAGCATTATATTCTTTTCCTGAATCCCTTCTTTTTATCTGGGAATCAGCATGCCTGTTCACGCAGAGCTAGTAACTAGTAATTACAAGTAACTGAACATGATTGCGCATGTAGATTTCATCTGTAAAAGTCAAAAGGATATGCCAATCATACCCTCTATAATATTCTTAGATCAAAAAGCAACATAAAAAAGGGAAATGGCAAGAACAAATACAGAGGAGAGGAGAGAATCAAGAGTGTGTTTATATACCTGTATATATTATATATATATTATATATATATATATATATATATATATATATATATATATACAGTATATATATATATATATATATATATATATATATATATATCTTCAGGACTTTTCAGAAAAACCTAATAAAGCTCTTCAAGCATCACATTGCCACATAATGTCTCAGTTCATTCTAACAACAGAAAATGTTTATTCTTTTTCTATCTATAATTTTTTTCATATCTGTATGCCTCCTCAGTGCTAGAAGGCTTAAAAATCTACTCACGTGCAAGTTGACTCAAATAAAGAGTACACTTTGATGTCAACATGGGTCAGCGTCAGCTTACACAAGCTTTCATGAGGATTATAAAGCACTAGTGTCAATACATAAAATATGTAATAAGAAACACAAACTACGCTGTCAATGTGTAAATGTTCATGGACAGAACCAACAATCAGTTATAAGGGTAGACCTCAACTGATATACAAAATATAGACATATTTAAAAAAACAAAAAAACAAAACAAAAGCAAAACAATAATACTTGTTGAGCAAAATTTAGTGATCTTATTTTTGCCACTATGCAACAATTGAATTTCTTACAATTTGTATGTCAGTAAATAATAACAGCTCTTTATGGCTGGTCACACTGACCTTCAATAAAGAACATCTGACCCCTGCTGCATTAATAGTAGAACCTATAGTATATAGGTACCGGTGTTAGTTATTACATAAAGGGATTTTCTAATTCAACCTCCTCACCACTCACAGACCTATGAAACCCTTATAACCTCACCTTCTGCAGTTAACGCTAACTGCACTGGCCCCCTAACAGATATTAACTCTAACTACATTAGCTCTTATCACTATTAACCCTAGACATTTTCTGTTTTTAAATGTGACCTCTCTCCAAAGCTATTAACCCTATCTGCTATTAGCACCAGACACTTACCATTTATAACAACTCAATCCATGATCTTTCCCACTGTTAGTAACCCCAAATGTACCTCCCCACAACTTTAAACACCTTAAGCCCAGCCCTCTACAGCCTACTTGCCTCCCTACAACAAATTAATTTCCGGACCACCTGGTACCCAAGGCCACATCACACAAAATTGTTCTGCAAAAATCATATTTTATGGAAACATTTAAATTTGTAGTGAAATTACAGTGGAGAAAAACTATCTAAGGCACACAGTAAAAATCATAATAAAACTACACTGCACATGCAAAAAATGCTGTGAAGTTCATAAAATGAAATTCAAAGCTTATTGTTTTTTTTATTGTAAAAAGAGTTTCCCCACCTATGCTAGTGGGCTGTTCCATGGGCATAGCTGACATTTCTGTGTGAGGTCTGGTGTATTCCTAAATGTTTTACTCCAGCAAAACTTGCAGCTTTATCTTACAATCTGAAAGGTATTGTGTAAAAATATGCCAAACACTGATTACTTTAAAATATAAACACATGTATATAAAAATAGGGGTGATTTTAAGATACTACAGGCTAAAAGCAGAGTAATCTCATCACTATTGGCTGCTTGATTTAATTTATAAAGTGCAACCCTGTTCCCTTTTTACTTTGCTCACCCCAGCAAAGTTTCCCTTTCCAGCGCATGCGTGATTACTTTCCATGGGTGACATCCCACAACTGCCAGAGACAGCCCCTCTTTGTTTTAGATAATTCACCTAGGGCAGCCCCTGCGAGCGTCGGTGTGTTTTTTTAGGTCTGATCCAGAAAATGTTAGATGATTTAGTCCTTAGAGAGAACAATTGATAATGAACAATTTAGTAACTATCTCTTCCACCCACAGTGTAATTTCTTCTGCACTTTCTTGTTTACATAAGATTTTCTATAACCAGTAATTCCGAACTGAAAATTTCAGTATAGGTGGGAATACAACAGGCAAAAACAACTATTTCAAATGATAAAATAAAGATAAATTTGTAAACAATGGATTACATCCCAGCAGGTAAAATGGATAGTTGGGAACACATTAAAGGAGAAAACCCCACAGTAGACTGTCCCTTTAAATTTCTGTTGCAGGCTTGCATGTAGACTCGTCTTTGACTTTTGTTAAATCAGACATCCCTAGTAGCACCATGACAAATGTAAAGGTTTGCATTCACTACATAAAGCATTAGTGTGGATGGGGTATCTGCAATATTCACCATTAACAAATCATTCAATAATCTTTTCTAAATAATTAGAATATACTCTGTTGTTATTGTTTACTGTTTAAACTCACAGGGCCAGATTACCAGTGGAGTGCTTTTTATCGATTTTGCTAGAGCACTAATTGTGCTAGAAGTAAACTTTTTGCTTGCGTCAGGTTGCGCTGGTATGACAAGTTGAAAGTAAAGAGTTAGCGCTCTTGCGCTAACTGGATGAGCGCAAAAAGACGAACTTAGAATATGGCGCGTGATAACCAATGGAGCAAAAAAGTGGAAAAAAACCTGAACACCCTACTTGTGGGAAAACCCGATCGCTTATACTCATGTGCACTAACCTGACATGAAAATATGAATGTTTCGCATTCCAATGTTCTGCACATAGAAGAATATGTTCTATTTATTCATAAATAAATAATTCTACATGTATCTGATGTTTTTTAGTACAATATTTCTATACCTATATATATATATATATATATATATATACAGTATATATATATATATATATATATATAGAGAGAGAGAGAGAGAGAGAGAGAGAGATGATTATATATAAAGGTATAGCTATATACAGATATATATATATATAGGAATATCTATTTAGAAATACTTAGGACATATTCTGCTATGTGCAGAACATTGGAATGTCAAATATTTACAGTAAATACACACTATGACACTTTATTAAATACTAGGCGATAAGCTTGCCCAGAGGGCAGTCTATGTTTAAAAAATACAAACCCCCAAGCTAATTTTACTAAAAATAAAAAAAATGTAAAATTAATCAATTTGGGGTACCTTGTATTCCAAATGGATGATTTTTTTAATGTTTTTATGTATTTATATGTGTGTATTTATATGTGTGCGTATATGGCTGATGTTCCGATCAGCCAATAGAATGCGAGCTCAATCTGACTGAATCAGCCAATCAGATTTTTCTAACTTAATTCCGATTGGCTGATAGAATCCTATCAGCCAATCGGAATTCGGCGGACGCCATCTTGGATGACGTCATTTAAAGGTACCTCATTCCAAGTTCAGTAGTCGTCCGGGATGGATGCTCCGCGGCGGAAGAATGAAGACTTTGCTGCCGCTTGGAGGAAGACGTCGCCGGAGGAAGAATTCTTCTTTGCCGCTTGGAGGAAGACATCCCGGAGGAAGAATTCTTCTTTGCCGCTTGGAGGAAGACATCACCCGGATCGGATCAGGAGTTCGGCCCGGTGTGGTGAAGACAAGGTAGGGAGATCTTCAAGGGGGGTAGTGTTAGGCTTTTTTAAGGGGGGTTTGGGTGGTTTTAGAATAGGGGTATGTGGGTGGTGGGTTGTAATGGGGGGGGGGTATTGTATTTGTATGCAAAAGAGCAGAATTCTTTGGGGCATGCCCCACAAAAGGCCCTTTTAAGGGCTGGTAAGGTAAAGAGCTTTGAAATTTGTTTAATTTAGAATAGGGCAGGGAATTTTTTTTATTTTGGGGGTTTATTATTTTATTAGGGGGCTTAGAATAGGTGTAATTAGCTTAAAAATCTTGTAATCTTTTTTTATTTTTTGTAATTTAGTGTTTGTTTTTTTTTGTAATTTAGTTTAGTTAATTTAATTGTATTTTTAGATAGATGTTTGTAGTTTATTTAATTTATTGATAGTGTAGGTGTATTTGTAACTTAGGTTAGGATTTATTTTACAGGTAATTGGGTAATTATTTTAACTAGGTAGATATTAAATAGTTAATAACTATTTAATAGCTATTATACCTAGTTAAAATAATTAACAATTTACCTGTAAAATAAATATTAACCCTAACATAGCTACAATGTAATTATTAATTATATTGTAGCTATCTTAGGGTTTATTTTATAGGTAAGTATTTAGATTTAAATAGGAATATTTTAGTTTATAAATGAATTAGATTAATTTAATATAAATTTAGTTAGGGGTGTTAGGGTTAGATAGAGTTAATATAGTTAATATAAATACTATAGTAACTATATTAACTATATTAACCCTAATATAATTAGGGTTAATATAGTTAATATATATAATGTAATACCTATATTAACTATAATATACTTAGGGTTAATATAGATAACATAGCTGGCGGCGGGGTAGGTAGATTAAATAAGGGGTTAATCATTTTAATAGAGATGGCGGCGGTGTAAGTGGGTTACATTAGGGGTTAATAATATTAATATAGCTGGCGGCGGTATAGGGGGATTAGATTAGGGGTTAATAATTTTTATATAGGTGGCGGCGGTGTAAGGGGTCAGATTAGGGGATAGATAAGGTAGATGACAGCGGTGTAAGGGGTTCTAATTAGGGGATAGATAAGGTAGATGGTGGCGGTTTTAGGGGCTCACAGTAGGGGGTTAGTTTATGTAGATGGCGGCGGGGTCCGGGAGCGGCGGTTTAGGGGTTAATAACTTTATTAGGGATTTCGGGGGGGGGGGGGGATCGCGGTTGACAGGTAGATAGACATTGCGCATGCGTTAGGTGTTAGGTTTATTTTAGCAGCCAGTTTAGGGAGTTACGGGGCTCCAATAGTCAGCGTAAGGCTTCTTACGGCTGCTTTTTGTGGCGAGGTGAAAATGGAGTACGTTTTCTCCATTTTCGCCACGTAAGTCCTTACGCTGCATATTGGATACCAAACTGCGCGGGTTTGGTATACCTGCCTATAGCCCAAAAAACTACGGGCGACGGCAGAAATATACGCACGTAACTTCTAGGTTACGCCGTATATGTGATACCAAATCCGCGCAAATATTGGCGTCGCCGGCTTTTGCGGGCGACGATTTTTATCGGATGGACCCCATGATCTGTATCTGCTAGTTAGCAAGTTCCATTGTAAGCAATGGGACAAGAAAAGACAAATACAGTGGAACACAGAGAAATAGCATGTACATGTAACATAGTAACATAGTAGATGAGGTTGAAAAAAGACCGAAGTCCATCGAGTTCAACCTATACAAATCTAATACTTAAAAGAAAAACAGTTGAGCTTAAATTAATCCCACTAAAAAGTGACCCATTTAATATAAGCAATCATATCCATGAATTTTGTTTCTAGCCATAAATGTATCCAAACAATTTTTAATTGTACTAGGGTATTGGCATTCACCACCTCCTTTGGTAATGAGTTCCACAATTTTATTTGCTCTTACAGTGAAAAAACGTTTCCGTTGCAGGAGATTAAATCTCCTTTCCTCCAACCTTAAATTGTTACCTCTTGTCACAATCAATTTTCTTGGAATAAACAGAGCTTCTGCCATCTCTGTATATGGGCCTTGAATATATTTGTATAAAGTAATCATGTCACCTCTTAAGCACCTTTTTTCTAGGGAAAACAGACCCAGTTTGGCTAGCCTCTCCTTATTGCTTAAATTCTCTATTCCCCTTATTAGCTTTGTGGTTCTTCTCTGAACTTTTTCTAGTTCTGCAATATCTTTTTCTGCGATCGGTCCCCAGAACTGCACTCCATACTCAAGGTGAGGTCTTACCAGGGATTTATATAGTGACAGAATTATGCTTTCCTCCCTTAAATCAATGCCTCTTTTAATACATGCTAGTATCTTATTAACCTTTGAAGCCACTGCCCTGCATTGTGCATCCATCTTTAGCTTGTTATCTATTACTACTCTCACATCTCTTTTCTCCTCTGTTTGGCTGTCTTGTCCTATTTAAATAATATATAGGGGCATATTTATCAAGCTCTGTATGGAGCTTGATGCCCTGTGTTTCCTCTCCGGAAACAGAAGTTATAACCTGTCCGTCTGCTCTGCTTGGATACGATCGGGTTGATTGACACCCCCTGCCAGCCTGCAGGGGGCAGGATTGCACCAGCAGTTCACAATGCTGAGAGCGTATGCTGTCTGCATTTATCGATGTGCAGCGGAAATGATCTGCAATTGTGTATACTATTGTGTATACTGAAGAAAAGAACTGGTTTAGTACCTCAGCTTTCTCCCTGTCACTGTTAATCATGCTACCCTCCACGCATTTCAGTGTACCTACATTGTCCTTCTTAGATTTTTTGCTATTTATGTACTTAAAGAACCTTTTAGTGTTAGACTTAGAATCCTTTGCAATTAATCTTTCATTTTCAATTTTGGCTAATTTGATTGCCTTTTTGCATGCTTTGTTACATTCCTTATAAGTTTGTTAGTTAGTTAGTTTGTTTGTTAGGTCTGTACTTTTTTCTGTGAATTATTTCAATGCCCTACGCTTTTTCTTAATTTCTCTTAACACATTTTTATTTAGCCATATTGGCTTGGATTTTTTATGTTTATTTTTATAACCATAAGGTATATGTTGATATGTATATTTATTTAACAAAGTTTTAAATGTTATCCATTTATCCTCTGTATTTTTATTAGAGAATACTTTGTCCCAGTTTATGTTATTTAATGATTTCCTTAAATCGTTGAATTTTGCTTTCTTAAAATTAAAAGCCTTAGTTAAACCTTTAAGACACTGCATATGAAAATAGATTTCGAATGTGACCATGTTATGATCACTGTTACCCAAATGTTCTTTGACTTCTATGTTTGATATTATATCTGTATTTGATAGCACTAAATCCAATATAGCTTTACTCCTAGTTGGCTCCTCTATTAATTTTGACAAGAAGTTATCCCTGAGAACATTTAAAAATCTATCCCCCTTAGCTGAATTACTAGTTTCATTGGCCCAGTTTATATCAGGGTAGTTAAAATCTCCTATAATTACAGCACTGTTATTAGCAGCCTTACCTATTTACATAAGTAGTTGAGTTTCCTCCATGTCACAGGTTTGTAGCATGTTCCAAGTAATATTTTTTTAGGATTTTTTCCTCCACTCTTTATTCCAACCCACAGGGTCTCTACACTGTCACCTGTATCATCATAAATATCTTCCCTTATGTGTTCTATGACACCATTTCATCTGAGCACCCTACAAAAATAATTACTTATAACTGTACATAAAAGGGAGAAATTCTGCATGTCTGTTTTAATACATGAAATATTGTTTTAAAAAAGTATTTTTCACATATAGCGATTAGTTTTTAAAAACTTCTTGTGAACTGCTGGTGCAATGCCGCCCCCTGCATATTTGCGGCCGATCGGGTTAATTTCTGGCGATGTCTGTCCGCCGCCTCAGAGCAGGCGGACAGGTTATGGAGCAGCGGTCTTTAGACCGCTGCTTCATAAATTGTGTTTCCGGCGAGCCTAAAGGCTCGCTGGAAACACAGGGCTTGATAAATATGCCCCACAATATGGATCCAAATGTGAGAATTACAGGATACACATTGTGAAAAATGGGTGTACTCAAGTAGACAATCTTTTTGAATCTATATGACGGTTTTGATTGTTTGCTCTATGAGAAATGCAGATTTCAGTTTAAATTGTAATCATTTATACTTTGTAAACAATTTTGTATATACGATCAAATGGAATAATAGTGATTTATTAAAGGTAATGCCTAATTTCCATATTCTAAGTATGTAAACTTATTCAATTGTACGTAAGTATTCTGTACCTGTTTATAGCAATATTTCTTGTTAATGTCACAACGTTCTTAAAGGGATATGTTACACACATACTAAATCACTTGAACGTGATGCAGCATAACTGTAAAAAACAGATAAGAAAATATCCTTCAGCTCATCAGAGTAAGTGCTCTGTGATCCAAAGCTACTCTTTTTGCTGTCAGCAGCATGGTAAAAAAACAAAAGCCAATCAGCATCATCAGTACTGAGTAGTAAGCTTCCTAAAATTCTGGAGGTAAATAAAGTAAGTACTGAGACAAGCATCTTGATTGGCTTGTTAAAGTCCCTTCACTGTGGGATATGGTTAGTGATGACATTTTGAGACGAAGGGGTCAATTTATTAAACTCCGGGCAGACATGATTCGCTATCGCAAATCATGTCCGCCCTGCATCCCTAAATGCAAACAGCATAGGCTGTCTGCATTTAACATTGCACAAGCATTTAACAAGAATCAGCCGCTAGCAGGGGGTGTCAATCACCTTGATTGTATCTGATCAAGATGATTGCAGTCCGCCACCTAAAAGCATCCGCTACTTTTAAATTTGCCCCATAATGTTTATGTGATATTTTCTAGGCAGCTTTTTACAGAGACGCTACATCTCTTTTAAGTGATTCCACGTTTGTGTATCATGTCCCTTTAAAGTAATACAAACAGAATAACCTGTTCTTTATATGACATTCCTATACTAGGAAAAGGATGATAAATAAAATGCTATACTATAATAAAAGCACACACACACACACATATATATATATATATATATACATATATATATATATATAAAACGATCAGGAGAAAATCTGAACAAAAATAAGAAAGAATTAATAAAAGAAACCAAGCTTTTAAAACGATAAAAGAAAATTACTGAATGTGGTTAAACAACCTTAAAACACGGCTGAAGTACAGAATAATTTTAATAGTCAGTTGAAACAGCTGCAGATTTGAGCAAACGCAGCCTATTTGAACTAATTTTCTGCTGTATTATTTTCCCAGAGGAATTGGTAGCAGAGGAGAAAATTCTGTGTTGGTTATAATGGGGCATCTAGAGGCAAATCACATCTGATGCAAACATTATCCTTTTATCCACTATTTCACTAGACATTAGCAAATCTCTTATTATTCCTCAGACTACCAGACTGCCATCTATGCAGTGTTTGCTATTCAAATAGTGCTTTCCTAATCTATAAACAGTTTAAATAATTTCTAAGATGTAACAATTGAAATAATTTGCACTAGACATACACAGACTCAAAACACATAAAAAAATGTTTTGAACAAATTGTTCACCATGATTTTTTTTTTCTTTTTATCCTTTATATGACCAGGGTGTCTTTCGGAAATCATCTGTTAGAAACATCCATTCATCTGTTATTTCCTATGGCGCACATCTTCAGGGCAGCAGAGGCGGTTTTTTCTTTTTTTAAATTAGGTCAGGACTGTTAAGAACAAAAGTGAAGCTTACATTCTTATTGGCTGACACTGGAATCAATCAACTGACAAAGACATTCCTGGATTGCTATTGGATAGTTTAAAGCTGTAATTTTGCATCCTTTCCCACGTAATAAAAGTCTTAACTGTCTTTAGAGTGAAGGTTTTATCTACATTAATTAATCAACTAATTTTTTTCCTGTATGCATTAATTTGTTTGTTTTTTGTTAAAAGGGCCACTTGTTTTGCATTTCCAAATGAATGCTAAGGGGCTTATTTATCAAGCTCCGTATGGAGCTTGAAGGCCCGTGTTTCTGGCGACACTTCAGGCTCGCCAGAAACACCAGTTATGAAGCAGCGGTCTAAAGACCGCTGCTCCATAATATGTCCGCCTGCTCTGAGGAGGCGGACAGACATCGCGGGAAATCAACCCGGTCGAATACGATAGGGTTGATTGACACCCCCTGCTAGCGGCCAATTGGCTGCGAATCTGCAGGGGGCGGCGTTGCACAAGCAGTTCAGAAGAGCTGCTGGTGCAATGCTGAATGCGGAGAGCGTATTGCTCTCCGCATTCAGCGATGTCTTTAGGTCATGATCCGCTGATCTGATCATGTCGGACAGAGGGTTGATAAATCGGCCCCTGAGAATACAGTAGTAATTTTTTGCATTCTTCCAAATCTAATAGCACTTATAGGCATTCTCTAATTTGTACTGTTACAGGCTAGCAAAATGATACATACCGAAGAGTGAAATCACACAGATCTGTTCTGCTGCTTTGTAAGGTGGAAAGTAAACTTTGTTGTTTTTATTTGTGGCAACCACATCACTCTATCTACATAAAAAACATACTTTCCAGGGTCATAAGCTACAAAAACAGATCTTTATTTGATCAATGGTTCAAGCAGTTATTGAGTCAAATCACCAATCTCAAGCAGAAATCCAGTTATGTGCCCAATCTCAAGCAGTGATCAAGTCACATGGCCAATCTCAAGCAGAGAGCCAGTAACATGGCCAATCTCATGCCGTGATGAGATAAAGATCTAGTTTTACAGATTTAAGAGGCTGGAAAGTATTTTTATGTGTATTCAGTCCTTTAAGATTTGACATCTCCACTCCATGGGGCCGATTTAACAAGGGCCGAATGGCCCCTGATTGCCCTTTTTCCGCGCAAGCCTTTAGGCTTGCCGGAAACAGCATTTAAAAAGCAGCAGTCTTGATTGACACCCCCTGCTCGCGGCATATTGGCTGCGAATCTGCAGGGGGCAGCATTGCACAAGCAGTTCACCAGAACTGATTTTGCAATGTTAAGTTCCGACAGCGTATGCTGTTGGCATTCAGCAATGTCTGGAGGACATGGTTCGCTACAGCGAATCATTTCTGTCCACTATTTGATAATTCGGCCCTCATGCCTTGTCTTGTCTTATGAGTGCTTTCTCATGTTGATTACTTTTTACGAACCACTTTGCACTAGCTAGAGATCCAGTACGTCCAGTTTAGCTTTCATAGATAGATCTATCTAGCTTTTAAAATTTCCTTAAAGAACCATTAAATACAATAGAATTGCATAATCAATAAATGTATAATAAAAAAGGTAATGCAATAGCACTTAGTCTGAATTTCAAAATCCGCCATTTTGTGTACAGTTCTCCCCAAAATAAACCCAAATTAAACTGGTATGAAAAAAATAGTTTTCATGAGCCAATAGATAGATTGTGATCGACCCCTTTGTTTAAAAATGTGGCCTTTTAAAGTCTGAAGTTTAGTGTTAGATACAGAATCTCATAATTATTTTGTGCTGGCACAAAAAATGTTTATGTTGTGAGTCTACAGTGCCACAGCAATTATACATGATGGTCCTTATATTAAAATAAAGATGTTTTTAAAAAACTGACGGAAAGAGAAGTATAGGTCGAATATAATAAACCTTTGTTTTTCATACAGACTTCATTATTGGCAGCACTGAGTTTATGGAATGAAACCAAAATGGTAGCTGAAGCAGTGTTAAGTAGCAGGGTGATGGATAGATAGATAGATGATAGATAGATGATAGAAATGAGCATAATTCCTTTTCTAGCAATCACCTGCAAACTACAATACAGAATGATGCAAGAATATCTAGATAACAATTACAGAATAATATTTCTGATAGAGGGACTGCCTTAAAGGGCCAATACAGTCAAAAAATGATATGCTCTAATCTGTTACAGCATGTCATTTTAAGACTATCAATCCTAGACTACTGTGTGTTTAACCCACACAGTAGAAATATCGCTCAGGACTTGCAGAACAGCGCTATTTGCACAACACAGATGTGTAACTAGTGCTTCTGATTGAATCAGTTGTGATTTCTGCTTGGGAACAGCAGTGCTGAGCCCCGAGTGGTACTGCTACTGTGTGTTTTACCCCTTTGTGGGGGTTTAGATAAGAATCTAAACAAAAGCATCTGTTAAGAGCAATACATGGAGTATGTAGTTGTAACAGCTACACAATTTATTATGCCCCGAATGCTGCGGAACATCCTTCTTGCACGACGACTACTCGACGAATGGCTGGTCCTTTAAATGACGTCATACAAGATGGCGTCCCTCGAATTCCGATTGGCTGATAGAATCCTATCAGCCAATCGGAATTCGAGGGACACCATCTTGGATGACGTCATTTAAAGGACCAGCCATTTGTCGGGTAGTCGTCGTGCAAGAAGGATGTTCCGCGCCGGAGGTCTTGAAAATGGAGCCGCTCCTTGTCGGATGGATGAAGATAGAAGATGCCGCTTGGATGAAGAGGTCTGCCCGTCCGGATGGCCTCTTCTGCCCGGATAGGATGAAGACTTCTGCCGGTCTGGATGTCCTCTTCTGCCCCATCGGATGAAGACTTTGGCCCGGCTAGGTGAAGACGACTCAAGGTAGGGAGATCTTCAGGGCGGTAGTGTTAGGTTTATTTAAGGGGGGTTTGGGTGGGTTAGAGTAGGGGTATGTCGGTGGTGGGATTTAATGTTGAGGGGGGTTGTATTTTTTTTTACAGGCAAAAGAGCTGATTACTTTGGGGCATGCCCCACAAAAAGCCCTTTTAAGGGCTGGTAAAAGAGCTGATTACTTTGTAATGTAGAATAGGGTAGGGACTTTTATTATTATTATTTTTTTTTTATTAGGGGGCTTAGATTAGGTGTAATTAGTTTAAAATTCTTGTAATATTTTTTATTTTCTGTAATTTAGTGTTTGTTTGTTTTTTGTAATTTAGTTTAGTTTATTTAATTGTATTTAATTGTAGGTATTGGTAGTTAATTTATTTAATTAATTTAATGATAGTGTAGTGTTAGGTTTAATTGTAACTTCGGTTAGGATTTATTTTACAGGTAATTTTGTATTTCTTTTAGCTAGGTAGTTATTAAATAGTTTATACCTATTTAATAACTATTGTACCTAGTTAAAATATATACAAAGTTACCTGTAAAATAAAAATAAATCCTAAAATAGTTACAATGTAATTATTAGTTATATTGTAGCTATATTAGGGTTTATTTTATAGGTAAGTATTTAGTTAAATAGGATTAATTTAGTTAATAAGAGTACTATTATTTAGATTTATTTAATTAATATTTAAGTTAGGGGGTGTTAGGGTTAGTGTTAGACTTAGGTTTAGGGGTTAATAATTTTATTATAGTGGCGGCGGTGTAGGGGGGCAGGAAAGGGGTTAATACATTTATTATAGGTGGTGGCAGTATAGGGGGGCAGGATAGGGGTTAATAGGTATTATGTAGGTGGCGGCGGGGTCCGGGAGCAGTGGTTTAGGGGGAAATACATTTATTTAGTTGTGGCGGTGTAGGGGGGGGGACAGATTAGGGGTGTTTAGACTTGGGGTACATGTTAGGGTGTTAGGTGCAGACATCTCCCATAGGAATCAATGGGATATCGGGCAGCAGCGAACATGAGATTTCGCTATGGTCAGACTCCCATTGATTCCTATGGGATCCGCCGCCTCCAGGGCGGCGGATTGAAATCCAGGTACGCTGGCCCGGAATAGTGGCGAACGTACCTGCTAGTAGTTTGATAACTACCAAAAGTAGTCAGATTGTGCCGAACTTGCGTTCGGAACATCTGGAGTGACGTATGCATCGATCTGTGTCGGACTGAGTCCGGCGGATCAAAGCTTACGTCACTATATTCTACTTTTGCCGGGCAGTAGGGGTTGATAACTAAGGCAAATCAGCCTCGCCACAAATACGCTGTGGAATGCCAGCGTATTTGCGGTTGACGGCTTGATAACTAGAGGCCTATGAGTTTATGCTTTTGTTTATTTGAACCTATTTTCTGGAGTATAGAGCCAAGAACACCTTCTACTATTCCCAGCCATATTACTATTTTATGATGCTCATTTAATTACTGATTAATTTATCAAATCATTTCTAGTGATTCCCTTGTGTAGAAGACTTTAAAGTAGAAGCACTTAAGTTCCTTACATAGTCCAATGTAAATTGAGTTGTTGGCAAAAGATTATGTTTGGAAAGTTTATCTGTAAAAGCGCTTTTCTTTCATTTTTGACTAAATTATGTATTAGAGACAAAGAAAAGGCTATAAATATGAATATGTTTGCCTTTAAAATATGAGCAAAGTACAGAAAAATATGATGTAATATGAAGGTATCTAGTGAGATAATTAAAGGGTCATGAAACCCACATTTTTTCTTTCATGATTTAGAAAGAGCATTTCATTTTAAACAACTTTCTAATTTGCTTCTATTGTCCAATTTGCTTTATTCTCTTGATATCCTTTGCTGAAAAGCATATATAGGTAGGCTCAGTAGCTGCTGATTGGTGGCTGCACACAGATGCCTTGTGTGATTGGCTCACCCATGTGCATTGCTATTTCTTTAAAAAAGAATGTCTAAAGAATGAAGCAAATTAGATAATAGAAGTAAATGGGAATATTGTTTAAAATTGTATTCTCTACCTGAATCATGAATGAAAAATTTTGGGTTTAGTTTCCCTTTAATGTACCTGTTTTTGTCATGTTGAACTACCTATGTTAGATTGTACAATGCTGCAGTGAGTTATTGATGTTTCTGTCCAGAAATGTATCCGTTTTGTTCACAGTCATAAAAATGCCATTTTGTAGACAGAATTATTTTTTGTCAACAATTTCTGATAAAGTGCAGGGCAGTTTGCTAGCACAAAATGTGTCAGATTGTTTGTCATGCACCCCCAAGACACCTTAATATTTAATTATGTTGTTTAAAGTTATTTTTTAATTGCAATAAAGAAGACAATAAAGAAGATATATTTTTTAAATATCCTTTGGGAGATTCCTTCTTATTTTCTTTGTGGATATCATTTTTTGTCAACATAGCTGAGAGGGATATTACACTCAGAAATATTTTTTTAATGGTTACAATTAAATTTAATATCGGGACAAACACCCAGCTACATTTTTGGCCTCATATATGTTTTAAATGTTACCAATAATAGTTTTAGTATTATTATTTATGAGTGCTGTTATTTTGTATTTCAATATCTAATCCCCTGTTTGCCTGAACACTTTTGTTTTGGTAACTCTGTCCTTAGTATGCAGAAGAGATCAGCTTTACCAGATCTTTATTGACATTGGAGACTGAGGTTTTCCATATGAGATTCTTTATTTGACCTGCGGTAGTTATGGACAGTAGAGATAAGTGATTTATTATTAATATTTTTATTTCTATGAAGACTTAAATTATTCCTGCTCTAAATACTGGGCCATTGAGTCTTGTTTTTTTTACTCAAAAAGTGTTTGTCATATGCAGAAAAAAAGCTTAATTTAAACATATTGCCTAAAAAATGGTAAGTAAAAGCTGTTAAAATTAAAATTTAAACTAATACAGCATCATCAGTGTTAATCTTCCTAATGCCCTTTGGTTGATATGAAGTTCCTGCTAAGGTTATTTGACTGATAAACACTTCCTGCAAATATATATTGGCTGATAGGTGCAATAAATATTTATAAGCATGATTCCTGATAAAACGACCATTAAGTGTGGGCTGAGAAATGTATTGCATATTATTATTATTATTATACTTTATTTGTGAAGCGCCAACATATTCCGCAGCGCTGTCCATGGATACAATTCATTTAAATAAAATACAAGACTTGTAAGAGACAGGACAAAATTTACAAACACATACAGGAGGGATTGAGGGCCCTATTCCTGTGGGAACTTACAATCTAGAAGGGTAGGAGGTTGAGAAACAGGAGGTGAGGACTGCAAGATTTGGAAAGATGTTAATACAGAGTTAGATGAGGGAAATGTTAGGTAAGTGAAGTTAATTTATTATTGAGCTGGGTGGTAGGCTTCACTGAACAGAAAAGTCTTCAGGGAACATTTAAAGGAAGACAGATTAGGGCAAAGCCTGACAGCACGAGGGAGAGTGTTCCAGAGGGTAGGTACTGTACGACAGAAGTCCTGCAGTCTAGCATGAGAGGAGGTGATAGTTGCGGATGCAAGGAGCAGGTCATTGTTGGATCTTAGTGGATGGGATGGAGTATACTTGTGTATTAGAGAGGATAGATAGAGGGGAGCGGCGTTGGTGAGAGCTTTGTATGTAAGGGTGAGAATTTTGAATTTAATTCTGCTGGGAATGGGGAGCCAATGAAGGGACTCGCAGAGAGGTGCAGCAGATGCAGATCGATGGGAAAGGTGGATCAGCCTGGCGGAGGCATTTAGAATGGATTGAAGGGGGGAGAGGCGGGAAAAAGGAAGGCCAGCGAGTAGGTTATTGCAGTAGTCAAGTCGGGAGATAACAAGGGAGTGGATATATTTATATAATATTGAGTTTGCAAGTTACAAGTTTGGCTATATGATTCCTTCCCTGGGTATGCACTAACTGAGCTGGAAAAGGAAGCAGACAGTCATGGAGCAGTCACCTGGAGAGAGAAAATAACAGCCTGCTAGTCTTTTAGTGCCAATAGAAATTGTAGAAATTGTCAACGCTTCTGGTAGAATACAGGGTATATGCAATATTATGTTGCGCCCTTTCAGCCAATAAGCAGTTATACCTATCAGCCAATGAGCATTTATACGCACTGTATCAGTCAAAGCACAGTTATACCAATCAGCCAATGAGCAGATATACCTTTCAGCCAATGACGAGTTTTTCCTATCAGCCAATTAGCATTTATACCTATCAGCCGATGAGCAGTCATACCTATCAGCCAATGAGCATTTATACGTATTAGGAAGTGATGATAGTGCTTCATATTTAATTATAAGGTGTAGGAAAAACATCATTATCTGTCATTCTTTTTTTTATTTAACAATCAGAAAGCGCTCCAGAGTTTGAGGACATTTTGACGGCATTTTGCATCCTCCTTTCAGGTGAGGGTGGTGTGTGTGAATGTTTTAAGGAAGTCACTGTCAGAAGCATTAAACGTTTTCTTGGAAAAAGTAGGCCTGATAATACACGCAGATTGAGAATGGACCAAATGTCTCATTATTTTGACTAACATGACCTTTTTAGGGATCGTGTAAAAGATACAGTGTAGAAAATTTTAAGACAGTTAAGATATTTAGCAACATTTTTTAGGAGCAGGGTTACCACCATGGCACTGTTTTCCTGGACACTTATGAGTTACACATGCGGAAAGGGTGTTCAGAGGGGAACATGAATTGCACCCCTAAGGGTAGATTTATTAAGAGGCGAGTGGACATGATTCGCTGTAGCAAGCCATGTCCACTCTGGTGAAATGCTTGTGCAATGCCGCCCCCTCTCACTGGCAGCAAATCGGCCGCTAGTAGGGGCCGTCAATCAGCCCGATCATATCGGATATGGATGATTTCAGTCTGCTACTTCTTAACTTCCGTTTCAGACGGACCTGAAACAATGGGGCTCTTAAGCAGCATCTGCTGCTTAATAAATGGACCCCCTAGATAGCGCACAAATAGTGTCCCTTGACAGCACTATTCAAGTTCCTTCCTGCATACCCTGCAGCATGTATAACTCATAACTGTCCAGGAAAACATGGCTGAGGTGGCAACCGTATTCAGGAGACATTTAATATTTCCCTATAAGTCTAATATTGTTACGATATCATACTTGACTGAATAACTAATAAATGCTTGTCCTGAGCTCATTGTTGACATAAAACGTTCTGGAAGGTCTAATCAAGAGTAACTGTGCTCCATATTCAATTAACTTTATGCATAATTATGCAAAGCATTAAAGAAAACATTTTAGAAAAATTTTCCATTACCAAAAAAATAAATTAAAAAAATTACAAATTTAAATTATAAACTGTAGCTGTGAAACTTATAGCGATTAAGATGTAGAAAATAAAAATCAAATTTTGTCTGTTTCTGTACTAGAATATTAATAGACAAACGTAAATCTTTTAATTAAGAAGCTTGAATATATTTTCTAATTTCCCCATGACTCTTGCAGACCTCCCAACATTTCAAAATTCCAAGCAGGGACACCCTCTGGAGAATGTGAGTACCTATATACATACATACTGTATATATAAAAAAAACCTAAGAGCCAGGTTTATATATATATATATATATATATATATATATATATATATATATACAGGTGAAACTCGAAAAATTTGAATATCGTGCAAAAGTTAATTTATTTCACTACTGCAACTTAAAAGGTGAAACTAATATATGAGATAGACTCATTACATGCAAAGCAAGATAGTTCAAGCCGTGATTTGTCATAATTGTGATGATTATGGCTTACAGCTCATGAAAATCCCAAATCTACAATCTCAGAAAATTAGAATATTACATGCAATCAATAAAACAAGGATTGTACATAGAACAATATCGGACCACTGAAAAGTATAAGCATGCATACTGTATGTACTCAGTACTTGGTTTTTTGCTCCTTTTGCAGCAATTACTGCCTCAATGCGGCGTGGCATGGAAGCTATCAGCCTGTGGCACTGCTGAGGTGTTATGGAAGACCAGGATGCTTCAATAGCGGCCTTCATCTCTTCTGCATTGTTCGGTCTCATGTCTCTCATCTTTCTCTTGGCAATGCCCCATAGATTCTCTATGGGGTTCAGGTCAGGCGAGTTTGCTGGCCAATCAAGCACAGTAATCCCACAGTCATTGAACCAGGTTTTGGTGCTTTTGGCAGTGTGGGCAGGTGCCAAGTCCTGCTGGAAAATGAAGTCAGCATCCCCATAGAGCTCGTCTGTGGAAGGAAGCATGAAGTGCTCCAAAATCTCCTGGTAGATGGCTGCGTTGACCCTGGACTTAATGAAGCACAGTGGACCAACACCAGAAGAAGACATGGCTCCCCAAATCAACACAGACTGTGGAAACTTCACACTGGACTTCAAACATCTTGCAGTGTGTGCCTCTCCATTCTTCCTCCATACTCTGGGTCCTTGGTTTCCAAATGAGATGCAAAATTTGCTCTCATCAGAAAAGAGGACTTTGAACCACTGAGCAACAGACCAGGTCTGTTTTTCTTTAGACCAGGTAAGACGCTTCTGACGTTGTTTGTTGTTCAGGAGTGGCTTGAAAAGAGGAATACGACATTTGAAGCCCATGTCCAGAATCCGTCTGTGTGTGGTGACTCTTGATGCACTGACTCCAGCCTCAGTCCACTCCTTGTGAAAGTCCCCAACATTTTTGAATGCCTTTTCCTGACAATCCTCTCCAGACTTCGGTCATCCCTGCTGCTTGTGCAGCTTTTTCTTCCACACTTTTCCCTTCCACATAACTTTCTATTAATGTGCTTTGATACAGCACTTTGGGAACATCCAACTTCTTTTGCAATTACCTTTTGAGGCTGTCCCTCTTTATGGAAGGTGTCAATGATGGTTTTCTGCACAACTGTCAGGTCAGCAGTCTTTCCCATGATTGTGATTCCTACTGAACCAGACTGAGAGACCATTTAAAGGCTCAGGAACCCTTTGCAGGTGTTATGGCTTAATTAGCTGATTAGAGAGGGACACTTTAAATCTAGAATATTGCACCTTTTCACAATATTCTAATTTTTTGAGATTGTGGATTTGGGGTTTTCATGAGCTGTAAGCCATAATCATCACAATTATGACAAATCAAGGCTTGAACTATCTTGCTTTGCATGTAATGAGTCTATCTCATATATTAGTTTCACCTTTTAAGTTGCATTAGTGAAATAAATTAACTGTTGCACGATATTAAAATTTTTCGAGTTTCATCTGTGTGTATATATATATATATATATATATTAGGGTTGCACCAATACTGATACTAGTATTGGTATCTGTGCCGATACCAAGTATTTGCATGAGTACTTGTACTCGTGCAAATACACCGATACTTTAACCAATACCAGGCTCCAATTCCTACCCATACGCCATCTTGTGGCGTTTTTCAAACTGCATGTTCCCATTTCATTTTAATCTGGAGTGGAGACTTAACTAAGAATTGTTCACTTATGTGCTGCCAATACAAATTGCTGTTATTTTTATTATTGTACTTCAAAACAATGCTCCAAAAGCTGCTACTTTACAGCTGGAAGCCTACCTGGGAGAGATCACTGTACCTCATTCAGACAAACCCCTGAAGTACTGGGCAGTTAATAAACTGAGATTTAAGGGCCCAAAAATATCTTTCTGCCCCATGCAGTAGTGTGAAAAGTGAAAGACTGTTCAGCTTAGTGTCAAACATCATTACTGATAGCGGAAACATACTTAAAACTGAACATGCAGACATGCTTCTGTTCCTTAATAAGAACTTGCCACTAACTTTTAAAATTATTCTAATTACTAGATTGCCTGTTATATTGCTAGTTCTCATCTTGCACAATTATGCTCAAAACATATTGTACTCTGAGGAACATCCTTAGCCAGAGCTGGACTGGGAATAAAAAGCAGCCCTGGAAAAATATGAAGACCAGCCCTATTCTGTTGAGTCAGTAGAATGCAAATTTCCCATTTTTCTCAAAGGGGATTACTGGGATACTCCTTCCCCAATATTATTTTCAGAATTAAATTATATTACTTTTTATTAAGTACAAATGTCAGATTGATGAGTTATATAGACACCCTACTACCCAATTGTATCCAGTAATCACTCCAATAAATTGTAGCTTTCCAGCCCCAGCTGCTGCAGCTGTTATTTATTGTTGTTATTATTAATATATGTTATTGTAATATTTTTATTTATAAACATGTTCTGTGAACTTTGTGACAACAAGCACATAAAACTGTTTTATTATTTCAAAATGTCTTTTGAGATACAGTTCATAATTATAAAGAAGTGATCTTAAATCATTAGTCTGTATTGTGCTTGGTAAACTGTCATGACATTAAAAAAGTATCAGTAATTGGTATCGGTGAGTTTTTGAAATCGTTATTTGTACTTGATCTTAAAAAAATGGTATTGGTGCAAACCTATATATATATATATTTCAAAATCCAGTACCCAGAAAACCTTATTGCAGCGTTTTAAACAAGACCACCAATAACAGTGCAAAATGAACATGGCATAATTTTAATACTCAATGTAGGCACATGGCATACATTTTTAACATACAGTTGAGGCACATCTATGTAGAATTCAGACTTAGATTCAGTTTAATTTTTTTGACAATACTAATTTATATAAAATTGTACATGTCTGGGAAGGTGTGTAATGCACAGTTTTAAAACATGAAAATTATAATGAAAAAAATGTCATGTTCCAGAGAATTTTAAAGTTATAAGCTTTTGAATTACCATACTACAGAAAGTAGTAATACAGCTTTCAGTAATACAGCATGTAGGTAACGGCAACAGGGCAACACTTAGAATGACACCCCCCCACAATAAAGTACATCTTAACACCAATATAAATAAACAATTTAATCACAATTTAATCTTTATAGTAGCAGGGTCAGAATTAAAGTGAAAGTAAAGTTAATAGCTCCAGAATTCATCCATCGTTACAATATACTAATAACACTATGATCGCTAACTTTTTTTCCTATTTTGTCCCCTCAAATTTAGACTTTTAATCAATATCTTTTTTCCTACCGTTACTGGGCGAACTCCTCCCACCCTCTACTTCCTCTATTTTTGTAATGTGATGTATAGAGCGGTCCCACCCGCTATATACATATCTCTAAACCTCATGCAAGAAGTCCCTTTATATTGCGCATGCACAAATCTGAGATTTTATCTCCTTCATAGCGAGATGCTGCACGTCTAACAGCCATGGGAATAATCTCTCTGACAGGTGCACATAACTAAAATTCTCTGCAGACTTCAGCACAGTGGAGTACTATCCAAACACATGAGCAATAGAGGTAGAGTGATGGTATCGGCATTTGATTAACAGTGTACTCGGAAAAGTTCCATCCCAAAAGGCAAATAGCTATATAACACATAATGATTAAAGCACAATACCATTTTTACTTCTTGTAATGCCTGCGGCAGCCTAATGGCATTTACCCAAAATGAACATGGCGTTCTCTTTTTTGCACTGCTTGTGCCGCTCACCCTCATTCCCTCCATGGTGTGAGATCAGGACCGACTGACTGCCCTAAGAGGAGAATAACAAGTAATGCAAAACTAGTACGCATGCGCGAAACGGGAACGCGCGTGTACTATAAGAGGAATAATTAGACTGTAGCGCATGCGCATATCAACAAGTAGGCGGATGACGTAGGGTCACGGCCGACTAACGGCCAGATTTTCAACTGGCTGTTAAAAAAACGTGACCCAGACTTAAAAAACACAAAAAAAAAACGGGTTGATTTTTGAGAGGGGCAAAAAGGGATTTAAAAGTGAGATTACTTGCTTTAGAATAAATATTTTAAAAAATGATAAATTAAAGTCCTATTGATTTTTAACACAGAATTGAATTGTGGGTCATAGTCAAGGTAACTTTAACTTTACTTTAAGTAAGTGCAACACTCATGTTTGGAGAAAACTGTATCGTCTTTTGCAAAATTAGATGGGACACACTAACGGCTAGATTTAGAGTTCTGCGGCCAAAGGAGTGCGTTAGCTACGCGTGCTTTTCCCCCCCGCACCTTTTAAATACCGCTGGTATTTAGAGTTCACAGAAGGGCTGCGTTAGGCTCCAAAAGGGAGCGTAGATCATATTTACCACCACTGCAACTCTAAATACCAGCGTTGCTTACGGACGCGGCCAGCTTCAGAAACGTGCTCGTGCACGATTCCCCCATAGAAAACAATGGGGCAGTTTGAGCTGCAAAAAAAGCAGCGTTCAGCTCTTAACGCAGCCCCATTGTTTACTATGGGGAAACACTTCCTATGTCTGCACCTAACACCCTAACATGTACCCCGAGTCTAAACACCCTTAACCTTACACTTATTAACCCCTAATCTGCCGCCCCCGCTATCGCTGACCCCTGCATATTATTATTAACCCCTAATCTGCCGCTCCGTACACCGCCGCAACCTACATTATACCTATGTACCCCTAATCTGCTGCCCCTAACACCGCCGACCCCTATATTATATTTATTAACCCCTAATCTGCCGCCCCCGCTATCGCTGACACCTGCATATTATTATTAACCCCTAATCTGCTGCTCCGTACACCGCTGCAACCTACATTATACCTATGTACCCCTAATCTGCTGCCCCTAACACCGCCGACCCCTATATTATATTTATAAACCCCTAATCTGCCGCCCCCAACATCGCCTCCACCTACCTACAATAATTAACCCCTAATCTGCCGACCGGATCTCACCGCTACTATAATAAATGTATTAACCCCTAAAGCTAAGTCTAACCCTAACACTAACACCCCCCCTAAGTTAAATATAATTTAAATCTAACTAAATAAATTAACTCTTATTAAATAAATTAATCCTATTTAAAGCTAAATACTTACCTGTAAAATAAACCCTAATATAGCTACAATATAAATTATAATTATATTGTAGCTATTTTAGGATTAATATTTATTTTACAGGTAACTTTGTAATTATTTTAACCAGGTACAATAGCTATTAAATAGTTAATAACTATTTAATAGCTACTTAGTTAAAATAATTACAAAATTACCTGTAAAATAAATCCTAACCTAAGTTACAATTAAACCTAACACTACACTAGCAATAAATTAATTAAATAAAATACCTACAATTATCTACAATTAAACCTAACACTACACTATCAATAAATTCATTAAATAAAATACCTACAATTAAATACAATTAAATAAACTAACTAAAGTACAAAAAATAAAAAAGAACTAAGTTACAAAAAAATTAAAAAATATTTACAAACATTAGAAAAATATTACAACAATTTTAAACTAATTACACCTACTCTAAGCCCCCTAATAAAATAACAAAGCCCCCCAAAATAAAAAAATGCCCTACCCTATTCTAAAATTAAAATAGAAAAGCTCTTTTACCTTACCAGCCCTTAAAAGGGCCCTTTGAGGGGCATGCCCCAAAGAATTCAGCTCTTTTGCCTGTAAAAAAAACATACAATACCCCCCCCCAACATTACAACCCACCACCCACATACCCCTAATCTAACCCAAACCCCCCTTAAATAAACCTAACACTAAGCCCCTGAAGATCTCCCTACCTTGTCTTCACCTCGCCGGGTTCACCGATCCATCCACCGAAGTCTTGATCCAAGCCTCTGAAGTCTTGATCTAAGCCCAAGCGGGGGCTGAAGAGTGACGTCCATCCTCCGGCTGAAGTCTTGATCCAAGCGGGCAGAAGAGGACATCCGGACCGGCAAACATCTTCTTCCAAGCCGCATCTTCTATGTTCTTCAATCCGATTACGACCGGCTGATCTTCAAGACCTCCAGCGCGGATCCATCCCACTTCACCGACGACTTCCCGACGAATGACGGTTCCTTTAAGGGACGTCATCCAAGATGGCGTCCCTCGAATTCCGATTGGCTGATAGGATTCTATCAGCCAATCGGAATTAAGGTAGGAAAATTCTGATTGGCTGATGGAATCAGCCAATCAGAATCAAGTTCAATCCGATTGGCTGATCCGATCAGCCAATCAGATTGAGCTTGCATTCTATTGGCTGTTCCGATCAGCCAATAGAATGCGAGCTCAATCTGATTGGCTGATCGGATCAGCCAATCGGATTGAACTTGATTCTGATTGGCTGATTCCATCAGCCAATCAGAATTTTCCTACCTTAATTCCAATTGGCTGATAGAATCCTATCAGCCAATCGGAATTCGAGGGACGCCATCTTGGATGATGTCCCTTAAAGGAACCGTCATTCGTCGGGAAGTCGTCGGTGAAGATGGATGGATCTGCGCTGGAGGTCTTGAAGATCATCCGGTCGTCATCGGATTGAAGAACATAGAAGATGCGGCTTGGAAGAAGATGTTTGCCGGTCCGGATGTCCTCTTCTGCCCGCTTGGATCAAGACTCCAGCCGGAGGATGGACGTCACTCTTCAGCCCCCGCTTGGGCTTGGATCAAGACTTCGGAGGCTTGGATCAAGACTTCGGTGGACGGATCGGTGAACCCGGTGAGGTGAAGACAAGGTAGGGAGATCTTCAGGGGCTTAGTGTTAGGTTTATTTAAGGGGGGTTTGGGTTAGATTAGGGGTATGTGGGTGGTGGGTTGTAATGTTGGGGGGGTATTGTATGTTTTTTTTACAGGCAAAAGAGCTGAATTCTTTGGGGCATGCCCCGCAAAGGGCCCTTTTAAGGGCTGGTAAGGTAAAAGAGCTTTTCTATTTTAATTTTAGAGTAGGGTAGGGCATTGTTTTATTTTGGGGGGCTTTGTTATTTTATTAGGGGGCTTAGAGTAGGTGTAATTAGTTTAAAATTGTTGTAATATTTTTCTAATGTTTGTAAATATTTTTTTATTTTTTGTAACTTAGTTCTTTTTTATTTTTTGTACTTTAGTTAGTTTATTTAATTGTATTTAATTGTAGGTATTTTATTTAATGAATTTATTGATAGTGTAGTGTTAGGTTTAATTGTAGATAATTGTAGGTATTTTATTTAATTAATTTATTGCTAGTGTAGTGTTAGGTTTAATTGTAACTTAGGTTAGGATTTATTTTACAGGTAATTTTGTAATTATTTTAACTAGGTAGCTATTAAATAGTTATTAACTATTTAATAGCTATTGTACCTGGTTAAAATAATTACAAAGTTAGATGTAAAATAAATATTAATCCTAAAATAGCTACAATATAATTATAATTTATATTGTAGCTATATTAGGGCTTATTTTACAGGTAATTATTTAGCTTTCAATAGGATTAATTTATTTAATAAGAGTTAATTTATTTCGTTAGATTTAAATTATATTTAACTTAGGGGGGTGTTAGTGTTAGGGTTAGACTTAGCTTTAGGGGTTAATACATTTATTATAGTAGCGGTGAGATCCGGTCGGCAGATTAGGGGTTAATTATTGTAGGTAGGTGGAGGCGACGTTGGGGGCGGCAGATTAGGGGTTAATAAATATAATATAGGGGTCGGCGGTGTTAGGGGCAGCAGATTAGGGGTACATAGGGATAACGTAGGTTGCGGCGGTGTACGGAGTGGCAGATTAGGGGTTAATAATAATATGCATGTGTCAGCGATAGCGGGGGCGGCAGATTAGGGGTTAATAAATATAATATAGGGGTCGGCGGTGTTAGGGGCAGCAGATTAGGGGTACATAGGTATAATGTAGGTTGCGGCGGTGTACGGAGCGGCAGATTAGGGGTTAAAAAATTTTAATAGAGTGGCGGCGATGTGGGGGGGCCTCGGTTTAGGGGTACATAGGTAGTTTATGGGTGTTAGTGTACTTTAGAGCACAGTAGTTAAGAGCTTTATGAACCGGCGTTAGCCCAGAAAGCTCTTAACTACTGACTTTTTTCTGCGGCTGGAGTTTTGTCGTTAGATTTCTAACGCTCACTTCAGCCACAACTCTAAATACCGGCGTTAGAAAGATCCCATTGAAAAGATAGGATACGCAAATGGCGTAGGGGGATCTGCGGTATGGAAAAGTCGCGGCTCAAAAGTTAGCGTTAGACCCTTTCCTGACTGACTCTAAATACCAGCGGGCGGTAAAAACCAGCGTTAGGAGCCTCTAACGCTGGTTTTGACGGCTACCGCCAAACTCTAAATCTAGGCCATAGTAAATAATCTATGGGCTATTAATAAATATATCCTAAGGAGAAACTGAGCCTAGATTAGAGTAGATTTCAACAAACAAAGTTAATTTGTTTAGCAAATTATCTCACACAACCTAAAAGTGACAGCTGTCTGCATGAGACATAGGCAGTCCAACAACTAGCTTAGTGAGCCCTTATCCGTAGCATTTCCTTACCACTCTTGCAATTTGAGAGTTTTTAAGAAGTAACAAAGATGCCTATATGCATCTGCAAAGACATGGAGCTGGGGAAAGGCTAATTTGTGGGAGGGCAGAAACGTTCTGTTCCGGAAAGGCATTTAAGAAGTTACTAAGCTACCCATTTTAGTGCTTGGGAAATGTGGACGCTAGTAACAGGGTCAGGGCTTACCAGTATTGGTAAGTTGAAGTGGAAATCAATCTGCAGGCTTCATTGTTGTCATCCCCTCTCCTAAAACTCCACGCCCCTCCCTCCCAGCAGTGAGCACTCTTGCTTGTTGGGTCCCCACAGTACCAAAAACATTATCTGCCTCCTTATTTTACGGAGCTTCAGTGCAATGTTTAGTGCTAGTAGTTTTCCCCTCAGTACTACTGTGATTAGCAAGTGGTAATAAACCACTACCAACCCAAACACAGTGACGAGAGTGTGGTGATGCTCTGCTCACAGCCACCACTAGTACCAACAACTAGCTTGACCCGGGACACTGAGCACTCACCTTAACTTTACGTTGATAACATCCTAGGAGTTGTCATGCTGACAGTAATGCACAGTTAGTTACAAATTGTGGCTATGCAATCACGTGCACGAAAACAGACAAATCAAAAAGGGACTTGTGAACCACGTGCAAGTAATGTTATTGGATTAAGGTGACGCAACGTAAAGGACCCAAAATTAAAGTTGTGTATTACTCCGGTGTAGCAGCCTGGGGGGCAATGCGGGACTGAAGGTTGTCTCAGCGTGACAGCCCTCTGAATTTTGGACTGTCCCACGCAAATCGGGACAGTTGGGAGGTTTACACACCCTCTATAGGTAGAAAATATGGTGAAATTTCTTTAAGCAAACATTATTGGCCAGATTATGAGTGGCGTGCTAACAGTTGTGCGTGAGCAATATCGGGTTAATCAGGACTGTTTGCACGTGTCTGATGTAGCGACCGTATTACAAGTTGAAAGCAAATGCATTCACTTGAATGCAATTGAAGTTAATGCACGCCGGTAAAGTGTGTACTCAAAACTCTGGTTAACTGTTTCACGAAACACTAATAATAACACTATCCAATAAAAATTGTTAGAAAAAATTGCACAAACGTTATAAGGGCTCAAAGATATGAGGTATCAGGTGTAGGGATAAAAAAAGGACTGCATAGAGATACTGTACATACATATACATGTCTAATGTTTGTATTTATATTTGTGTGTGTGTATATATATATATATATATATATATATGTATTTACAGACATATATTCACATATAAATACATATGTACGCACACATATAGACATATATATAAGTGCACTGGAGCCCTTTTCAATTATGTAGATTAAAACATGAAAAGGCATATTTATGCAATATTCATATTTCTCCTGTTTCAGAGAAAAACTTGCCCAAAATACCTGAGAACTTGCTCTCACTCCATTTAAAAAGAAATAGAGTCTTGTTTTCTTAATTTACTTGTCAAAAATATTTATTTTTTTAAGTGAACAACACAAGGTATTTATCTAGGCCCATTTTGGTATATTTCATACCACCATTTCAGCGCCAAATGTGATAATATTTAAAAAAACTTTAGCTTTTTAACTTTCAGTTTCTCACTGAAATTATTTACATACCGCTTGTGCAATCATGACACAAATGTTGGTAAAAGTTTCTCTGGGTTCCCCTTTGTTCAGAAATAGCAGACATGCATGGCTTTGCCATTGCTTTTTTGTAATTAGAATGCCGCTAATTGCAGCGGTGTACCACACTTCTATAATTCCCGGCAGTGAAGGGGTTAATCGGGTAGCTTGTAAGGTTGATTTTAGCTTTAGTGTAGATATTACCCACCCACCTGAAACTTCCCACACCTGATCTCTACCTTATACCAACAAAACAGCTCTCTTCCCTCCCTCACTCCCCACTGGTCACCACCATATTAGGTACTGGCAGAAAGTCTGACAATAATAGGTTTTAAGGCAATTTTTTTTTATTAATTTGTTTTAATTTTTTTCTATTTTTTGCAATGTAGGATCCCCCTTTACCCTCCAACCTCCCTGATCCCTCCCAAACAGCTCTCTATCCCTCCCGCCTCTAACTAGTAGATGCCATCTTAGGTACTGGCAGCTGTCTGCCAGTACCTATAAATCACCTAAAAATATATTTTATTCTTATTTTTTATTTTTTTTCTGTAGTGTAGTGGTCCCCCCTCCAGTGATCGTTGGTTAGGGTCTCCCCATCCCACATTTCTCTGTAGTATAGCCCCTGTTGTACCAGCTTTTCTGAACACCAGTCTTCAAATGTCCCTAACAGAACATATACTAAGGATTTACCTACCAGAGCCCAGCACAGCATAGAAAAAAAGAAATAAAGATATGGATTGACAAGTATCAGAACCAATTGAAAGGCAGGATCAATCACAGCAGGAAACTTCCATAAAGGTAGTGAGAAACACTATAAAAGGAGGAACATAGAAAGACCAGGTCATCTTGATAAAGGCCCCTGATTGGCTGAAACGCACCTGGACAATCCTACAGTCCAAGAACAGAGCGCTCTGTCTAACACTTGGGGGGAAACATGCTTGGATTTTTGCCTGATCGACCACACAGCGTTCTGATTGGTGGAAGGGACACACGTGACGGCATACACGGAAGCAGTTGAACTGAACTGAAAGAGGATGCCAGCAGCTGAAAGCTGCAGATCCGATAGCCACACTGAATGTATAAAGGAAAATTGTGGTAAGAAACCTTAATAGCCCCTAAAGGACACCAACTCTGACAAGGTAACGCACCATCAAAGTTGTTTTGAACCGGGGGAATTGAAGGTTCCACACTTTCCTAAAATAGAGGGCAACACTATCCTTAAAACTTTCTAGAAGAAATGCTAATTGATCTTCTAAGAAATGCTAATTGATCTTCTAAGATATAATTCTTTTGGAAAATGCTTTCTTGTGGATATTACATCTGATAAAGCTACAACTATATGTGAGCAATAAATCCTATAACTATAGTTGAGCATTAATTCTAATATAAGCTGCCATTCATTCATTGACATTTATATGAGAACACAACCTCTTCTTTTTTCTGGACATTTCAGTTTATAGGAAAAACAACTTTTGTTATGGACATTTAGCTTATGTATTTTTTAACATTTTTTTTCCCCACCGGTGGTCTCTCATTTACTATTTTTATTTTGTATGATTGCATAGCGGAGTTGTATGAATGTGACCTACATGTGTATTTAGGATATCCTTTAAAATATATAGTATCACATAGAGGAATTGCTAATTCTGCTAATATCGCATTTTAAATAAATAGTTTTTTATTACATTCTGGTTGATGCTGTTGCTTTTCTAGCGCACTTTTTGATTTTGTGCATCTGTAGCATAGCTCCCCATCCCTCTCTACTTTATTATTTTTTTCTGTAGTGTAGGGACATCCCTTTCCTTCCCTCTCCCTCCCCCATCCACTGTTGTACCGCACAACCGCCTCTCGGATTCCTTCCCACACAGTGTCAACTTCTTTAACGATCTGGCATCTGCCTTTATATGGATCCAAAACACCAATCGCACTCTGATTCCATATGCAGGCAGATGCCATGAGCTCATGAACTCCAGATATCGGCTATAACTTAACAGCTGAGACTGCTGGAGCTTCCTGCAGCTCCGATGTATATATACGTTGTGTGGTACAATAAGCAATTGGCATAAGAGTTTAATAAAGTGTTATACTGTGTATTTACTGTAAATATTTCAGATTCCAATGTTCTTCAAATAGCAAAATATGTATTTATAAATAGATATTCCTATATATCTGTATATATCTACCTCTATGGGCTCCATGTACGAAGCAGAAAGAGCTGCTCCGGAGCTCTTGCAGGACAGGTTTGCATATGCCAGCCTGCTTACCGCAATGTAAGAAGCAGCAGTCATTAGACTGCTGCTTCTTACACCCTACATCACCTCTGAGGTGGCGAGGGAAAATCAAAGAGAGCTCGCTCACACTCGGTGATTGACAGCCCCATCAGCTACACGATTGGTCGCGCTAATGAAGGGGCGGGCATTACACACTGCGAGGAGTGTGTAATGATACATACGGGCTAGCGGACGAACAGATATGCTGCCCATATGTAGCGAAGGCGGACGGACAGCTTCACAAGTTGAGAAGCTGTCTGTCCCCCTCTTAGTACATGGAGCCCTATATATGTATATATATATATATAAATATATATATTAGCAAAAACATAACAAATATGTAGAAATATCTATTTATGAATAAATATTCTGCTATGTGAAGAACATTGGAATGTGAAATATTCATATTTTCATGATGGTTTAGCGCACTTGAGAATATGCGATCAGGTTAGCACACAAGTAGGGTGTTAGTTTTTTTTCCACTATTTTTTCCCATTGACTTTAATGGGTGAATACATTAACCCGGTCGAGATATTCTAACTGCATTTTTTTTGCGGGCATTGGGTTAGAGCACAAGTGAAAACTATACTTTCAACTTGTAATATGAGTGCTACCCAACGCGCCCAAAATCTTACTTCTAGCGGAGTTAGCACAAGAGCGGGAGCATTAAGTACCGCTCCACTTCCATCTGGCTCCTAATTAGCAATTTTGCAATATATGTATTCAAAATGTTACATGTTAACTTGCCTGTGTTATTTCCTGTTATGTGCTGTATGATACTAAACTATTGTTCCTTCCCCACACATCTCACTATAACTAGCTGCAGTGCATGTATAAAGCCACCTACTCAACTATCACTGGCTATAATAGTACTAACTTTGCAGAGTATACTGTATACAGCAAGGAAGGAAAAGTTTTCTGTTTACATTAGCAGAAAAATTAAAGGGACATAATACTCATATGCTAAATCACTTGAAACTGATGCAGTATAACTGTAAAAAGCTGACAGGAAAATATCACCTGAGCATCTCTATGTAAAAAAGGAAGATATTTTACCTCACAATCTCCTCAGCCCAGCAGAGTAAGTTCTGTTTAAAAAGTTATACTTCACCTGCTCCCAGCTGCAGCTAAAAATTTAAAAAAAATGAAGAAATGAACAGCAGCCAATCATCATCAGCAGTGCTGAGGTCATGAACTCTTACTGTGATCTCATGAGATTTGACTTAACTCTCATGAGATTTCATAGTAAGCTTCCTTTACCTGATTGGTGAAATAATATGAGAGTTCACGAGGCTCATCCCCTAAGCTGTCCTAGGGCAGACACACTAAAATGCTCCTTAGAAATCCTTTACAATTGGAGGTGGCTACTGAGGAACCTTTGAGGTAAAATATCTTTCTTTTTTACATAGAGATGTTCAGGAGATCTTTTCTAGTCAGCTTTTTACAGCTATGCTGCATCACTTTCAAGTGTTTAAACATTTGGGTATTATGGCCCTTTAAGCAGATGCTGCCTCCCTGCCCTAATAGACACACTCTGTGATTGATTACAATTCCTGCACAGCCTGGGTTAAGCACTTAAGCACTGATTGGAGAACAATTCAGACTGTTAGCTCACAGAAAAAATTACTTTTGAAGTGGGTGGCAGAGCGCGGGGTATTTTAATTTTATATCTATATTAGAGCAGAGTATGTTCATGTATTTTTTTAACTAAAGATCAAAATTTCACAGCCTTCTTTGCTCATATTTACCAAAAGGTTCAATATTAGTGGAATGAAGTAAATTTGATAAATATAAGTAAACTGAAAAAAATCTTAAAATTGTATACTCTATCTGAATCATGAAAGTTTAAGTTTGAAGTTTAAAGATTTGTTCACATGTATTTTACCCACAGTTCCATTTTTGTATTTAGACATGAAATCTGACAATGTTTCAAAATGTTTTCAATGTGAAAAATAAAAAACATATATTCCATGTCTGATGTTTTCTAAACTCCATTAGATAAAAATGGAGTCACTCATATCAAAAATAGCTGCCAACAACCAGCAGTGCAGTAGACCATGATAAAACAGGCATACAAAGTGTACAACTATTATACAATGATCATGGATTGCCAAGTACATCTTGTCATGATGAGTCTCTTCTGAAGTGTTTATTACAAGCTTTTCTTTGGTTATTACAGTTTAACTTAAGAAGAGAAGAGGCACTACAGACTAAATCACTTGTTTAACTTTAGTTTTCCTTTCAACACTGGCTCTTTGAAAACATTTAACAAATACAACTTGCTCTAGGAACCTCATGCAGCTCCTGAACTGTATTGTATTGTAAGTTATCTTGTGAAGAATAATTTCCTAGTGTTTGCTTTGTTTTTTCTCTAAGCAGCCTTTTGCCAAACCCCAGGTTACAATGCTCTTGTTCTATATGAAAAACGCTTAAATCTCTCTCAGTCTGTTTTTGTCACCACAGAAGCTGAGGTATATCAGATCTTCTTTTTTTTTTTGCCTATGTCAAGTACTGCCGGTAAATTTATTTCAGTACAGTGTGAAGGTTATGTTGGCTGTACCTAAAATTATTGCTAGATTACTAGTACTGCGCTAGCCAGAAAGCTATCACATCCCTCTAAAAGACAAAGCTTTTTCTAGGTAGTGTAAAAAAAAAAGTGTACCTAACATTATCAAGCTTTTTTATCTGAAATCAAAGAAATAAAATATAAAAGCTGAAATATAAAAATTGAAAATGAACAAAAATCTCTTAAATGGTAATATATGACAGAATTATTGAATGTATTTTAGTCATAACGGTTTTATTTCCTTCCATTTTTTTTAATTTAAAAAAGATTTACGATACTGATATTAAATTATTTTATCCGAAACAGTCAGTTTTCGTAAGGACATTTAAAGTCAAATGTTTTATTTATTTATTTATAAAAAAATTAATCACTATATTTCAAAATACATGCATACAAAATAAATGTTTCAATAGTATTTAAAACTGTCATGTTGTTGGATAAATATGCATTTTTTATAGGCCCCGGGACACACCCCTTAAATGTTTGTATCTTACTTTCTTTGCAGTGGCCAATCAGGAACAAATATAGTCAAGCTTATACACATATTAAGCAATCATTGTAACTATTCAAGTAATGTGAGGGTTATGTAGCCCATGAAAACACTTTGATTTTCAGGGTTAACTTACAGGAAAAGCATATAAAATAAGAAATGAATGCTAAATTAAACATTTTGGGCTAGATTACAAGTGGCATGCAAATGATAGCCCTTGAGATAACCAATATTGCTGGACTGCACTACCATTAGCGCACAACTTTGATATTACAAGTCCATGGTAAATCGCATTAATCAGACTTTCGCTTGCCTGCTAACTTTTTACTTTCAACTTGTAATAATAACTTAGCTAGCACACCAAATAATCTGGGCCTTTGTGTGGAACTATGTTTTGCCCCTTTAAGGAACAAAGGGCTTTCTCATTTTTATGAGAAAGCAAGAGTATTAAAGATGGAATGCAATATATTAAAAGTGATATGTTTATTAAGTAATTTCATTGTATTTTAAAAGTTAGATATTTTCTCACAATTGACCCCTATCCATTAAAGAGATAGAAAACACCAAAAATGTTATTGTTTAAAAAGATAGATAATTCCTTTATTTATTTACCATTCCTCAGTTTTGCATAACCAACACTGTTATATAAATATACTTTTTACCTCTGTAATTACCTTGTATCTAAGCTTCTGCTGACTGCGTCCTTATCTCAGATATTGTGACAGACTTGCATTTCAGGCAATGGGGCCTAGTTATCAAGCCGTCAACCTCAAATACGCTGGAATTCCGCAGCGTATTTGTGGCGAGGCTGATTCGCCTTAGTTATCAAAGGCTCGAGACCGGCAAAAGTAGAATTTTGTGACGTAAGCATCGATCCGCCGGACTCAGTCCGACACAGATCGATTCTTACGTCACTCCAGATGTTCCGCACACAAGTGCGGCACATTCTCACTACTTTTGCTAGCTATCAAAAAACTAGCAGGTACGCTCGGCACTTTTACGGCCCAGCGTACCTGGTTTTCAATCCGCCACCCCTGGAGGCGGCGGATCCCATAGGAATCAATGGGAGTCTGACCATAGCGAAAGTACAAGTTCGCTGCTGACAGACATCCCATTGATTTCTATGGGAGATGTCTGCACCTAACACCCTAACATGTACCCCGAGTCTAAACACCACTAATCTGTCCCCCCCTACACCGCCGCAACTAAATAAAGTTATTACCCCCTAAACCGCCGCTCCCGGAGCCCACCGCAAGCTACTCTATACATATTAACCCCTAAACCGCCGCTCCCGGAGCCCACCGCAACTATAATAAATGTATTAACCCCTAAACCGCCGCTCCCTGAACCCGCCGCAACCTATATTAAATGTATTAACCCCTATCCTGCCCCCCCTACACCGTCGCCACCTATAATAAATTTATTAACCCCTAATCTGCCCCCCCCTACACCGTCGCCACCTATAATAAATTTATTAACCCCTATCCTGCCCCCCACTACGCCGCCGCCACTGTCATAAAATTATTAACCCCTAAACCTAAGTCTAACCCTAACCCTAACGCCCCCCTAACTTAAATATTAATTAAATAAATCTAAATAAATTAACTCTTATTAAGTAAATGAATCCTATTTAAAACTAAATACTTACCTTTAAAATAAACCCTAATATAGCTACAATATAAATAATAATTATATTCTAGCTATCTTAGGATTTATATTTATTTTACAGGTACCTTTCAATTTATTTTAACCATGTACAATAACTATTAAATAGTTATTAACTATTTAATAGCTTACCTAGCTAAAATAAAGAGAAATGTACCTGTGAAATAAATCCTAACCTAAGTTACAATTACACCTAACACTGCACTATACTTTAATAAATTATTCCTATTTAAAAATAAATACCTACCTGTAAAATAAACCCTAAGATAGCTAAAATATAATTAATAATTATATTATAGCTATCTTAGGATTTATATTTATTTTACAGGTAACTTTGTATTTATTTTAGCTAGTTAGAATAGTTATTAAATAGTTATTAACTATTTAATAACTACATAGCTAAAAGAAATACAAAATTACCTGTAAAATAAATCCTAACTTAAGTTACAATTAAACCTAATACTACACTATCATTAAATTAATTAAATAAATTACCTACAAATAACTACAATTAAATACAATTACATAAACTAACTAAAGTACAAAAAATAAAAAAGCTAAGTTACAAAAAATAAAAAAATAAGTTACAAACATGTTACAAATATTACAACAATTTTAAGCTACTTACACCTAATCTAAGCCCCCTAATAAAATAACAAACCCCCCCCAAAATAAAAAAATGCCCTACCCTATTCTAAATTAAATAAATTTCAAAGCTCTTTTACCTTACCAGCCCTTAAAAGGGCCATTTGTGGGGGCATGCCCCAAAGAAAACAGCTCTTTTGCCTGTAAAAGAAAAATACAACCCCCCCCCCAACATTAAAACCCACCACCCACATACCCCTAATCTAACCCAAACCCCCCTTAAATAAACCTAACACTAAGCCCCTGAAGATCATCCTACCTTGTCTTCACCTCACCGGGTATCACACCGATCCGTCCAGAAGAGCTCCTCCGATGTCCTGATCCAAGCCCAAGCGGGGGGCTGAAGAGGTCCATGATCCGGCTGAAGTCTTCATCCAAGCGGGGCAGAAGAGGTCTTCCATCCGATTGAAGTCTTCATCCAAGCGGCATCCATCCGGAGCGAAGCGGCAGCATCCTGAAGACCTCCACTGCGGAACATCCATCCTGGCCGACGACTGAACGACGAATGACGGTTCCTTTAAATGACGTCATCCAAGATGGCGTCCCTCGAATTCCGATTGGCTGATAGGATTCTATCAGCCAATCGGAATTAAGGTAGGACTATTCTGATTGGCCGATGGAACTGAAGAGGACATCCGGAGCGGAAGAAGTTAATCCTCCAAGCGGCGCTGAAGAAATCTTCCATCCGATGAAGTCATCATCCAGGCGGCGCTGAAGAAAAGTCTTCGATCCGTCCGATGTCATCTTCAAAGAGGCGCTGAAGAGGTCTTCTATCCGGGCGAAGTCATCTTCCAAGCCGGGTCTTGAATCTTCCTTCCGCCGACGCGGAACCACCTTCTTCACCGACGGACTACGACGAATGACGGCTCCTTTAAGGGACGTCATCCAAGATGGCGTCCCCTCAATTCCGATTGGCTGATAGGATTCTATCAGCCAATCGGAATTAAGGTAGGAAAAATCTGATTGGCTGATGGAATCAGCCAATCAGATTGAGCTTGCATTCTATTGGCTGTTAAGATCAGCCAATAGAATGCGAGCTCAATCTGATTGGCTGATTGGATCAGCCAATTGGATTGAACTTGAATCTGATTGGCTGATTCCATCAGCCAATCAGATTTTCCTACCTTAATTCCGATTGGCTGATAGAATCCTATCAGCCAATCGGAATTGAGGGGACGCCATCTTGGATGACGTCCCTTAAAGGAGCCGTCATTCGTCGTAGTCCGTCGGTGAAGAAGGTGGTTCCGCGTCGGCGGAAGGAAGATTCAAGACCCGGCTTGGAAGATGACTTCGCCCGGATAGAAGACCTCTTCAGCGCCTCTTTGAAGATGACATCGGACGGATCGAAGACTTTTCTTCAGCGCCGCCTGGATGATGACTTCATCGGATGGAAGATTTCTTCAGCGCCACTTGGAGGATTAACTTCTTCCGCTCCGGATGTCCTCTTCAGTTCCATCGGTGGCTCGGCTGAGTGAAGACGACTCAAGGTAGGATGATCTTCAGGGGATTAGTGTTAGGTTTTTGTAAGGGGGGTTTGGGTTAGATTAGGGGTATGTGGGTGGTGGGTTTTAATGTTGGGGGGGGGATTGTATTTTTCTTTTACAGGCAAAAGAGCTGTTTTCTTTGGGGCATGCCCCCAAAAATGGCCCTTTTAAGGGCTGGTAAGGTAAAAGAGCTCTGAAATTTATTTAATTTAGAATAGGGTAGGGCATTTTTTTATTTTGGGGGGGTTTGTTATTTTATTAGGGGGCTTAGATTAGGTGTAAGTAGCTTAAAATTGTTGTAATATTTGTAACATGTTTGTAACTTATTTTTTTATTTTTTGTAACTTAGCTTTTTTTATTTTTTGTACTTTAGTTAGTTTATGTAATTGTATTTAATTGTAGTTATTTGTAGGTAATTTATTTAATTAATTTAATGATAGTGTAGTATTAGGTTTAATTGTAACTTAAGTTAGGATTTATTTTACAGGTAATTTTGTATTTCTTTTAGCTATGTAGTTATTAAATAGTTAATAACTATTTAATAACTATTCTAACTAGCTAAAATAAATACAAAGTTACCTGTAAAATAAATATAAATCCTAAGATAGCTAGAATATAATTATTATTTATATTGTAGCTATATTAGGGTTTATTTTAAAGGTAAGTATTTAGTTTTAAATAGGATTCATTTACTTAATAAGAGTTAATTTATTTAGATTTATTTAATTAATATTTAAGTTAGGGGGGTGTTAGGGTTAGACTTAGGTTTAGGGGTTAATAATTTTATTACAGTGGCGGCGGCGTAGTGGGGGGCAGGATAGGGGTTAATAAATTTATTATAGGTGGCGACGGTGTAGGGGGGGCAGATTAGGGGTTAATAAATTTATTATAGGTGGCGACGGTGTAGGGGGGGCAGGATAGGGGTTAATAGGTTTAATATAGGTTGCGGCGGGTTCATGGAGCGGCGGTTTAGGGGTTAAACTATTTATTTAGTTGCGGAGAGGTGCGGGATCAGCATGATAGGGGTTAATAATTTTATTATAGAGGGCGACGGTATAGGGGGGGCAGGATAGGGGTTACTAGGTATACTGTAGGTGGTAGCGGTGTCCGGGAGCGGCGGTTTAGGGGTTAATACATTTATAAGAGTTGCGGCGGGGTCTAGGAGCGGCGGTTTAGGGATTAGTAACTTTATTGAGTTGCGGGAGGCTCCGGGGGCGCCGGTATAGGGATAGAACAGTGTAGTTTAGTGTGAGTGCTTAGTGACAGGCTAGCAATAAAGCTGGGAAAAAGCCGAAGGGCAGCGAGATCGGATGAGTGATAACTGTCACAGTCCGCTGCTCATCGCCCCGCGGCTTTTTGACAGCTTTATTTGATAACTTAGGCGTATTTTTTCAGGTCCGCGGCGGCGAAGGTAGGCGAGCTTAGGCAGGCGTATTGGGCCGGCGAAGCAAGAAAAGTAGACGGCTTGATAACTACCCCCCAATTAGTGCAGATTCTTAAATAACTTCACGTGCATTAGAACAATGTTATCTATATGAAACACATGAACTAATGCCCTCTAGCTGTGAAAAACTGTCAAATGCATTCAAATTAAAGGCGGCCTTCAAAGGCTTAGAAATTATCATATGAGCCTACCTAGTATTAGCCTTCAAATAAGAATCACAAGAGAGCAAAGCAAATTTGATGATAAAAGTAAATTAGAAAGTTGTTTAAAATAGCATGCCCTATCTGAATCATAAAAGTTTAATTTGGACTTTACTATCCCTTTAAGGTGCAAAATCTTAACATTTATCTTGTGTGTATTTTAACCTTGAGTCTTGAGAGAGGCCTAATCCTGGGCTGAACACATTGACTATTAGCTGTTTTTTCCAGTCCTGTTTTCCAGTAAGCAGATATTAGCAGATGTCTACTTTTCTCCTATTTGTGTGGGGTTGACCTATGTTCTATTGTTTGTTCTAGAGACTCCACTGATGTATGGATAAGGAATATTTTAGTCGCCAAATTCATGTTGCTGTGGCATTCTATTTGCTGGGGAATCTACATTTTTTGGGAGACTGAACTCTTCTATCTTTAACTTTTTTTATGTTCCCTTCTTTTATTCTGGCATTTTGTTGTATTTACACTTATGTTCACTGTATATGTGATTATCTAATGTATGCAAAGTTTGGAATCTGGATCAAGAATAGGGATTTGTTTGTAGTATATAAACAAACTATAATTAACTGTGTATTATATCATTGATTTTTTAAAGTATTTTTCTTTATCATTCAATTAGTTAAAGGGAGATTCTATTTCATAAGAGCATTTTAGGCCAGATTACAAGTGGAGCGGTATTTAAAGGGACACTAAACCAAATTTTTTCCTTTGATGATTCAGATAGAGCATGCAATTCTAAGCAACTTTTTAATTTAATCCTATTATCAATTTTTCTTTGTTCTCTTGCTATCTTCATTTAAAAAAACAAGAACGTGGTGCATAGGAGCCATCCCATTTTTAGTTGAGAACCTGGGTTATGCTTATTTATTGGTGGGTAAATATAAGCCTCCAATAAGCAAGCGCTATCTGTGGTGCTGAACCTAAAATGGGCTGGCTGCTTAGATTTACATTCCGGCTTTTAAAATAAAGATAGCAAGAGATCGAAGAAAAATTGATTATAGGAGTAAATTAGAAAGTTGATTAAAATGTCATGCTCTATCTAAATCATGAAAGAACAAATTTGGGTTTAGTGTCCCTTCAATGCTCCTGCTCGAGCACTAACTCCGCTAGAAGTAAGCTTTTTGTGCTCGTTGGGTAGCGCTCATACTACAAGTTGAAAGTAAACTGTTTTCACTCACGTGCTAATGCGTGTAAAAAGCCAAATTTAAAATATTGCACACGCGATAACGTATTCCCCAATAGAAGTCAATGGAGCTAAAAATGTGGAACCAAAACACCCTACTCAGTCACACGCGTACACCCGATCCATCTCATATTCTCAAGTGCACTAACCCAACATTAAAATATGAATATTTTACATTTCAATGTTCTTCACATAGAAGAATATTTTCTGTTTATTCATAAATACATATTTCTATGTATATATGATGGTATTTTGGTACAATATATATCTATAACTATATATATATATATAGATGACTTTATAAAGGTATAGATATAAAGATATATATAGGAATATATATTTAAAAATACATAGAATATATTCTCCAATGCACAGAACATTGGAATGTGAAAACTTTACAGTAAACATGTTATTAAATATGAATAAATACTTAACTGCAAAGTGCCACAATTAACTTCTATATATGTCTATATGTGTGTACATATGTATTTATGTGTTTATATAAATGTGCACACACATATAAAGATATACACATTACTAATGTACTCATTGTTCTATATCTAAAGTTGTGATCTGGAGTAAAAAATCCCATCTTTTTCAAATACTAACACAGACAAATGAGCAAGTACAGTCTGGCTTGTTGTAGCCAGTTTTATTAGTATTCCTGTCCATTGAAGCCTTTCACTCTTTTTTATTGCTTTGAACATAATTTCTTCGAATTTATGTTGTAAAAAATGTTCTTTGCCAACTGTATTTAAATAGCTGACGTATGCCTTTCCAGGAAATCAAATAAAATAAACAAATACACAAATAAACAAATAAATAACAAGAATAAATATGTATGGGAACAGTTTTTATTGTTTGTTTACTAATATTGGGTAAACCCCACAAAAAATGGTTTCATTAAAAGGGCCACTGTAAGTAAATATTTTCTATGCCTGTTACTAACTAACTACCCCAAATACGCTTTTTATCAATAGCATTTCATTAACATATCTCTACCGTATATCAGAAATCTTGTCTGCAAATGTAATTGTTTTCCAAACCTACTCCGTGGGTATCCTTTGCTCTGTACCAATCCGTTTACAATACCTAGGTTTCAAAATGGCGCTTTAAACACAAATTTATTGGTTTAAGTATTTTGAACATGCAATGCTGAAAATAGTGGGCAGGATAACGTGACATCATCGGCGAATAAAAGATATAACTTTTAGAACGTTATGAAACTTCGTTTTGGAGAAAATATAGGTCAGTAGGTTTTAATTAATGTTTATTAACTTTAATATATTAGTTGTTTAGCTTAAAAATTATAACAGAAAGTAATCCTTTAAAGGGACATGAAACCCCAAAAAATTATTTAATGATTCAGATAGTGAATACAATTTTAAATAACTTTTTAATTTACTTTGTTTCCTTCTCTTGGTATCATTTGTTGAAGGAGCAGCAGTACACTACTGGTTTCTAACTGAACAAATGGGTGAGCCAATGACAATCGGTATATATATATTTAGCCACCAATCAGCAGTGAGAACCTATGTTCTTTGCTGTTCCTGATCTTTCCTAGATTAACCTTTCAGCAAAAGGATAACAAGAGCAGGAAGCAAATTAAATTATAGAAGTAAATTGGAAAGTTGATTAAAATTGTATGCTCTATCTGATTAATGAAAGATAATTTGGGGGTTTCATGTCCCTTTAAGTATATTTAGGTTTTGTGCTGTAATAGGAACTGAGATATCTGCTTCCAACAAAACTCACCTTCCGCCATTTTAGCTCATGTTTGCCTCATATATGTTTTTTGCAAATGTACTGAGCAGTAAACTATTTACTCAGGCTTTCCAGACATAGACAAACAGTGTAAAATGATTATTTCCTTCAGTAAGTCACCTTTAGACCACTTATACCACATTTCTATTTTCTTTGAGACCACAAGAGCTTGACGGAAACTGATAATGAGAATGAACAAGAGAGGGTTAGCCAAACCAAAGGCTTATAGCACTGATGAGAAATACCATCAGTCACAGCCTCACTAATAATTTGCGGTACTTTGAAAAAAGGTGCTTGGAAAGCAGTCTGCATAAAGTTGATGAGAGAAAGAATGCAATGGGTCTAGCCACTTCAAATATCAGAAGTCATAGGGAATGTGGGAAAGAGTGTGCAGTGCAGCTGTATCATGTGCTTGCAGTATTGGTGAAAGAGGGAGGCTTATGGAGCCAAACAGAAGATCTTATATGCAGGAAAAAGAGATAACACTGGATGATGCTGTACTGTACATACACATTGTACTTTATTGTGCATAAGGGGCAAGTGGGTCACATGAGTGGTTATGCCACGTCTTATATCATTTATCGCTTAAAAAGTATTCTGAAAATACCTTGAAAAAAGTGTCAACCATAGGCGTACTTATGTTTTCTTTAGAATGCTCATTAAAGGGACATGAAACCCAATTTTTTTCTTTTATGATTTAGAAACAGCATGCAATTTTAGACAACTTTCTAATTTACGTCTATTATCTAGTTTGTTTTATTCTCTTGATATCCTTCGCTGAAAAACATATCTAGATAGTCTCAGTAGCTGCTGATTGGTGGCTGCACATATGTCTTGTGTGATTGGCTCACCCATGTGCATTGTTATTTCTTCAACAAAGGATATCTAAAGAATGAAGCAAATAAGATACTAGGTGTAAATTGGAATGATGTTTAAAATTGTATTCTCTATATCTGAATCATGAAAGAAAGAAATTCGGTTTAATGTCCCTTTAAATGCTGCAGAATTTAGATTAAATGCTTATGTTTTTCCAAATGCAATTGTTTTGCTGATTCTCTGATTCTAAGACATTTCAGTCAAATACATTTCAAAGCGAGGATTGATACAATACGCTAATACGTTTTGATTTCCTTTAAATCTTTTTTATGTCAATGAGGCAACTTATGGTTCTTGTAATTTATGAAAATCATTTCATGAGAACAATTTATCTTTAGTGAAAAGTGTTATCAGATTTATGCAAATGGGTACACACTTTCAACTTGATGCAGTTAGATTCTTACTCAGAACGACTGTTCTGTTTAATCTGTTAGGCAATTGCTTTGCATGGAAATACAAAATAGGTAATATAAATTGTCATTAAAAAAACCTGTTATTTCTGAAAAAGGACATCTGTCTATCAAGAAACAAACAAAAAAACAAACAAAAATCACCCGATGTGTTTAGCTAGCTCCCAGTAGTGCATTGCTGCTCCTTCAACAAAGGATACTAAGAGTATGAAGCAAATTTGATAATAAAAGTAAAATGGAAAGTTGTTTATAATTTTGGGTTTCATGTTCCTTTAACATGGAACAGTTTTTTCCCCAGTTGTCTTTGCATACAGCGTAATGAGGGTCGGACAGGCTGTTGAAATTAGGAACAATTCAGTCTCTGACTGAGTGCTTATACTTTGGCATAAATATACATTTTTTATGCCATTTATTTCTGTTTTGGTTTTAGCATATTAACCTAGATGTAAGGTAAGTTATTACACTGCATATCTGTTGCTTAAAGGGACATGAAAGCCAATTTTTTTCTTTTGTGATTTAGAAAGAGCATGTCATTTTAAACAACTTTCTAATTTACTTCTATTATCTAATTTGCTTCATTCTCTTGATATCACTTGCTGAAAAGCATATCTAGATATGCTCAGTAGCTGCTGATTGGTTGCTGCACCTAGAGGCCTTGTGTGATTGGCTCACACATGTGCATTGCTATTTCTTCAACAAAGGATATCTAAAGAATTGAGCAAATTAGATAATAGAAGTAAATTGGAAAATTGTTTAAAACGACATGCTCTATCTGAATCACAAAAGAAAATATTTGGGTTCAGTGTCCCTTTAAATGTATCTTTATATAATTGTAGCATAGGTTCCATCCTTATTACCGCTTAAAGGGACATAATACTCATATGCTAAATCACTTGAAACTGATGCAGTATAACTGTAAAAAGCTGACAGGAAAATATCACCTGAGCATCTCTATGCAAAAAAGGAAGATATTTTCTCCAACATTGGTGTGTCCGGTCCACGGCGTCATCCTTACTTGTGGGATATCTCTTCCCCAACAGGAAATGGCAAAGAGTCCCAGCAAAGCTGGCCATATAGTCCCTCCTAGGATCCGCCCACCCCAGTCATTCTCTTTGCCGTTGCACAGGCAACATCTCCACGGAGATGGTTAAGAGTTTTTTGGTGTTTAAATGTAGTTTTTATTCTTCTATCAAGTGTTTGTTATTTTAAAATAGTGCTGGTATGTACTATTTACTCTGAAACAGAAAAGGATGAAGATTTCTGTTTGTGAGAGGAAGATGATTTTAGCAGACAGTAACTAAAATCGATTGCTGTTTCCACATAGGACTGTTGAGATGAAGTAACTTCAGTTGGGGGAAGCAGTTAGCAGACTTTTCTGCTTAAGGTATGACTAGCCATATTTCTAACAAGACGATGTAATGCTGGAAGGCTGTCATTTCCCCTCATGGGGACCGGTAAGCCATTTTCTTAGTCAAACAAACAGAATAAAGGGCTTAATATGGGCTAAAAAACTGGTAGACATTTTTATGGGCTAAATCGATTGCTTTATTTGGGCATTTTATTCATATTTATGCTGACAATTTGCATTTATAAACTTGGGGAACGTTTATTAAACGGCAGGCACTGTGTTAGACACCTTTTCCAGTCAGGGGGCCTTCCTAGTTGTAGACTGAGCCTCATTTTCGCGCCATTACTGCGCAGTTGTTTTTTGAGAGCAGGGCATGCAGATGCATGTGTGAGGATCTGAAATTTGCTGGAAAAGCTTCTAGAAGGCGTCAATTGGTATCGTATTCCCCTCTGGGCTTGGTTGGGTCTCAGCAAAGGCTATAGCTGGGACTGTATAGGGGTTAAATTTGTAAACGGCTCCGGTTCCGTTATTTTAAGGGTTAAAGCTCTGAAATTTGGTGTGCAATACTATTAATGCTTTAAGACACTGGTGAAATTTTGGTAAGTTTTGAACAATTCCTTCATACTTTTTCACATATTCAGTAATAAAGTGTTTTCTGTTTAAAATTTAAAGAGACAGTAACGGTTTTGTTTTAAAACGTTTTTTGTGCTTTGTTGACAAGTTTAAGCCTGTTTAACATGTCTGTACCTTCAGATAAGCTATGTTCTATATGTATGAAAGCCAATGTTTCTCCCCATTTAAATTTATGTGATAATTGTGCCATAGCGTCCAAACAAAGTAAGGACAGTACTGCCACAGATAATGAAATTGCCCAAGATGATTCCTCAGATGAGGGGAGTAAACATGATACTACATCATCTCCTACTGTGTCTACACCAGTTTTGCCCACGCAGGAGGCCCCTAGTACATCTAGTGCGCCAATGCTTATTACCATGCAACAATTAACGGCTGTAATGGATAACTCCATAGCAAATATTTTATCCAAAATGCCTACTTATCAGAGAAAGCGCGATTGCTCTGTTTTAAACACTGAAGAGCAGGAGGGCGCTGATGATAATTGTTCTGTCATACCCTCACACCAATCTGAAGGGGCCATGAGGGAGGTTTTGTCAGATGGAGAAATTTCAGATTCAGGAAAAAATTCTCAACAAGCTGAACCTGATGTTGTGACATTTAAATTTAAATTAGAAAATCTCTGCGCACTGCTTAAGGAGGTGTTATCTACTCTGGATGATTGTGACAACTTGGTCATTCCAGAGAAATTATGCAAGATGGACAAGTTCCTAGAGGTTCCGGTGCACCCCAACGCTTTTCCTATACCCAAGCGGGTGGCGGACATAGTAAATAAGGAGTGGGAAAAGCCCGGCATACCTTTTGTTCCCCCCCCTATATTTAAGAAATTATTTCCTATGGTCGACCCCAGAAAGGACTTATGGCAGACAGTCCCTAAGGTCGAGGGGGCAGTTTCTACTCTAAACAAATGCACTACTATTCCTATCGAAGATAGTTGTGCTTTCAAATATCCTATGGATAAAAAATTGGAAGGTTTGCTTAAAAAGATTTTTGTACAGCAAGGTTACCTTCTACAACCCATTTCGTGCATTGTTCCTGTCACTACAGCAGCGTGGTTCTGGTTCGAGGAACTAGAAAAGTCGCTCAGTAGAGAGACTCCATATGAGGAGGTTATGGACAGAGTTCACGCACTTAAATTGGCTAACTCTTTTATTTTAGATGCCGCTTTGCAATTAGCTAGATTAGCGGCGAAAAATTCAGGGTTTGCTATCGTGGCGCGCAGAGCGCTTTGGCTAAAGTCTTGGTCAGCGGATGTGTCATCCAAAACAAAATTGCTTAACATCCCTTTCAAAGGTAAAACTCTATTTGGACCAGAATTGAAAGAGATTATTTCAGACATCACTGGGGGAAAGGGCCACGCCCTTCCACAAGATAGGCCTTTCAAGGCCAAAAATAAGTCTAATTTTTCGTTCCTTTCGCAATTTCAGGAACGGACCGGCCTCTAATTCTGCATCCTCTAAGCAAGAGGGTAATGCCTCACAACCCAAACCAGCCTGGAAACCGATGCAAGGCTGGAACAAGGGTAAGCAGGCCAAGAAGCCTGCCGCTGCTAACAAAACAGCATGAAGGAGTAGCCCCCGATCCGGGACCGGATCTAGTGGGGGGCAGACTCTCTCTCTTTGCTCAGGCTTGGGCAAGAGATGTTCAGGATCCCTGGGCGCTAGAAATAGTTTTTCAAGGTTATCTCCTGGAATTCAAGGAACTACCCCCAAGGGGAAGGTTCCACATGTCTCACTTATCCTCAAACCAAATAAAGAGACAGGCATTCTTACATTGTGTAGAAGACCTGTTAAAGATGGGAGTGATACACCCAGTTCCAATAAAGGAACAAGGAATGGGATTTTATTCCAATCTGTTCGTAGTTCCCAAAAAAGAGGGAACTTTCAGACCAATTTTGGATTTGAAGATCCTAAACAAATTTCTCAGGGTACCATCGTTCAAGATGGAAACCATTCGAACGATTCTACCCACTATCCAGGAAAGTCAATTTATGACTACCGTGGATCTAAACGATGCGTACCTACATATTCCTATCCACAAAGAACATCATCAGTTCCTAAGGTTCGCTTTTCAGGACAAGCATTACCAGTTTGTGGCCCTCCCATTCGGGTTAGCCACTGCTCCAAGGATTTTCACAAAGGTGCTAGGGTCCCTTCTAGCGGTTCTAAGACCGAGGGGCATTGCAGTAGTACCTTACTTGGACGACATTCTAATACAAGCGTCGTCCCTGTCAAAAGCAAAGGCTCATACAGACATCGTTCTGGCCTTTCTCAGATCACACGGATGGAAGGTGAACATAGAAAAAAGTTCTCTGTCTCCGTCGACAAGAGTTCCCTTCTTGGGAACAATAATAGATTCCTTAGAAATGAGGATTTTTCTGACAGAGGACAAAAAATCAAAACTTCTAAGCTCTTGTCAAGTTCTTCATTCTGTTCCTCGTCCTTCCATAGCGCAGTGCATGGAAGTAGTAGGGTTGATGGTTGCAGCAATGGACATAGTTCCTTTTCCACAAATTCATCTAAGACCATTATAACTGTGCATTCTCAAACAGTTGAATGGGGACTATACAGACTTGTCTCCAATGATTCAAGTAGATCAGAAGACCAGAGATTCACTCCGTTGGTGGCTGACCCTGGACCATCTGTCCCAGGGAATGAGCTTCCGCAGACCAGAGTGGGTCATTGTCATGACCAACGCCAGTCTAGTGGGCTGGGGCGCGGTCTGGGAATCCCTGAAAGCTCAGGGTCTATGGTCTCGGGAAGAGTCTCTTCTCCCGATAAACATTCTGGTACTGAGAGCGATATTCAATGCTCTCAGGGCTTGGCCTCAACTAGCAAAGGCTAGATTCATAAGGTTCCAATCAGACAACATGACGACCGTTGCGTATATCAATCATCAGGGGGGAACAAGGAGTTCCCTGGCGATGAAAGAAGTGACCAAAATAATTCAATGGGCGGAGGATCACTCCTGCCACCTGTCTGCGATCCACATCCCAGGTGTGGAAAACTGGGAGGCGGATTTTCTGAGTCGTCAGACATTCTATCCGGGGGAGTGGGAACTCCACCCGGAGATCTTTGCCCAAATAACCCAATTATGGGGCATTCCAGACATGAATCTGATGGCGTCTCGTCAGAACTTCAAGGTTCCTTGCTACGGGTCCAGATCCAGGGATCCCAAGGCGACTCTAGTAGATGCACTAGTAGCACCTTGGACCTTCAACCTAGCTTATGTATTTCCACCGTTTCCTCTCATTCCCAGGCTGGTAGCCAGGATCAGGAGAGGGCCTCGGTGATCTTGATAGCTCCTGCGTGGCCACGCAGGACTTGGTATGCAGACCTGGTGAATATGTCATCGGTTCCACCATGGAAGCTACCTTTGAGACAGGACCTTCTTGTTCAGGGTCCATTCGAACATCCAAATCTGGTCTCCCTCCAGCTGACGGCTTGGAGATTGAACGCTTGATTCTATCGAAGCGTGGGTTTTCAGATTCTGTGATAGATACTCTGGTTCAGGCCAGAAAACCGGTAACTAGAAAGATTTACCATAAAATATGGAAAAGATATATCTGTTGGTGTGAATCCAAAGGATTCCCATGGAATAAAATAAAAATTCCTAAGATTCTCTCCTTTCTACAAGAAGGTTTGGAGAAAGGATTATCTGCAAGTTCTCTAAAGGGACAGATCTCTGCTTTATCTGTCTTACTACACAAAAGACTGGCAGCTGTGCCAGATGTTCAAGCATTTGTTCAGGCTCTGGTTAGGATCAAGCCTGTTTACAGACCTTTGACTCCTCCCTGGAGTCTAAATCTAGTTCTTTCAGTTCTTCAAGGGGTTCCGTTTGAACCTTTACATTCCATAGATATTAAGTTACTATCTTGGAAAGTTTTGTTTTTGGTTGCAATTTCTTCTGCTAGAAGAGTTTCAGAATTATCTGCTCTGCAGTGTTCTCCGCCCTATCTGGTGTTCCATGCAGATAAGGTGGTTTTGCGTACTAAGCCTGGTTTTCTTCCTAAGGTTGTTTCTAACAAAAATATTAACCAGGAGATAGTTGTACCTTCTTTATGTCCGAATCCAGTTTCAAAGAAGGAACGTTTGTTACACAATTTGGACGTAGTCCGTGCTCTAAAATTCTATTTAGAGGCTACAAAAGATTTCAGACAAACATCTTCCTTGTTTGTTGTTTATTCTGGTAAAAGGAGAGGTCAAAAAGCGACTTCTACCTCTCTTTCCTTTTGGCTTAAAAGCATCATCCGATTGGCTTATGAGACTGCCGGACGGCATCCTCCTGAAAGAATCACAGCTCACTGCACTAGGGCTGTGGCTTCCACATGGGCCTTCAAGAACGAGGCTTCTGTTGACCAGATATGTAAGGCAGCGACTTGGTCTTCACTGCACACTTTTGCCAAATTTTACAAATTTGATACTTTTGCTTCTTCGGAGGCTATTTTTGGGAGAAAGGTTTTGCAAACTGTGGTGCCTTCCGTTTAGGTAACCTGATTTGCTCCCTCCCTTCATCCGTGTCCTAAAGCTTTGGTATTGGTTCCCACAAGTAAGGATGACGCCGTGGACCGGACACACCAATGTTGGAGAAAACAGAATTTATGCTTACCTGATAAATTACTTTCTCCAACGGTGTGTCCGGTCCACGGCCCGCCCTGGTTTTTTAATCAGGTCTGATGAATTATTTTCTCTAACTACAGTCACCACGGTACCATATGGTTTCTCCTATATATATTTCCTCCTGTCCGTCGGTCGAATGACTGGGGTGGGCGGATCCTAGGAGGGACTATATGGCCAGCTTTGCTGGGACTCTTTGCCATTTCCTGTTGGGGAAGAGATATCCCACAAGTAAGGATGACGCCGTGGACCGGACACACCGTTGGAGAAAGTAATTTATCAGGTAAGCATAAATTCTGTTTTACCTCACAATCTCCTCAGCTCAGCAGAGTAAGTTCTGTTTAAAAAGTTATACTCAGCTACTCCCAGCTGTAGGTAAAAAAAAATAAAAAAATGAAGAAATGAACAGCAGCCAATCAGCATCAGCAGTGCTGAGGTCATGAACTCTTTTACTGTGATCTCATGAGATTTCACTTAACTCTCATGAGATTTCATAGTAAGCTGAATAAGGAAATAAGATGAGAGTGCACAAAGCTCATCCCCTAAGCTGTCCCAGGACAGACATACTAATATGCTGCTTAGAAGTCCTTTACAATGAGATGTGGCTACTGAGGAACTTTTGAGGTAAAATATCTTTCTTTTTTACATAGAGATGTTCAGGTGATATTTTCTAGTCAGCTTTTTACAGCTATACTGCATCACTTTCAAGTGTTTAAACATTTGTGTATTTTGGCCCTTTAAATTGGCACAAAAACACACACACATACACAAACTCCCTCATATATGATATTCTATGCTGCTCTGATAAACTGTTTTCCATTACTGGTTATCACTTCAATCCACTTATTTTGAACATCATTTTGCTTTCATATTGTACACAAATTACATGGGATCTATCTAACGTTATAAATGTAGCTGGGTGAGACATATATGTAAAATAATCTCTGGGTGAGACATATATGTAAAATAATCTCATTGTAATTTTCTTAGGTCAGACAGGTGACTGGCGGAACCATACAAAAATCATCACAAATATGAAAGAGGCAAGTAAAAATCTTAAACAACAAACACATGTCACTCTAACGTTTTCCAATGTACTTCCCATTACAGGACTACAAACCCACAATGCTGTGGTGGTTGCATTTAAACATTAAAAAGTTCAATTTTCTTTGCACAAACAGAAAAATAACAGACATTATTTCTAAAATTACTGTACACATATACTTGCTTTTTTTATTAAAAGCAATATAAACCTTCTAATACAATTTATCTACCAATAAGCAAACTCATTCAACAATTTTGGCTGTAGCAGACCAAGCAGTTTTAGAAAATAACTTTAATTTACAGAAAACATGCACATATGGGAAATACGTTTTTTTTGTCTTCTTCTACAGTGTACTTAATAAAAAAAATCTTAGAAATTATTCTTTCCTATATATTTAAAAGAAAAACCTCCACTTATTTTAAATAATGTTTGCACAGCGTGTAAAATTGAAAATAAGATAAAATGTACTACTTTTGATATCTGTACAGTACATAACTATAAAATATATGCGGGAAATGATAAGGAATGAGATATCTAACCATACAAATATTATATACGTTTTTCAAAACTACACAAAAATTCTGATTTTGTAGAGGGATGACCAAATCTATTTTGATAATGTATGCATGCTGGTAGTTCTGTCTAAAAATAGGAAAACTGTAGTATACGCAATTCTCTTCTGAATGTGGGAAAGTAATAAACCCCAAATATACATTATATATATTTCGGCCTCTCTGGGGCTCATCAGTTAGGCTCACTTGTATGATTATCCCTGTAGAGAATGTGAGCAAAGAGTCCATGTCTGATTTTTCTTTTAACACTTTGGGTAACCCCAGAGTAATGTGTGTACCAAACCCCCACAAACACTCAAGGTATAGAGACGCACTCAACTGAGAATCAATTAACCGCTACAAAAATTCTGTGCTTGTTCGAAAGGCCCGTGACACTCAGGATGCAGTCTCTTTTGGCTCACTATATATTTTACAATATAATTTGTAAGGATTTAACAGACAGTTGTAATAGTGATCATTGTTGTTCAAGGATTTTATTTATTTTCCAATTTCCACATGAACAAAATTAATACAAATAATGTGTCGCTGAAAACAAAGATGTTAAAATATTTTACTCTATATGCTTAGCTGCATTCCCTCTTTTATTATATATAAAAAGTAAATTAATTAACGTTTGCTAAAATGTCCAGATGTAATAAGGTCATATAGAGGACATTGCCATTAGCCAAAAGCAGCCTGATCTCATATGGCCAATTAGATTAATTAAAATTGCAGTCAATGCTGATTAGATGCACCTGATACTGTAACTAATAATAGGCATTATTATTGCTAAATTTCCTTTCTGGGTTCTCTGTGGAGACTACACCAACAACACGGATCAAAACAAAGAGGAAAAGGTCTGACTTGCATGGAAATGGTTAAATACCCTGCAGCTGAAGTGATTAATCAATACTCATCCTACCAAACACCTCACAGAGATCAATAGCTATTCTCTCTCCATATTAATAGGATCATTAATGTTATTCCTAACAAAGAGTCCATCAATTAGAATAAAACAATCGGAATATCTGAATATTCCTGAATGATAAAAGAACCAATTGGAACAAGTCCATGGTTTAAATCTCTTCATTACAACAATATATACTGATATTTATGATTTGGTTAGGTATACATGGGAAGAAGAGAGAGAGAGAGAGAGAGAGAGAGAGAGAGAAAACCCATCAGCATTGATTAATGATCCATACTATATCTCATGATTTGAAGTGGAGAGTAAAAAAAAATTAAATAATTAATGTGATTTGAGAAATAATATTTTACATAAATAATATTTTACAAAAAAAAAGGTAATATGCAAAAAAAAAGTAATGTGATGGATCAACAAATATTTTTAAAAATGTATAAATTAATGGAATATGCCTAAAGCTATTATGATAATGAATTAATCTGAATGTCCAATTTTCTAAAGCTCCCTTGTCTGGCAAGAATATCTAAGAAGTCTCATTATTACTGCGAGGTCCCTCAAAGAATTTTAGAAAGGTACATTTTATAGAATGCTCAAAATCAATAAAAATTTTAAAAAAAGTGTGTGGTTTCTCTCTATGCTGGCGAGTTTTTGATAATCAGACCCTTAGCTTTGCCTTATTAATCTGAATATACTATTAAACTAGATTTTATTGCAGTGATTACATTATCACAAGTGTTTTACACTTTATAGATGTAAATGAATCTAGCTGACTGTGAGAGGCATTCAACCATGGAAGGCATAAGGACTAAATGGTTAGTTCCCTCCTCAGTAGCAGCCTCTTTAGCTCAAATGTATCTTTCCCAGAGGAGAGCTTTCCTGTAGTTTATCAGTCTGGTTGCGCCCAAAGGACAGTCCAGCCATGAAATAGCAGTTAATCACCTCTGAATGACAGACAAAGCTGTACATTAATCAAACCCTTGTTTCAAAACAATGTTTGTTAATCATTGTATTTTAGTAGATTTTTGTATTGGCTGTTATTGCTTTGGATTTGATAGCATGTGCATGGCCTAAAATTATTTACCAATACAATAAACCTTTCCCACTGCCTGAAGTGGAAAGTTAATAAATATTATGCAGAGATGGGTAAAGAGAGATATTTATTTACTAAGATTCAAACTAGAAAATAGAAAAAAAAAATTCCCATAGGTATAATGTGTACTAATACTGTATCCTTATAACAGACACTTAAAGGACCAGTAAATACAATACATTTGCATAATCAATAAATGCATGATAAAAAGACAATGCCAAATTTCAAAGTTATGTCTATTTCCACTTCTCCTGTATCATGTGACTGCCATCAGCCAATCACAAATGCATATACGTATATTCTGTGTATTCTTGCACATGCTCAGTAGAAGCAGGTGTCTCAAAAAGAGACACTATAAAAAGACTGTGCACATGTTGTTGATGGAAGTAAATTGGAAAGTTGTTTAAAATTGTATGCTCTATCTGAATCGTGAAAGTTTAATTTATGCTTGAGTGTCCCTTTAATCAAAAAGTTATGAATCTGAGTACTTTTGCCCATATATTTCTGGCACATTAAACTCATAAGTCAAGTTTACAGTGGTGGTATACTATTAATAGTTGTCAGCTGGCCATTAGGTATTAAAATGGATATCATAAAAAAACGACATCAATCTTCAGTTTACAAAGCTGTGATTTGTTTTTGTGCTTGCCAAACTACATCAGAGGAAACGCTGAAAAAGATAACTTGTGCATAGTTTACAATGAGCTCATTAATGACTTGTGGTTTGCCATATGTGGCTGTTAATGGGCTCACATTTTCAACAGCCTCTCTAAGGTGTAAGAATCAAATTGCCATGAACAACGAGCATTTTAAATTGTCAAACATACATTCAATAAAATAATGTGTAATTATGTTGTGTCACACAACAGGCCCACTCTGTGTATATACCTGCTTCTTGCTTATAGTTAGTCAGTTTCAGGTAGAAACTGATATTTGTTGTCTATTTTATTAATGAGTCTAACTATAATTAAATTTCTTAAGACTTAATTATAGCGAGTCAGGACATGAATAATAGACAACCAACTTCAATTCAGTTATTTTAAGTGTTAGCTGACTTGCTACACTCCTAATAGCAAATAAGCATTGTTGTTTAAAGGGAGAGTAAATACCTTGACGTTGTAATTTAAAATGTTTAAATATGGAGAGTAAAAAACTGCAATATTATTTATTTATTTTGCCCCAATTTCCTGTAATTAAATTCTGATAATTCTGGGTTTTTAAGACTTAAAACTGGAAATGCACTGACACTAAATACTTCTTATGGTTAAATCTCCTACATATCTCGATTATTTAAAGTTTGCTTTACTCCTAGTCAATGAATACACACTCCACTATTAATAGCTCCAACTGTTAACCACTAAATACAGTAGAACTGCATAATTGACAAATGTTCAATAAAATAACAATACAATAGCAATTACTTTGACTTTGAAATGAACAGTAGAATATTTTATGTAAAATTTCAAAGTTAAACCAGTTTTCCCTCCCTTTATATCATGTGACATCTACCAGATAATCACAAAATGCAAGTGCATACTACAGATTTATGTTTGTGAAGGACACATAAATCAAGCCAGGTACAAGGTTATCCTGGAGGAAAACTTGCTTCCTTCTGCTCTGACAATGTTCCCCAACTATGAGGGCTGTTTTTTTCCAGCAAAACAATGCTCCATGCCACAAAGTAAGGTCAATAAAACTGAAGATGTAGGACCAACAGATCAAGACCATGTCCTGGCCAGCCCAATCTCTAGACCTGAACCTCATTGAAAACCTCTGTAATATGATCAAGAGGGAGATAGATGGTCACAACCATCAAACAAAGCCAAGCTGCTTGAATTGTTGCACCAGGAGTTGCATAAAGTCCCCCAACAGCAATATGAAAGACTGGTGGAGAGTATGCCAAGGTGCATGAAAGCTGGGATTGAAAATCAGGGTTATTCCACCAGATATTGATTTCTGAACTCTAAGTTAAAGGGACATGAAACGCACTTTTAAACAACTTTTTAATTTACTTCTATCATCTAATTTGCTTTATTCTCTTGATATCCTTTCTTGAAAAGCATATCTAGATAGGCTCAATAGCTGCACAAAGACGCCTCGTGTGATTGGCTCACCCATGTGCATTGCTATTTCTTCAACAAAGGATATCTAAAGAATGAAGCAAATTAGATAATAGAAGTAAATTAGAATGTTTTTTAAAATTGTATTCTCTATCTGAAACATAAAAGAAAAAATGTAGGTTTAATTTTCCTTTAAAGAATAAGTATTGTGTTGTTTAAAAACTTGTTGTTGTTTTTTTTGCGTTTGAGGTTTGAAAACATTGCATCTTTTTTGTTATTTTGACTGATTGTCATTTTCTTCAAATAAATGTTCTATATGATAATATTTTTATTCGGAATTTGGAAGAAATTTTGTCAGTATTTTATAGAATAAAACAAAAATGTTTATTTTACTCAAACACAGACCTATAAATAGTAAAAACTGATAATTTTGCAGTGGTTTCATTTTTTCTAGAGCTGTATATCTACAGTATATATATATATATATATATATATATATATATATATATATGTATGTATAAATCATTCATTATTTAACAAAAATGTGACAAGTTTATAACATGTAATTATTTTTCAATCCTGGCTCAACTCTTATATAACAATTTACTTTGGCAGTAGATACAATCTTGCAAATTTGATGGCAATTTCAAATTAACAAAGTCTCCATAACTTAATAGACTCTATTGTTAAATATTTATAATACTCCAATAATAGTGATGAGACATGGGCAATATCAATATTTCTTTGTGATGTTGTCAAGTCATTCAGTGTGTTTTTCTGCTCCTCTATAATATAAACAGAATTACTGAGGGAAATTTAAAGAGATAGTTAACACCAAAAATGTTATTGTTTAAAAAGATAGATAATCCCTTTATTTACCATTCTCCAGTTTTGCATAACCAACACAGTTATATTAATATACTTTTTACCTCTTTGTATACCTTGTATCTATGGGGCCGATTTATGAAGGTCCGAATGGCCCCTGATGCCCCTGTTTCCGCGTGAGCCTTCAGGTTCGCCGGAAACAGCAGTTATGAAGCAGCGGTCTTTAGACCGCTGCCCCTTAATTGGTCAGCTGCCTCTGAGGCTGCGGACATCAATCCGCCTGATCCTATATGATCAGGCTTATTGACACCCCTGCTAGCGGACGATTAGCCGCGAATCTGCAGTGGGCGGCATTGTACAAGCAGTTCCCTAGAACTGCTTGTGCTATGTTAAATGCCGACAGCGTATGCTCTCAGCAAACAGTGATGTCTGGCGGACATAATACGCTACAGCGTATCATGTCCACCAGACAATGATAATTCGGCCCCTATGCCTCTGCATACTGCCTCCTTATCTCAGATCTTTTGACAGACTTGCATTTTAGCCAATTAGTGCTGACTCCTAAATAACTCAACATGCGTGAGCACAATGTAATTTATATTAAACACATGAACTAACGCCCTCTAGCTGTGAAAAACTAGCATATGAGCTTACCTATTTTAACTTTCAACTAAGAATACCAAAAGAATAAAGCAAAGCAATAAAGCCTTATTCCTGAGCCAATTCATAAACTTGTGATGAAGCCATTTTTTCCCTTTTTTTACTCAACTGAGTAAACATCAATTTTCGAGCTTTTGTGAGCTACGCACATACATAAGTTATTTCTTTCAATAGATTACACACTGTTAGAGTTACAGATATATGGAGAATGGCTTAAAATACACTTTATGAGGCCTATTTATCAAAGGTCTGTCGGTCGGACCTGATCCGACAGTGTGGATCAGGTCCGACAGACCTCGCTGAATGAGGAGAGTAATATGCTCTCCGTATTCAGCATTGCACCAGCAGCTCTTGTGAGCTGCTGGTGCAACGCCACCCCCTGCAGATTTGCGGCCAATCGGCCACCAGCAGCGGGGTGTCAATCAACCCGATCGTACTCGATCGGGTTGAATCGTGGGGATCTCTGTCCGCCTCCTCAGAGCAGGCAGACAGGTTATGGAGCAGCTTATAATATATAAAAAAGTGCGCTATAAAGCAACAACATCAACCAGAATAGAAGGTCAGAATGATTAATTTATTAAGAACGATATAAAAATAATTAATTCCTCTAAGCTGTGTATTACAGTCGTGGCAAATCTAATCACACTAATCCATTCATCCAGAAAAAATGTAAACCACCGGTAGTAAAAAAAATACTAAAAAATTTTAAAAGATGGACTCAGTCCAAGAGAGTTAAAAAACCAATCTCCAGAGAAAGTATCCTCTAAGCAATAAGCAGTGTGTATATTGCAGTCTTGAAGTGTATCTCTGTGGATCACAATAGATATATATAAGCTTGATTTTGAATGTCACTTTTATCAAATGTCCACAAGATGGTATTTTGGAAGGGAAAATTTCTTAAAATGCCAGTACAAACATTCCTCTTAGAGCCTTTTTTATGACAGTGTTCTAAGTTAGGGATATGCGGAGCCTCTAATTCCCCCGGTTCAAAAACAACTATTTATGGTACCTTTACCTTGTAGCAGTTGATGTCCTTTAGGGGCCATTAAGGTTTCTTACCAAATTTTCCCCTTGTTTGTATAATGCGACTGCGGGATCTGCAGCATTCAGCTGTTGGCGTTCTCTCTGCAGTTTGAATCGACTGCTTCCGTGTGTAATGTCACGTTCTACCCTTTTATCTTTAGACCGCTCCTCCATAACTTGTGTTTCTGGCGAGTCTGAAGGCTATAGCGGCATCTTTTGAGTGACAGGTAACACTCCTAGTAGGGGTTGGTATTACACGCCCCCTCTTTTTGTCCTATCAAAAATTAGCCGGCTCAGACTAACATCTCATTGGTTCATAGCTTTAGCGTACATGCGCATTGTAATTCTTGAGACGCCGAGATTTGTTTTAAATAGTGTGATGACTGTTAGTTTCTTACACCTGATGAAACGGTTGTTGTGACCGGGAAACGCGTAGTGTATTAGGTTACAATAAACTTTATTGTTACATTTGAACCTATCTGTCATCACGCTTGTTTTATTATATTGCTTTTATCAGCCGATTTGACTTTTTCACCGGCTTGAGCTTTATATGAGCTGCATTTTTTCCTGATTGGGATTCCACAAATAAACTTGGCTCATCTCCGACCTCAGTACGTGTGGGGGATTCTGAAGTTAACCCTTTAGATACAAGATAATCTCAGAGGTTAAAAGTATATTAATATAACTGTGTTGGTTATGCAAAACTGGGGAATGGGTAATAAAGGGATTATCTATCTTTTAAAACAATAACAATTCTGGTGTAGACTGTCCCTTTAAGTACTTGTCTATAGTGAGCAAGTGTGTCAATTATTTGACAGTTTTTACCTTCAAACTCTTATGATTACACAGTATTTTGCATGTATTCACTTGTCCTAAACACCAAAAACGGTGGGATTATATACTAAAGTTTACCAGTATAAAAAGTTATTAAATCTTGTGCCACTTTTTTGTCTCTTTGCACAGAAAAAGGGTAGGAATAAAATATCTAAACCATGCAACAAAGTTGTACTATTGCAGCCCATACAAATTTAGATGCAAAGTACATATTCAAAACCACTCTAATCTATTAGAAATCTTACAATGATCCACTTATAACAAGATTTTCCGATTCATTTGTGACTGAAACATAATATCTCTATACCTGGCATGGGAACAGTTCAAAAGAAATTACAATCCATCTGAATACACTTTCTGCAACATTCATGACTTTTAGACTTTTCAAAATGCAGCAGCCTTGGCCTCTTGAAAGCTAATTGAATCCTAATTCATGAACAAATTTTGGCTGTGTATTTAGTATATTCAGTATCAAGTTTTAAGCACAGTGTTTTTTTTTGGGTTGTTTAATAAAATAAATAAACAAATAATCCTTAAAGGGACAGTTTACTCAAAATGTTTCTCCCCTTTAATTTGTTCCCAATGATCCACTTTGCCTGCTGGATTATATTAAATTGTTTTCAAGTATTTCCATTATCCTTATATTAGCATTTGAAATAGTTTATTTAGCCTGTGGTATCCTCACTCATCCTCAAAGTTTTTGGCCTCAAGGCCAAGCTGTGTAAACACAACCATTAGAAGAAATTACACTCCCAGTGAGTTATAGAAGAGATAAGATTATACAATGTTAATTTTACATTGTTCTCTCCAAGTACTGGTGATTGGTTTATGGACAGATATAAGATAAATAAGCAGGTATATGTGCACAATGTGATAAAGTAATGAGATCTGATTATATCTACAAGCTCAGCCCATTTTATTAGGTTGTGACTTCGAAACATAAAATCAGCTAATTCATATACACAAATAACCCTTAAAAAAGCAAATCTCATACATTTTATACCCTGCAGCTGGTAAAAAAGTAACTGGAAACACATTAAGGGAAAAACAATTTTATAGTATACTGTCCCTTTAAGGCTAACATTTTATTATTATTAATATTATTTATTTATAAAGCGCCAACAGATTCAGCAGCACTGCCCATGGATACAAGGATAACAGTACAACGGAGAAACAATATGATAAAAGACAAAGTTTTACAGACAAATACAGGGGGAATTGAGGGCCCTATTCCCGTGGGAACTTACAATCTAGATGGGTAGGAGGATGGGAAACAGGAGGTGGGGACTGCAAAGGTGAGAATGATATTAGTGAGGAGATAGAGGGCAACTGTTAGCATTTAAACTAATGATAGGTTTATGGATAAGGATACCATTAGAGTATTTATTACATTACATTAGGCTTAAAGGGACAGTAAAGTCAAACTTAAATTTAAAGGGACATTATACTCTAGATGTTTATTTGCATAAATGTTTTGTAGATGGTCTATTTTTATAGCTCATACAGTTTTGTTTTTTTAAATGGATAGTTTTCTTGTTTTTAAGTAACATTTCTCTGATTTTCAGACTCCTAACCAAACCCCAAAGTTTTAGGAGAATACAGACGTATACCTACTCCAGCTTGCTTCTGTTTGTGTAAAGGGTCTTTTCATATGCAAAGGAAGATGGAGGGGGGGGGGGGGTCTGATATTTCCCACTTACAGTGGGTGTTCCAGTAACCTTTTAAACAGAGCTAAACTGGAAGCTTCTAAGCAAGTTTTTAAACAGTTTTATACTGGATTTTTATATCAGTATCTGTGCATATTATTCTTTATAGTAGTGTATATTACCAGAGAATTGGTGTATACTGTTCCTTTAAGTGAACTAGATCAGTGTTTCTCAACCACAGTCCTCAAGTAACCCTTATATGCCAGGTTTTCATTATAGCTGAACTAAAGTACAGGTGAAATAATCAGCTGATGGGTGAGAGCAGGTTACTTGCCATGGTTACTGATCAGCTGATTAGTTCACCTTTGCACTAGTAAAGCTATAATAAAAACCTGGCCTGTTGGGGATACTTAGGGGTTCTTGAGGACCATGGTTGTGAAACACTTGACTAAACAAATAATTACATTTTAAACTTTCCATTTTTTTTTCTATTATCAGTTTTGCTTAGTTCTCTTGTATCTGTTGTTAAAAAATAATCTCAGGAGTGTGTACGTCTGTTTAGCCATCTGGCTGCAGTGTTTTCAATAATGTTAATATTATACATAGTTACATACACTGTTGTCATATAATGCTACAGATACTCTATGGAAGCACTCTTTGTAACTATGTATGACATTGCATTAAACATTATTGCAAACAATGCTACCAGATGGCTAAAGAGACATACACACTCCAGAGTTCACCTCCGATTACTGTTTAATAAAGGATACAAAGAGAGCTAAGCAAAATTGATAATACAAGTAAATTGGAAAGTTAAAATAGCACACTCTATCTGAATCATAAACATTTCATTTTGACTTCCCTGTCCCTTTAACACCCTGGATAGCAAAATCAGTTAAAGTGCACTGCAGCCTTTTTTGTATCCATTTCAAGTTTTCCCTCTCTCTGCTCAATTTACATTGCTGCAAACACAATACAAAATGTGATAATATGGCAGCAGGGAAACATTCCCAACAAGAAGAAACATTTTAAATGTATAATCACATCTGGCCAAGTTCAATGATATATTAAAGGGACATTTTACTCCATTTTATTCTATCTTCTATATTAAAGGTCAGCAGATAGAAATGTTAAATTTTTTTTGTTTGGAATTAGCAAAAGTTAAGTAAAAGTTGTTCAAATGTAAGTTGAAACTAACAAGAGGTTCCTGATTGTGTGCATTTGAGTCCAGTTGTTTGCAATGATATTTTCTGTCTGATTTATGTTGCACCTCTCAACAGTAAACAAGAAGTTACTTCATCAAGGGTAGATGAAATAAGCTGCACTTATGGGCATCCATGGCAATTTTTCTGCGGGGATGGGCAAAAAAATAAAATACTCTGAACAACAATTAAGATAAAGGTGAAAAGAAACTTGAGTCAATGCTATCAGCAGTAAAAGTCTGGGTAAGTCTCTGCCTAACTGTCTCTATTAATAAGCTCCGCTAGGGGGCTCGAATTGTGCCATACTGTTGTCCTCCATTTCTTTCTCCATGGCCGTTTGTTATATAGATTCTTTTAAGTGGATGTTCAAATAAAGTGAAGATTTTACCTTGCACACTCATTAGTGCCTGCTCTTCCGTTTGTCTCTGCCTAACTGTCTCTAAGTTGGCAACTCTAGTGTGTGCCCTCCCTCCAGATACCCATGGCTGTGCTAAATGCACTCCTTATCCACCTGGACATTCTTTAAGTGCAGAAAAAAGTTTATAACTTGTAACTATGGAAAATGAAAGAGGTAATGTCACATGATAGCTTCTTCCTAAATCCCTGTAATTATATAAAAGTTAAACATGCTACATATGTTATAGATGTGTGGCTGTAAATACAGGGTGCATGATAAATGTAGTTCCTTTGTGGGAGAGTAAATAGCAAAATAGCAGTTTAGCCGCAGCTACTTTGCATGAGCCATATATAACTTCACGCCTGCTGGATTATAACTTGTCATTAGTTTTCTCATTTCGCGAGGCATCCTTGGCAGTAATAAACATGTCGCTGAAACCTTAGAGCATCAATTTATTCTTCCCTTTTCCCTCGGCACACAGTCTGTAAATGACAGCAATTCATAATGTTCTATTCATATGGACAGAGAGCATCATAAATACTTTTTATGAATCTTGCTTTCACCAAATACTTTTGGTAAAATGTCAGAATTAGCACTCAATTATATATATATATAGTCCCATAATGTCCATAAAGCAGAAAAGGCACTCACAAGACTTCATAAAAAATACTAAATTTCCTTTCTCCAAAAAAGTTAAAAACAGATCATCGTTTCAGCTCCATACAGGAGCTTTCATCAAGACCACATCCACTGTAAAAATACAAAACAAATAGGTAAACCGAACAGTGTTTATATAGTCTAAACCACTCCTACTAAATAGGAACATATGTACACCCGCAGAAATCAACAACGGTACTGAGTTCCCATATTTTCATAGTACATATTTTTCAATGTTTTTGTATAACATAAATAAAACTATGCATATATTAGTATAATTATTTACAGCAAAATTGCTAAATCCTCACGCTTCTAAAATTTGTTTGTATAACTTGTGCGTCATGTGATGTCATCTCACCTGTGACCTAACCTATAAGATTGCGAGTCACGTGATTATCTACAATGATGTACCGTGAATGCACAAACAAACAGACAATGCCCACAAGTGCATGTGTAATAAAATAATGATAACAAATACAGCCTGTAACTCGCACTAATACTGCAATACATTTATGTATTAGAAGCATATAAGACTGCCAGAATGTATGTGACATCATTACCACATGACCCTGTCAATCTTTACTTAGATCCCGATTTAAAAACATTTGCCAGCCAAGAAGTGTTTTTCCACGCCAACACTCAGGGCAGCCCTCATGGAATTCTGCTAGACAAGAAAGTGAAAAATTCTTATAGACATGATCAAAACCAGAACATTAAGAAAATGAATCCAAAACCTTAACAGGATTATTGGGTATCTGAGGTTTACCAGTATATACATAGTTCCAATAAACTTCATATATCACAGTCATCATCACTATGCTAATATTATGGAGTACATTAGTCTATTCATACACCACTTATTTTATATTCAGTAAAAGTGCTCCAGTCCTCTCAAGAAGATTGTCGGCCAAAATGCACATACTTAAGAGTGTCCCAAAATAGAGGACCATGATACATACATTCTAATTTATCCATGACGTAACTATGAAAGAAAAGGTTTTATAATGTAAATCTGGGGTTTTCTTTATTTAAAGACTGGTTCACCAGAGTAACTGACGGGTGCACAGTCCCTTGTAAGTACCAAGACAAGCATAATGGATTGGATGTTTAATGTTAATTTATAATGGGATATGGCTGCTGAGGAAATATATTTTGAGGTTAAATATTTCATGTTTTATATAGAGATGTGCATTAGATATTTTTACTGATATGCTGCATCACTTTTAAAGGAGCACAAACCTTTTGTGATTTGGAAAGAGCATACAATTTTTAAAATTTTTCCAATTTACTTATTTTATCAAATTCGTTTCATTCTCATGGTATTCTTTGTTAAAGAACATACCTAGGTATATAGTATGCAGGAGTGTGGAGCACTATATGGCAACAAACATCTGGTGCTCTTGCAAATGTTACATTGTTAAAAGTATTCTTGAAAAACTGCCACAAAAATAGTGCTCCAGACACGTGCGTGCTCCTAAGCCCACCTAGGTTTTTTTGGCAAAGGATACCAAGATAACAAAGTAAATTGGAAACTTTTTATACTCTACTTGAATCATGAAGTACAAATTTGGGGTTTCATTTCCCGCTTAAATAATTTAGTAGATGTAATGTCCCTTAAAATGCCATGATCACCAACACTCTGGGTTATACTGACATTGTTAAAGTGACATTAGTTGTTTTTTTCTTTGTTGTTTTAAAAACGGCAATTTAAAATATATTACAAACTTAATTTTTGCTATTATTATGTTTGTTAATCATGTCACTGTAAGACCAGCAGGCTAGACAAATGGGCCAGCTGTGCACATACATGTAATTTCTGTTTCCATTTCCCACAAAGTGCCACATTTAACAAAGCACTGATGGACAGGGTTCGCTTCCTCGAACCTCAATGCCCAGGGTTGCAGAAAGCGGAAGTAAAATGCTGCCTGCAGTTATCAGTGCACAAGCATCTGCTGGCACAATACCGCCCCTGTTCACGCTAGGCCAATGGTGCGTGAGTAGGGGCTGTCAATCATCCCCAGGCTAAGAGCTGGCGTAGAGGTTCAGAAGCTGCGATCTGATGACTGCTGCTTCTTAATTATTGTTAATGCAAGCCTGCAGCAAAGGGCCTCCAAAGCTGCATACGCTGCTTAATAAATGGGTTATTACCTAATTGAAATATAGCTTTCCTTAAGTACAACAGATTTTTTTTTGGTTTGTTTGTTTAATGTGCCTTTCATTACACCAAGGTGCATTAAAGACATCAAAGATCACATATCATCATTAACATCATGAGTGCATTACACATAAGAAGGCAGCAACAAACTGAGCATCATCACACAGTGCTGAAAATAGACTATCAGTTCTTTTACAACACTGAAATTCACTAATGGCCCATTGCACATTAATGTAAGTTTATTTTACAATGAATTGGGCTGATAAAGCTATTTGACATTCTCTGAATTGTGCCTGTCCCATTCGGCAGCCATGAGTTGTGAGTCCCTCTGCATTATAAACAATGGATCAGTATTTATCTCCTAAAAAATAAAAATAATAATAATAAATGACAGAACAAACTAATAGAAGTGAAAACCCTCTCTCTATAAAACAGTCCATTCTAACATATGCAAAAAAAAAAGAAAACCTAAGAATAGTTAAACACAAATAAAAATGAGGCAACCCTTTTGTGTTTGAAATAGTGAGACACAAATGCAGGATGATATTGTTCACAAAGGCAATAAAGTATTTAGGAATTCTGCCTGCTGTGTCAAGGTGTAGGTAGAAAATCCAGACTGCGCCTCTAGACCGCCCCATAATGCTGATGGTCAAAGTGGAGTCAGCGTTGGTTCTATCCAGTGAGACTAGGGGGCCTATTTATGATGGTGTGAGCGGATATGATCCGATATTGTGGATCATGTCCGCTGCACATCGATAAATGCCGACAGCATAAGCTCTTGGCATTTATCATTGCACCAGCAGTTCTTGTGAACTGCTGGTGCAATACCGCCCCCTGCAGATTTGCGGCCAATCAGCAGCTAGCAGGGGGTGTCGATTTCTGTCCGCCGCTTCAGAGTAGGTGGACAGGTTATGGAGCAGCGGCCTCTAGAAACACGGGGAATCAAGCTCCATACGGAGCTTGATAAATATACCCCTATGTTACCATAAGGTGTTACAGTAATAGTTACTGTTTTTTCCGGGTTGCTAGTTTGATGTGCCAGATATCATGTATTGGGCACTGAATGCAAATATGGAAGTTAAAGGGGGGTATGCATAATAAAACAACTTTCCAATATATATATATATATTTAAATTACTTTGCACCCTTTTCATGCAATTTACCTCTGAAAATTAAGCAAATTCTAATTTTCAGAGATTGTAATGCACCTGCTGAATTGTCAAGGCTAACTCTGCTACACATTTGTACCTAATAAAACTTATTTGATAACAACTGCAAAACATTGTATTTTATACTTACTTTATGACAGAGGTTAGCCTTGATAAGGTGGGTGGAGTTTGGCTATCGAAATCTAATGGGATTTAGAATAGTTGAAACAATGTTCAGTGAATGTTAAATTAATTTTTAACAACCTCACAAGTGTCTATGGGGCCGATTTATGAAGCTGCGAATGCAGCTGTTTCTACGCGAGCCTTCTGGCTCGCCGGAAACTTAAGAAGCAGCAGTGGTAAGTCCGCTGCTCCTTAACTCATCCGCCACCTCTGAGGTTGCGGACAGCAATCATCATGATCAGATATGATCGGGATGATTGACACCCCTGCTAGCGGCCGATAGACCGCGAATGTGCATGGGGCCGCATTGCACAAGCATTTCACCAAAAATGCTTGTGCATACGCTGTCAGCATTTAGCGATGTCGGGCGGACATGTCCACTACAGCGGATCATATCTGTCCGACATTTAATAAATAGGCCCCTATAAATTTAGGGCACTGTGTGATTGAGTTTGGGGAATTATTTTTTTTTACACAAATATCATATACAGTATGTACTGTGTTGTCTTCTTTTCTTTTAAAACAGTTTTAATCAGAAACAGACTTTAATGCAACAGAAAATATTGCACTGTTATATCACCACAGATTAAGGCCTAGTTTCCTTTGTCATTGTAAACAGTGTAAACTGGTGGTAACATAAAACATCTCCTTAGACTTTAATGAAGATTCTTGTTGCTACCAGTTTACAACAGCAATGTAAATTAGGCCTTAGTAGAATATTTCAATATAACATTCTGATATGTGCAATATTTATTATCTCAAAAGAGAATTTTGTATTATTAGTTGTTACATTTTATAATTTTCACAGAGTTACACTAGATTTTCTTCTAGCTTGCTTGCTGAGCATCTCTTAAAGGGATATGAAATCCCTAAACGTTCTTTTGTAATTAAGACAGAGACTTCTATTCGTTCTTATGATATTCTGTGTTGAAGAGATACCTAGGTAGGCATCTGGAGCACTAAATGGCAAGAAATAGTGCTGCCATATAATTCTCTTGCAAAACTTCTGCCATATAGTGCTCCTGAGCATACGTCCCTGTTTTTTAACAAATGAAAACCAAGAGAACAAAGAAAAAATGATAATAGAACTCAATTAGAAAAATTTGCAGTTTCATATACCTTTAAATTTGGGCTATTAGTAAATTGATAGTTTTAGTGTTGCAAGTCATCCTAATTCAATTTATTTTTATAAGGAATGTGCATGAAATGAATGTAAAACATTTAAATAACTTTCCATTGAACTTACTTAGAAGTGTAAATCCAGTAAAAATACTAAGGGGTCAATTTATCAAGCTTCTGTTTCTCGCCGGAAAAACAGAAGTTATGAAGCAGCGGTCTAAAGACCGCTGCTTCATAATCTGTCCATCTGCTCTGATTGAATACGATCGGGTTGATTGGCACCCCCTGCTAGCGGCCGATTGGCCGAGAATCTGCAGGGGGCGGCATTGTACCAGCCTTTCACAAGAATACGCTGTTGGCATTTATCGATGTGCAGCGGACATGATACGCTACATCGTATCATGTCTGTCCGCACTTTAATAAATATACCCCTAAGACAGTGATTAGCCTCTAAAAACAAAATGGTGCAATGGCTAAATTGTGTTGAAACATGGCTGGGTATAGGTGAATTACTTTGATTGACAGCTTCTGGTCATGTGATATATGCTGTCACCATTAATGATGATTATGATAGGACCAGATATAGTACTCCAAACACACATAGACAAATGAAATAATTAATATTTGTCTAGATTACGTGTTTTACGTTATGAGTGAAAAAGCCTTATAACGCTGCTTTTTCACTACCGCTGCTATTACAAGTCTTGCAGTTATAGCTGTACCGCACACTTTTTTGGCCGTCACGCAACATAACTACCACAGCTTTCAAAAAGTCCTTTTTCAATGGGACTTCCATAGCGCCGGTATTATGAGTTTGCCTGTCCGGCCAAAAAGTGAGCGGTACAGCCCATAACTACAAGATCCATACCGTAAACTAAAAGTTAGTAGTTATGGCTTTTATGTTACAAAGCCGTAACATAAAACTCATAACTAAAGTGCTAAAAAGTACACTTACACCCATAAACTACCTATTAACCCCTAAACCGAGGCCCTCCCGCATCACAAACACTAAAATAAAATTATTAACCCCTAATCTTCTGCTCCCGACATCGCCGCCACTATAATAAACATATTAACCCCTAAACCGCCACATGCCCTCATCACAAACACTAGTTAAATATTATTAACCCCTAATCTGCCCTCCCTAACATCGCCGCAACCTACATTACTGTTATTAACCCCTAATTTGCTGCCCCCAAAATCACTGCCACTATACTAAAGTTATAAACCCCTAAACCTAACCCTAAGTCTAACCCTAACACCCCTAACTTTAATATAATTAAAATAAATCTATATAAAAATTTCTATCATTAACTAAATAATTCCTATTTAAAACTAAATACCTGTAAAATAAACCATAAGCTAGCTACAATATAACTAATAGTTACATTGTAACTATCTTAGGTTTTATGTTTATTTCACAGGCAAGTTTGTATTTATTTTAATTAGGTAGACTAGTTAGTAAATAGTTATTAACTATTTACTAACTACCTAGCTAAAATAAATACACATTTTCCTGTACAATAAAACCTAACCTGTCTTACATTAACACCTAACCTTACACTACAATTAAATAAATTGCATTCATTAAATACAATTAACTAAATTACAACCCCCCCACTAAATTACACAAAATAAAAAATAAATTATCAAATATTTAAACTAATTACACCTAATCTAATAGCCCTATCAAAATAAAAAAGCCACCCCAAAATAAAAAAAACCCTAGCCTAAACTAAACTGCCAATAGCCCTTAAAATGGCCTTTTGCCGGGCATTGCCCCAAATAAATCAGCTCTTTTACCTGTAAAAAAAGATACAAAGAACCCCCCAACAGTAAAACCCACCACCCACACAACCAAACCCCCCAAATAAAATCCTATCTTAAAAACCTAAGCTCCCCATTGCCCTGAAAAGGGCATTTGGATGGGCATTGCCCTTAAAAGGACATTTAGCTCAAACCCTTATCTAAAAAAACCCCCACCCAATAAACCCTTAAAAAAACCTAACACTAACCCCCAAAGATCCAATTACAATTTTTGAAGACCGGACATCCATCCTCAACGAAGCCGGGAGAAGTCTTCATCCAAGCAGCAAGAAGTGGTCCTCCAGGCGGCCAGAAGTCTTCATCCAGGCGGCATCTTCTATCTTCATCCTTCCAATGCGGAGCGGCTCCATCTTCAAGACATTCGGCGAGGAGCATCCTCTTCTTTTGATGGTCGCTGAAGAATGAAGGTTCCTTTAAATTACGTCATCCAAGATGGTGTCCCTTGAATTCCTATTGGCTGATAGAATTCTATCAGCCAATCGGAATTAAACTTGAAAAAATCCTATTGGCTAATGCAATCAGCCAATAGGATTGAGCTTCAATCCTACTGGCTGATCCAATCAGCCAATAGAATGCAAGCTCAATCCTATTGTAAGTGGATCTTTGGGGGTTAGTGTTAGTTTTTTTTAAGGGTTTAATAACCCTTAGTATAGTGGCGGTGATGTTAGGGGCGGAAGATTAGGGGTTAATAAGTGTAATGTAGACAGCAATGACATTGGGGCGGAAGATTAGGGGTTAATAAGTGTAGGTAGGTGGCGAGGACATTAGGGCGGCAGATTAGGGGTTAATAAGTGTAGGTAGGTGGCAGCGACATGGGGGTGGCAGATTAGGGGTTAATAAATGTAGGTAGGTGGCTGTAATGTTAGGGGTGGCAGATTAGGGGTGAATAAGTGTACTGTAGGTGGCGGCGATGTCGGGGGTGGCAGATTAGGGGTGTTTAGACTCAGGGTTTATGTTAGGGTGTTAGGTGTAAACATAAAGTTTCCCCATAGGAATCAATGGGGTTGCATTACGGAGCTTTACGCTCCTTTATTGCAGGTGTTTGGCTTTTTTTTAGCCGGCTCTCCCCATTGATGTCTAGGGGGAAATCGCGCACGAGCACGTAAAACCAGCTCAAAGCAGCGCTGTTATTTAGGTGCGGTATGGCACTCAATGGAGCTCAACGCTGCTATATTGCCTGCTAACGCCGGGTTTTTGAAAACCTGTAATAGCAGCGCTATAGGGAGCTGAGTGGTGGAAATAACTTGCAAGTCAGCACCGAGCCGCTCTTACCGCAAAACTCGTAATCTAGCCGAATGTTACCTGATGTTACTGTTATTGCTGCCTGAATAAATACCTAGTTCCCTATGTAGCAAGGCAGTTTGCTTTTACATGTTTTAACTGTAATCAAGTTATACAGAGATCAGGGGGCCCATTTATCATGCTCCGGATGGAGTTTGAGGGCCTGTGTTTCTGGCGAGCCTGCAGGTTTTATTTTACAGGTAAATTTGTATTTATTTTAGCTATGTAGCTAGTAAATAGTTAATAACTATTTAGTAACTATTGTACCTAGTTAAAATAAATACAAACTTGCCTGTAAAATAAAAATAAACCCTAAGCTAGCTACAATGTAACTATTAGTTAGTTAGGGGGTGTTAGGGTTAGGTTTAGGGTTAATAAATTTAGAATAGTGGCGGCGACTTTGGGAGCAGCAGATTAGGGGTTAATAAATGTAGGTAGGTGGCGGCGATGTTAGGGCCGGCAGATTAGGGGTTAATAATATTTAACTAATGTTTGCGAGGCGGGAGTGTGGTGGTTTAGGGGTTAATATCTTTATTATAGTGACGGCGACGTTGGGGGCAGCAGATTAGGGGTAATAAATGTAGGTATTTGGCGGCGATATAGGGGGCGGCAGATTAGGGGTTAAGAAATAGAATGTAGGTGTCGGCAATGTTGGGGGCAGCAGATTAGGGATTCATAAGTATAATGTAGGTGGCGGCGGTGTCCGGAGCTGCAGATTAGGGGTTAATAATTATAATGTAGGTGTCGCCGATGTCGGGCGGCAGATTAGGGGTTAATAAGTGTAAGATTAGGGGTGTTTAGACTCGGGGTTCATGTTAGGGTGTTAGGTGTAGACATAAATTTGATTTCCCCATAGGAATCAATGTGGCTGCGTTAAGGAGCTTTACGCTGCTTTTCGGCATGTGTTAGACTTTTTTTCAGCCAATAGGATTTTTTCTACCTTAATTCCGATTGGCTGATAGAATTCTATCAGCCAATCGGAATTGAAGGGATGCCATCTTGGATGACGTCACTTAAATGTACCTTCATTCTGTGTTAGTCGTTGATTGAAGAGGATGCTCCGCGTCGGATGTCTTGAAGATGGACTCGCTCCGCACCGGATGGATGAAGATAGAAGATGCCATCTGGATGAAGACTTTTGCCATCTAAAGGACCACTTCGTCCGGCTTGGATGAAGACTTCTACCGGCTTCGTTGAGGACTTCGGTCCGGTTGGGTGAAGACTTCCCCCAGTAAGGTGATCTTCAAGGGGTTAGTGTTAGGTTTTTTTAAGGGGGTATTGGGTGGGTTTTAGAGTAGGGTTGGTTGTGTGGGTGGTGGGTTTTAATGTTGGGGGGGATTTGTAATATTTTTTGCAGGTAAAAGAGCTGATTAGTTTGGGGCAATACCCCGCAAAAGGCCCATTTAAGGGCTATTTGTAATTTAGTGTAGGGTAGGGCTTTTTTTTATTTTGGGGGGCTTTTTAATTTTGTTAGGGGGATTAGATTAGGTGTAATTAATTTAAAAATCTTGTAATTTGATTATTATTTTCTGTAATTTAGTGGGTTTTTTTTGTACTTTATATAATTGTATTTAATTATATTTAATTGTATTTAATTTAGGGAATTAATTTAATTATAGTGTAGTGTTAGGTGTAATTGTAACTTAGGTTAGGTTTTATTTTACAGGTAACTTTGTATTTATTTTAGCTAGGTAGTTATTAAATAGTTAATGACTATTTAATAACTATTGTACCTAGTTAAAATAAATACAAACTTGCCTGTAAAATAAAAATAAACCCTAAGATAGCTACAATATAATTATTAGTTATATTGTAGCTAGCTTAGGGTTTATTTTACAGGAAAGTATTTAGTTTTAAATATGAATAATTTAGTTAATTATAGTAATTTTATTTTGATTTCTTTCAATTATATTTAAGTTAGGGGGTGTTAGGTTTAGTATAAGACTTAGGTTTAGGGGTTAATAACTTTAACTATTGTTTGCGAGGTGGGAGTGCGGTGGTTTAGGGGTTAATATATTTATTATAGTGGCGGCGATGTCCGGTTTGGCAGATTAGGGGTTAAAATTGTTATTTTTAGTGTTTGCGATGCGGGAGGGCCTCGATTTAGGGGTTAATAGGTAGTTTATAGGTGTTAGTGTACTTTTTAGCACTTTAGTTAAGAGTTTTATGCTACGGCGTTGTAATTAAAAACTCTTAAAGGGACAGTCAAAACAAAAATTACTGTTACTTATTTAGATTAGTTAATTAACAATCTTTACATCAAACTCTAGCCCAATTTTCATCTAAATAAACTTTGGCAGAAAATAAACTTACTAGATCTCATCTGGCCGTTTTGAAATGGCCACCTGACTCCTCCTTCTCTGACATCTCCCAAAAGCTTGAACTGCAGCACTAGTACAGGATCCTCTCGTCCCTGCGCGCTCCTTTCATTCAGTTCCTTTCATCAATCTCATGGCTGACTGATATGAAAAAGATCCCACAATCTAATACTTTATAGAGGGGAGGGAGAAAGAGAGCTATATCTACAAGATGCTTCTTAATAAATTAAAAACTATCAATAAGGGGCAAATGTATGTCTCCTCTGGGCTGAGATGTGTGAGCCGCTGTCTTTTCCTGGGGGGTGTTCGCTGCTTGCTGACTCCGGGCTACCCAGGCTGTGCACTGGCACCATCATGGCTCCCAGTGACCCGGTCTGACAGTCACTCTGTTCCGACTGATGCCCGGGTATAAAGATGACAGAGAGCTCTTCTACCCCCTCCCTATACCCTAACCCCGTAATAAATGTGCCTGGACATGGTGGACGTGGGAGCACCCAAAGCCATCTTATAAACATTTCAGCACACGTCTATATTCTACAACTCAAAATCTTGCTCAATAAAGGAAAAGATTACAATAAAGTACACATTTACTGTCACGGGATGAAACCAAGGCAAATGTATTAACTGCCAGATGAAGTGCATTATTGTTGCTTCATCAGTTAAAAGCAAGCAATTATTTTTATAAAGCTCTGCAGTGTGTGCAACTCAATACACTTAGTTTTGTGATACAACAGTGTCTACAATTTTTTTTTATTACTGCAACATACATTTGCCCCTTATTGATAGTTTTTAATTCTATGCATTTAAAGACAAAATTAGTGGAAAAGGCTGAGAAGGCCCCGAATAGGTTAAATGTTTAGCTATCTACGCAGAGTATTTTTAGAGGCTCATCCACAACAGACGAAAGGGATGATAAGGTATTTGCATTTGATTGCTGATTGTTACACGGCATATGGGGGTTTCTTACAAATTATTGGAAGTTTTGAGAGAAAAACTGGGGAAGGAGGTAGCCTTAGGAAGGATGGCAAGCTCCTTTTAATGACAAACAGCTAAAGAATTTGATTTTATTACCTTTGGGAGCGGTGACCAAAAAAGAGGCTGGTAAATTCCGAACGATTTAGCAATTATCCTACCCCAATGGTCAGTTAGTAAATGACGCAATCAGTAGGGAGGATGCATCAGTATCCTACCAGTCATTTGACCAGGCAGTAAATTTGGTTAGGTTGGCAGGCTGGGGTGCTGATTTATCAAAAGTCAATATAGAATCTGCATTCAGATTACTACCTATAAAGCCCCAAATTTTCTTTTGATGGAATGCAAATTTGAGGGCAAGTTCAATATCGACAAATGGCTGCCTATGGGGTGTGCTATATCTTGTGGGTATTTTGAAATGTCCGGCACTTTTTTGCATTGGTTGGTAGAGAGAAGGGCAGGTGAGAGTAGTATTGTGCATTACCTTGATGACTTAATGGTAGTAGGTAGAAAGGGTACAGGAGAATGTGATAGAGTTCTTAATGTACTGCTGAAAACATTTTTAGAGATGGGGGTTCCAGTGGCAGATGACAAATAAGAGGGTTCCTGTTCTAAGTTATCCTTTTTAGGCATATAGATTGATTCAGTGAATCAGCAGTGCAGATTTCCCCAAGATAAGGTTGTGAAGATGAGGGCGGCCATAAGGCAGGTGATTGATAAAAAGAAGGTATCACTTAGGCATATGCAGAAATTACTGGGGATGTTACATTTTGCATGCAGGGTGATTACAGTGGGAAGAATCTTTAAAAGAAGGTTGAAAGTGAGTACCAGAGGGGTTTTAAAGCCTAGTCACATGATTCGACTGAACAGTCAATTGAAAGGGGATTTAAAAGTATGGGGTAGTTTTAATGGCATCAGGATTTGGGAGCAGAAGGTGATAGCTAATGAAATACAGTTATATACAGATGCTGGAGGAAGCGCAGGGTTTGTGGCTTTTTTGGATGGTAGATGGTGCATGGGTGAGTGGCCGCAGGCTTGGCATGACAAAGGTTGGTGTTACTTGAATTGTTCCCAATTGTGACAGCGATAGAACTATTGGGGAAAGAATTGGCTAAAAAAGCATTTTGTTCTGGTCTGACAATAGAGGAGTTGTAGATGTATTAAATAACCTATCAGTATCATCCCCTCAGGTCATAGCATTCATGCAGCATCTAGTTTTAAAATGTTTAGAGCATAATATAAACTTATAAACACATACCAGGAGTTAAGAATATTGTAGCTGATGTTTTATCAAGGTTTAAATGGGAGGCCTTTAGGTAGCTCGGCGCAGAAAGGTGAGGATTGCTCCATTTATCTTTGGCAGATTAGGGCCAATTAGAGGTCATCAACGGTTTGGTTAGACAATCATTGGCACCACGGGCATGGACTGCATATAATAAGCATTGGAAGAATTGGAAGGAATTTGTAAGGGGTAAAAAGGGTGAAATGGAGTGGATATTTTTGGATAATTTGGTATAACTTAGGTGCGCAGGTATCAAGAAAGGCAACATAAGCACTGTAATGGCAGGGATCTCCTTCTTTGCACAGCTGTTGGAGGAAGTGGATTTGACAAAAAGATTCTAATGGCTAGATTTAGAGTTTTGTCGGTAACGACCCGAAAAGCTAACGCTGGCTTTTTTCTGGCCGCACCATAAAAATAACTCTGGTATTGAGAGTCCACATAAAGGCTGCGTTAGGCTCCAAAAAAGGAGCGTAGAGCATATTTAACGCAGCTTCAACTCTCGATACCAGAGTTGCTTACGGACGCAGCCAGCCTCAAAAACGTGCTCGTGCACGATTCCCCCATAGGAAACAATGGGGCTGTTTGAGCTGAAAAAAAACTAACACCTGCAAAAAAGCCGCGTTCAGCTCCTAACGCAGCACCATTGTTTCCTATGGGGAAACACTTCCTACGTCTGCACCTAACACTCTAACATGTACCCCGAGTCTAAACACCCCTAACCTTACACTTATTAACCCCTAATCTGCCGCCCCCGCTATCGCTGACCCCTGCATATTATTATTAACCCCTAATCTGCCGCTTCGTAAATCGCCGCTACTTACATTATCCCTATGTACCCCTAATCTGCTGCCCTAACATCGCCGACCCCTATATTATATTTATTAACCCCTAATCTGCCCCCCACAACGTCGCCTCCACCTGCCTACACTTATTAACCCCTAATCTGCCGAGCGGACCGCACCGCTATTGTTATAAAGTTATTAACCCCTAATCCGCCTCACTAACCCTATAATAAATAGTATTAACCCCTAATCTGCCCTCCCTAACATCGCCGACACCTAACTTCAATTATTAACCCCTAATCTGCCGACTTGAGCTCACCGCTATTCTAATAAATGTATTAACCCCTAAAGCTAAGTCTAACCCTAACACTAACACCCCCCTAAGTTAAATATAATTTTAATCTAACTAAATGAATTAACTCTTATTAAATAAATTATTCCTATTTAAAGCTAAATACTTACCTGTAAAATAAATCCTAATATAGCTACAACATAAATTATAATTATATTATAGCTATTTTAGGATTAATATTTATTTTACAGGTAACATTGTATTTATTTTAACCAGGTACAATAGCTATTAAATAGTTAAGAACTATTTAATAGCTAAAATAGTTAAAATAATTACAAATTTACCTGTAAAATAAATCCTAACCTAAATTACAATTAAACCTAACACTACACTATCAATAAATTAATTAAATAAAATACCTACAATTACCTACAATTAAACCTAACACTACACTATCAATAAATAAATTAAATACAATACCTACAAATAACTACAATGAAATAAACTAACTAAAGTACAAAAAATAAAAAAGAACTAAGTTACAAAAAATAAAAAAATATTTACAAACATAAGAAAAATATTACAACAATTTTAAACTAATTACACCTACTCTAAGCCCCCTAATAAAATAACAAAGCCCCCCAAAATAAAAAAATGCCCTACCCTATTCTAGATTACTAAAGTTCAAAGCTCTTTTACCTTACCAGCCCTGAACAGGGCCCTTTGCGGGGCATGCCCCAAGACGTTCAGCTCTTTTGCCTGTAAAAAAAACCCCATACAATTACCCCCCCCAACATTACAACCCACCACCCACATACCCCTAATCTAACCCAAACCCCCCTTAAATAAACCTAACACTAAGCCCCTGAAGATCTCCCTACCTTGTCTTAACCTCACCGGGTTCAGCGATCGGTCCAGAAGAGGGTCCGAAGTCTTGATCCAAGCGGAGCAAGAAGAGGTCCTCCATCCGGTAGAAGTCTTCATCCAAGTGGGGCAGAAGAGGTCTTCCATCTGATTGAAGTCTTCATCCAAGCGGGATCTTCTATCGTCATCCATCCGGAGCGGAGCGGCAGGATCCTGAAGACCTCCGACGCGGAACATCCATCCTGGCCGACGACTGAACGACGAATGACGGTTCCTTTAAATGACGTCATCCAAGATGGCGTCCCTCGAATTCCGATTGGCTGATAGGATTCTATCAGCCAATCGGAATTAAGGTAGGAATATTCTGATTGGCTGATGGAATCAGCCAATCAGAATCAAGTTCAATCCGATTGGCTGATTGGCGTTAGCCCAGAAAGCTCTTAACTACTGACTTTTTTCTGCGGCTGGAGTTTTGTCGTTAGATTTCTAACGCTCACTTCAGACACGACTTTAAATACCGGAGTTAGAAAAATCCCATTGAAAAGATAGGATACGCAATTGACGTAAGGAGATCTGCGGTATGGAAAAGTTGCGGCTGAAAAGTGAGCGTTAGACCCTATTTTGAGTGACTCCAAATACCGGAGGTAGCCTAAAACCAGCGTTAGGAGCCTCTAACGCTGGTTTTCACGGCTACCGCCAAACTCCAAATCTAGGCCTTAGTTAGAAAAGTGGTTTGAGGTTGGTCAGCAGGGGAAGAAAAAATTAGGGATAAGAGAGAACATATCACAGCGGAGAGATTGGAAATCTTAGTTAATTGTTTAAGCAAGGTTTGTACTGATGGTTTTAAGACTACATTGTTTGCGGCGGTATTTGTGCTGGCTTTGCGGCAGCATTGAGGATAGGTGAATTGGTGGCCCCCAGTAAAAGCTCATATGAGACAGGCCTAAAATTTAAGGATGTGAGAATTTCTGTAGAATCAGGACTAATATTCATATGAAGATCAAAAACAGATAGGGAAGGGAAAGGGGCTTGGATAACTTCTAAAGCAACGGGGGGTAAATATGTCCTGTTTCACATGTGAGAGGTTGTTTAGGTGTGGCCCCTGCTAAGGGCGTGATGTTCTTTAGGCACAAGAATGGTAGTAGTTTAACCAGGTTCCAGTTCAAAAGGGTTGTTTCATTAGTAGTGGAGAATCTAGGATGAAAAAGCAGTTATTTGACTCCTCATTCCTTTAGAATAGGAGCAGCTACAAGCGCGGCATTGTCAGGGGCCCAGTAGAGCAGATAAAAAAGATGGGGAGGTGGGAATAAAATGCATATAGGAAATATATCAGGCCCATAAAAAAAAAAAGTCCGTAGACTACGGTCATTAAGTGGTGGTCTGTTGGTCAACTAATTTTGCCCTCCTAATCTGCAGATCTCTTGGCCTGCTATTTGCCAATAATTTCACCCCTGAATTGCGCGCGGTCATGCTCCTTGGTTACGTGGGCCGCATATTTCTATTTAATGCTGGTGCATTTAATTTGGATTTGGATTTATGATTTGGCTTTGATTTATTATGATTGACAGTTTGAGGATCACTCATGATGCTGCCACAAAGGCATAATTCAGTTTACTTAACCCCTTAACGACTCATGTCGTACAGGGTACGTCTTACACAAACTGGTCTTTAAAGACTAGCGACGTAACCTGTATGACGTAGGTGTTTAAAGCAGCTGGAAGCTTTCAATTTTTTGGCACACCGATGCAGAGAGGGCCACTCTTTGGCCCTCTCTGCATCGGCCAGCGATGGTGCCGATCGTTGGTGGGTGGAAGCAGCTGCAGGGAGGAGAGTGGGCGGCCCATCTCTGGGAATTTTCCACTGGATTAGTCCCCAGTGCGTGCATGCAGGAGCGCACACGGGGTGGGGCTGCATGCGCGTGCATGTGTGCAAGTGCGCCCCCGCAATCTAAACCGGTTGGGTGGGAGCGGGTGGTGATGTGTGGTGGGAGCAGGTAGTGATGTGGTGGGAGCGGGTGGTGGGGCGAAACTTTTTATTTATAAAAGGGATCTGGGAGAGGGGGTATTGAGGGGGGGCCAGCTACACTACAGAAAAATAAAAAAATATATTAAAAAATGCACAATAGTTTGAAAATTGGGTACTGGCAGGCAGCTGCCAGTACCCAAAATGGCACCAAATAGTGAGGGGGGGGGGGATTAGAGAGCTGTTTGGGGGGGCTCAGGGAGGTTGGGTGCTAAGGGGTGATCCTACACAGCAGCATATGTAAATATGCTAAAAAAAATAATTAAAAGATAGCTTTTAGTTTAGTACTGGCAGACTTTCTGACAGTACTTAAGATGGCGAGGGACAATTGTGGGGTAGGGGAGGGAAGAGAGCTGTTTGGGAGGGATCAGGGGGTGGGATGTGTCAGGTGGGAGGCTAATCTCTACACTAAAGCTAAAATTAGCCCTGCAAGCTCCCTACAAGCTACCTAATTAACCCCTTCACTGCTAGCCATAATACACGTGTGATGCGCAGCAGCATTTAGCGGCCTTGTAATTACCAAAAAGCAATGCCAAAGCCAAATATGTCTGCTATTTCTGAACAAAGGCAATCCCAGAGAAGCATTTACAACCATTTGTGCCATAATTGCACAAGCTGTTTGTAAATAATTTCAGTGAGAAACCTAAAATTGTGAAAAATTTTACAATTTTTTTAATTTGATCGCATTTGGCGTTGAAATGGTGGCATTAAATATACCAAGATGGGCCTAGATCAATACTTTAGGTTGTCTACTACACTAAAGCTAACATTAACCTGCAAGCTCGCTACATGCTCCCTAATTAACCGCTTCACTGCTGGGCATAATACAAGTGTGATGCGCTGTGGCATTTAGCGGCCTTCTAATTACCAAAAAGCAACGCCAAAGCCATATATGTATGCTATTTCTGAACAAAGGGGATCCCAGAGAAGCATTTACAACCATTTATGCCATAATTGCACAAATTGTTTGTAAATAATTTCAGTGAGAAACCTAAAGTTTGTGAAAAAATTTGTGAAAAAGTGAACGATTTTTTTTATTTGATCGCATTTGGCAGTGAAACGGTGGCATGAAATATACCAAAATGGGCCTAGATCAATACTTTGGGATGTCTTCTAAAAAAAAATATATACACGTCAAGGGATATTCAGGAATTCCTGAAATATATCAGTGTCCCAATGTAGCTAGCGCTAATTTTGAAAAAAAGTGGTTTGGAAATAGCAAAGTGCTACTTGTACTTATTGCCCTATAACTTTCAAAAAAGCAAAGAACATGCAAACATTGGGTATTTCTAAACTCAGGACAAAATTTAGAAACTATTTAGCATGGGTGTTTTTTGGTGGTTGTAGATGTGTAACAGATTTTGGGGGTCAAAGTTAGAAAAAGTGCTTTTTTTTCATTTTTTCCTCATATTTTATAATTTTTTTTATAGTAAATTATAAGATATGATGAAAATAATAGTATCTTTAGAAAGTCCATTTAATGGCGAGAAAAACTATATATAATGTGTGGGTACAGTAAATGAATAAGAAAACAATTACAGCTAAACAAACACAGCAGAAATGTAAAAATAGCTCTGGTCCTTAAGGGAAAGAAATTGAAAAATGGTCTTGTCCTTAAGGGGTTAATAAATAAGTGAACTTTTCTAACGCCAAACTTTTGTGTCTGTCTTTATTATTAATTAAAGAAAATAAGTCTGGAGAAGGGAAGGTTATAAGTTAATGGGATTACAAGAAATGGAAAACTAAAGTTTAAATTCCTTAGTACAGTGTACTGACAGAATAGGAAGGGAACAGCTTAAGGAATTTACTTTGTTAGCAAAGGGAAGTAGGGTGTGGTTTGTTGTTTTAAGTTAGGGCATTGTTTAGAAGCTAGGTAAGCCAGATAAGGGGCGGGGGAGTATGCCAAGTTTACAGTTTCAGCTGGTCATGCTTCTCCTGGATTGATTACTTAATATGTGTGATGTCACTAGGAGGAGGGGTGGCATAGGGGATATAAGCTGATGAACACCATGCTATGGCAGAAAAATAATTTTGTCTTTTTTCCCTCCCACCCTCCCTAGATATAAACAAGGCTTGATAAAACAAAGAGGTCACATCGTATGGAGTGATCAGAACAACACGGATAGAGGCAAATGCTGTGGTGATTGTGCCATTCAAGATAAGACCGCCCTTGTTCTCGCCCCTTATGGGCCATGATACCATGGGGCATGACATCAGCTTGTGGTTTGTTGGTCAGAGCTGGTTGATTACAAGTAATTGAGCATGGTTAGGACTGTCATTCATATACATGTTGCAGTAAATATTGCAGCCTGGCACGTGGGTACGGCGATAATGGGGGGAGGTCCATAGACTACGGGGTCATTGAGTGGTGGTCTGTCGGTCAAACTCATTTTGCCCTCCTAATCTGCAGATCTCTCGGTCTGCTATTTGCCAATAATTTCACTCCTGAGTTTGCGCGCGGTCACACTCCTTGGTTACGTGGGCCGCATATTTCTATTCAATGCTGGTGCATTTAATTATGATTTGGATTTATGATTTGGATTTGATTTATTATGATTGACAGTTTGAGGATCGCTCATGATACTTCCATAAATGCATAATTCAGTTTAATTAATAAATAAGTGACCTTTTCTAACGCCAAACTTTTGTGCCTTTCTTTAATATTATTTAAAGAAAATAAATCTGGAGAAGGGAAGGTTATACGTTAATGGGATTACAGGGAATGGAAAACTAAAGTTTAAATTCCTTATCAAATTTGCTTAATTCTCTTTGTTTTTGTTTTTTTCAAATCTTTTTATTATTATCAAGAAGGTGGATACAATACATAAAAAAGAAAGAACAGCTTGCTTAATAATAATCAGGAGGCGTAACTCCTCTAATGTATAATAAAAAAACAAAAGCACATATATGCCATAGTTTGGAGACTCAGCTCCACATTTATGCGTATGTTCTGGAGATGCAGCTCCCGCAAGCTTCTCATAAGTCAGAGTATCATCTCCCTTCTTAGTTTTAAGACAGAGAAAACAAAACAAATATATTAACAAAACAAATATATTAAAAAAGGAAAAAGAGAAAAAAAGGAGAGGGGGGAAAAAACAACTCTAGAAGAAGAAAAAAAAGACCGTCTCCTTTCCCTCTCACCCCAGAGTATCATTTATTTGAATACCCAATTCCCTCTAAGGTGTTTTTCTTGGATATACAATGTATTCTCAAATGGTTTAACTATTATTTGTTGTTCTAATAAATTTCGGGACTTTATATATGTTTCCCATTTCCCAAAGAATCTAATGACATGTTTTCTATTTGTACATTTACATCATATTGTTCTAAAATCATTTGTTGGTGTAAACTTCTTAAGAATACTTGAAGGCTTGGGGTCTTCTTTGAGATCCACTCTTTAAATATTAGATTTCTTCCTATCAATATGACGGTATTTAAAAACTTAGTTAAATGGCCAAATATATCCCCCTTTAGAAGGAATAGAATATCTATAGCTGATAGGTTTATTTTATTGCACATTTTTTTAATCAGTATCCAATCATTGACCAATAACTATTGACTTTGGGACAAGAGAAAACACAATGAACCAAGTCTGCACCGCTAAATCTACATTTTTTACAAAAATTATCCTTAGAGTTTTTCCATTTTTAGACATTACATATGGTGTCAGGTATGTATGATATCATATTTTAGATTGGGATTCTCTCCAGCTTGACCTTAATGTTGCTTTTCTAATTCTTTTCATGCTAGATTTAGATTCTTTTGTGATATTACTTTTAGGTAATAATTTTAACCATTTATTTATAGATTCATATATGAAATGTATTTTTTTATGGTCATTAACTATTTTATATGGGATTGAGCCCGAAGTATTACCAAGGGGAAATACATTAATGCTAGGTTTTATTATATCACATTTATTAACATCACATATAGAGTTTCCTAGGTTGTTACAGTAATGTCTAAGCTGAAAATATAAAAAAGCTGTATAGAGCTGTTAACTGTTGTATTTATTTTTCAGATAATTAAAGTCCTGTATAATATTTCTTTCTGTATATATTATTTGATAAAGATGGGTAAATTCCTTATATATTACGTGCAATCAGTACTTCTGAATTGCCCTTGTTAGGTAGATATTTTGAAAAGTGAAAATCTATTTCAAGTGTCCTACATATGTTCTGCCATACCAAAATCAGATTCAAAATATTTTCTATTTTTTTTATTTTACAGGGTAGTTTTTTTATATTCTATATGTATCAATGCATTTAGTTCATAAGGTTTAACCATATTTTTCTCTAAGTCTAAATTGATAAAGTTATAATTTTCTGTTAACCACACCAAAATGATTTTTGCTAAAATTGTCCAGTTATATATTTTTACATCTGGTAATCCAAGCCCTCCCCATTCGTTCGAGATACCTAATTTTGCATAAGCTATTTTTACCTTTTTACCTTTCCAGAATAAAAGGTTTAAAGCTTTTTTGAGTCTACGTATATCTTTACTCTTAATAATTAGAGGTAGATTTTGGATTAAATATAATATTTTAGGGCGAGTTATAATTTTTACCATATTTATTTTCCCTGAAAGGGAAATTGGTAAGTGTATCCATCTCTTGATCTCCTCAAGAATCTTCAGAAATAGAGGATCATAATTTAATTTATACCATTCTTTTGGTGTTCAGGAGAGCTCGATTCCAAACTATTTTATAGAATTATTTGCAGTTTTGAAAATTTGAGTATTTATAGAGTTTTTTTTTAATTTAATTAACTACATAATTTCAGATTTTCCTTTATTGATTCTATACCCTGAAAATGCACCAAATTAATTTTAAAATTTCTATTATTTTGGGTATCTGTGTTGAAGAATCTTTAATAAAATGTAACATATCGTCTGCATATACTGCGGCCTTTGATTCAGTGTCACCAATTTGTATTCCATTAATATTTTCACACATTTTTATCAATGGTTCTAAGGCAAGATTAAAAAGTATTATTGAGAGTGGGCAGCCCTGTCTTGTCCCTCTTTGTAATGTAAAATATTTAGATTGTTGATTATTTATGAGAAGTGCTGATTTAGGCGAGGAATATATTGCTTTTATACATTCTACAACATTACCTGAAAACCCAAATTTATTTAATTATGTAAATAAGTGATCCTATTCGACCGAGTCAAATGCTTTTTCAGCATCTAATGACAAAAGCAATATTTCTAAGTTTTGTTTAGTTAAACATTCTTTGTTAGCCCAAACATAAGAGATTACATTAATCACCCTCTGTATATTTAAAATGCCGACCTACCATTAATACATCCAGATTGGTCTGAATGTACAAGTAATGGTATGACTTTTTGCAATCTATGTGCTATAATTCCCGTTAATATTTTAAAGTCTGTATTTAACAGTGAGATGGGTCTATATGAGGTTCAATCATGTTCATCTTTCCCTGGTTTTAGAATTAAAGTAATTATTGAATCTGAAAATCTATTCGGATGTTGTTTAGGATTGTCTGAATTTTTTTTTAAATACCTTGATCAATATTGGAGTTATTTCAGAACACATAAATTTAAAGAATTCTTTTGGCAGGTTATCTGGACCTGCTCCGTTATTAAAAGCTAATTTCTTAATTGTTTCCTCTATTTCCTCTTTCTGGATTGGGTTATTTAAAGCTTCTAATTTTTCAGGTTTTATTCGTGAAACTTTAAGATTTTTCCAAAATTTCTCTTTATTAATCTGGTCATTTGCCTGGTTTTTATATACATTTGTGTAAAATTCTAAGAAGTTTTGTAGAGATTTCTTCTTGAAATGTTACATTTATGTTACCCCCTTTTATATTATCAATTATGGTTTTGTTCTTAAATATTTTATTTAGTCTCGCCAAATATTTCCCTAACTTTTTCCCATACTTTAAAAATTTACTTTTGGTTCTTATATCTCCTTGTGTGGTCTTTTGTAAAATAAATGTATTCCTTTGGTCTTTAATTTACATATATTTATTCCAGTTAGCCATCGTAGAGTTACGTATTTATTATATATATTATTTAATACACTGGACAGCTGTATTTCCTGTGCTTTCATTATTTTTGTCTTTTTTGCTACATAGGATATTATTTCTGCTTTTAATGTCGCTTTTGCAGATTCCCAATATATTATAGGTTTTTCACTGTACTCTTTATTAAAATGTTCAAATTCCTTCCATTTATTTTTACAAATTCCTGAAAATCTTTATTTGATGTTAAATATCTAGGGAAATGGAATAGATTACTTTTTTAAATCTTTTCCCATATTCTATACAGATAGGAGCGTGATCAGATGTTGTTATTGGGATATCTGTTTTTGTCATATGCGTAGTGATTTTATCTGATGTAAGGAACAGATCTATTCTTGAATGGGATTTATGTGCCTTGGATATACAGGTGAAGTCTATAGTATTGGGGTTTTGTACCTCCAGATATCTCGAACCCCTAACTTAAAGTATACACTATTTAATAGCTAAGCTTCTTTTTTAGAGTATCCATGATATTGTTTACCACCTATTTTAGATCTATCTATGGGCGTTTTAGGTGTCATATTAAAATCCCCACCTATAATTAAAATAGTATCCATGTAATCTATTAATTTATTCTGTAAATCTTCCCAGAATCTAATGTCAAATCTATTTGGTCCATAGACATTACAGATTGTGTATATTTCTGCATTTATACATCTTAACGAATACTCGTTCAGTAGGATCAATAAAGTTATCTAAAATTTGGAAATTCAATTTTTTATTTATGAGGATGGCTACTCCTTTCTTTCTACTGACACATTCATTAGCAATCACCTCTCCTACCCAACCAGCTTTAAGTTTTATAATTTCTTTTAAGTTTAGGTGTGTCTCCTAGATCAGGACTATATCTGTCCCCAAGTTTTTTTTAACTGTTTCAAAATGGCTTTCCGCTTAATGGGTGATGTAATTCCCCCACATTCCATGATGTTAATTTAAGGTTTTTTATTCCAAGCTCAACCATATGTAACTAGTTTCTGAAGGGTACGGAAACAGCTTCAATTAGTAAATAAGAGGGAGAGAGGAGGGAGAGAAGAAAACAAACAAAAAAAGGAGGGAATAGCAAACACAGAAGTACCATTCTTTGGTTGTTACATATTCAACACGAAATTGTTTTCAAAAACATAATTGTACCTTAATACCTTAACTACTATTAAAATAAATTCACTGTTTATCCTACAACTAGCCATTGGATCAATGGTGAAAATATCTTTTTAATTTATCAATCTAGGGATTACTGATAAAATCTTTAGCTTCTTGTATTGATTTCAAAATAATGTTTTCGTCTTTAAACTTAAAACAAATGTTTGCCGGATATATAAGTCTAGCTGGTATGCCTTGCTGAATCAGGGTAGTACAATAAGGGGACATCTCTCTACGCTTGGACATGGTCTCGGCAAAAAAATCTTAAAATAAGAAAATTCTAACTTGTCCAATCATGATGGGATTTTTTTGTCTAGCCTGTCTCATGATAATTACGTTGTCTTGAAAGTTTAAATATTTAACCATGATTGGTCTATGTCTATGTGTACCTTCAATATTATTTTTAGATTGGCCCAGTCTATGGGGTAAATTTATTTAGCTGCATCGTATCATGTCCGCCGCACACCGATAAATGCCGACAGCATATGCTGTCGGCATATATCATTGCACCAGCAGTTCTGGTGAACTGCTGGTGCAATGCAGCCCCCTACAGATTCGTGGACAATCGTCCGCTAGCAGGGGGTGTGAATCAACCCGATCGTATGCGATCGGGCTGATTGCTGTCCGCCACCTCAGAGGTGGTGGACGAGTTAAGGAGCAGCAGCCTTAGGACCGCTGCTTCTTAACCTCTGCTTCAGGCGGACCTGAAGCGGAGTGGGTCAGAAGCAGCATCTGCTGCTTCATATATCGACCCCTATGTGCTCTTTCTACTAAGAAGGATGTATCAGATAGTTGTAAGCCTAGAAGTTGTGGGAGTTCCTTAGCAGCAAAAGTTATTAGATCTTGAGGTAAATAGGATTCTGGTAAGCCTATTATTTTAACATTATTTCTGTGGGAGCAATCTTCCATCTCCTCTATCTTTACTTGTAGGTTCTTAATTGTATCCCCCTAAATTTTTAATGATGTTTTATTGTATACCCATATGGTCTTCCAAATCTGACACTTGTGTTTCGACTTCAGCTATCCTATTTGCAAAATGTCTAACCTCATCTGTAAGGCCGGAAATCTAATTTTTTAGCAAGCTAAATTGTGGCAAAATTAACTCTGAAATTTGCTTTATCAGTGTTTGGGGTTCTTGGGTAATACGGTTTAACCCTTGTAGATCTATACTTTGTTCTAAGTCAACACTCTTGCCTTTCTTCTCACGCTGCTTAACTGGCATTGTTGGTGATTTTGCTTTTGTTTGTGTAACAAATCTGTCCATCATAAGTGAATTGTGTATATGAAAAAAGAAAAAAAGAAAAAGAATAGAGTGAGAGCCTGTGTAAATTTACAACCAATGAGATATAGGATGAAGTTCCTATAATTTCCATAAAATAACGTGACGTGACACTTAAGCAACGTATATTATACTAAGTGTATTGTGTTTGTGATTTTTTTTTTTTTTCAAGAGTGAGGAAATAGATAGATTAGAAAAGGAGCTAGATATAGCTTTTAGGTGCACTAATATGTCACCAGCAATACATCAGAAAGGGCAATAAATCATGTGTGATATATATAACCTGTTAACACATTTAAAACTAGTAACTACAAGTCCCCTTGAAAAACCATATACTATTCTCTTAATAGTCTTTTCTACCAAGGAGAGTATTATTATAAACCTTATAAACCAGAATTAAACAGCAATACAGAAGTTCTGCTTTGCAAATATGAGAAAATACACAGAATGAGCGAGCATTAAGTAAAACACAATCGGCAGTACAGCTTCATAAAACGTCTAACTACACCTTATGGCTTTTTTTTCCTCTTTGTTTTCCTTATATATATGATACCAGGCTGTTTATATCAACTTAATGGCCAAAATACTTTGCATAATCATATTTGGCTGCAAAGGTAAACTTTATGCATGTTTGGGCAGTCCAACCTTAAGTTCAATACAGTTCTCCAGATAATTTGAGTGATTAACCCAACATTAGTGCATCCGTCATTAGTAAACTATTTATTCGTTTGGCATCGCTTTTTTATACGAAAGGTAAGGAGTTTAAAGAAAGGTAAAGGGTGGCAAAACGGCAGGGTAGTACTTATTTGTATGATGTTCTTGATTGTAGATCGTCACAACAGTTGAAGTCAGCTATGTCATATAAGGCTAACCTCAAAAAACATAGTACTGTTCCTGGAGCCTTGCTATGTAAGTGCCAGCCCAAGCCGCACTTTTTCATTACCTCCTTCCTTCCGTGAAGAGCAGATGTAGAATGCGGTATAACCTGCTTCTTCTCTCTACGCAGCCCGAGGTTCTGGGAGGTTGTAGGCTGTACAGCGTATTAGCTCCTGTTAAATTTAGGCGTCAGATAGCTTGCTGTTGCAGGGCATAGGGGCTTTGTCCCCCCTCTTCTTCACCCCACACAATACAGGGGCTTGTCACTAACAATCAGATTTGGAGGGAGCCTCTATCACAGTCTGCAAGGCTAGGGCAATCCTGATCTGGTCCACCCAGTGATGCTCCCAAGTCTCAGCAGCCTTCGTGTCCTGGGACGCGCAATCCTGGTCCGACTCAGCCTAGACACCGGGCACTTCTCACCTCTGCCGTGCCGTATTCTTTCCTCCCACCATGTGAGCCTGCTTGTGTAGGTAAAGCCTTGCAGTATAGGTATGGGTTTCAGAAGGTGGCTGTGCCAGTCCGGCCAAAAGCTATTAGTAGCATGCCCGCGCCTCTCCACTTGGACGCCCTTGGGAATCCGAGCCGGGATTATGCTATCCGGCCAAGGAATATGGCGTGGCGGTGTTTGTTAATTCCGCTCCAAGGTGTGTCTGTATGCTCCTCCTCCAGAAGTCGAAACTCGCTTAATTCTCTTTGCATCCTTTGTTGACTTAGCAGCAATGCACTCCTGGAAGTTAGCTAAACACATTGAGTGAGCCAATGACAAGAGGCATATCTGTGCAGCTACCAATCAGTAGTTAGCTTCCAGTAGTGCTTTAATGTTCCTAAACCTACCTAGGTATGCCTTACAAAGATAATACAAAGGCCTCTATTTAACAAAGTCTGCCGGACCTGATCCGACAGTGCGGATCAGGTCCGCCAGACCTCACTGAATGCGGAGAGCAATACGCTCTCCGTATTCAGCATTGCACCACCAGCTCACAAGAGCTGCTGGTGCAATGCCGCCCCCTGCAGACTCACGGCCAATGGGCTGCCAGCAGGGAGGTGTCAATCAACCCGATCGTACTCGATCAGGTTGATTTCCGGCAATGTCTGTCCGCCTGCTCAGAGCAGGCGGACAGGTTATGGAGCAGCGGTCTTTGTGACCGCTGCTTCATAACTGCTGTTTCTGGGGAGTCTGAAGGCTCGCCAGAAACACGCACCCAGAAGCTCACTACGGAGCTTGTTAAATGGGCGCCAAAGAGAATGAAGCAAATTATATAATAGAAGTAAAAGGGAAAATTGTTTAAAATTGCATGTTCCATCTGAATCACGCAAGAAAATGTATGTGTTTCATGTCCCTTCAAGAAGATGCTACCTTTGGGTTTCTTATGCTACCCATCATTTATATAATTTCTGTAATATAAAGACAGCCATGTATATAAACTTATATAATTTTTACTGTAAACAGATATTTCATCATGGCTTCTTTTGCACAATATAACTGGCCATACCTAGCTGAAATTCAATAAAGCAATATATTTTAAGGTGTAAATTAAGTTTTTTTCACAGATGTAGACTATGATTAGAGGGTTTTTTTTTCAAATTCGGAGCTATTCTAATCAATAAGAAGACCTTGTTTTTCTAATAGTTTTTAGAATTGCTTTGTAGATTACATTCACTGGACACAATGTATTGAAACCCCTCACCAACAGCACTACAATTCATATGAAAACACTTCCCACACCAGTTTTTGCATGAGTTTTCATAGATCTTTTAGTTTGGACATCTGTACTTGACAAATGTTGACTGTTTATTGTTTTTTTTGGGGGGGGGATGAGGAGAGATTTTAAGAGATTTTCCAGTTTTCTTCTAATATTAAATTTACTTATTTCTCTAGGTTACCTTTTTTTAAAAGCATACCTCAGTATGCCCAAGCGCAGCAATGCACTTTTGAAAGCTAGTTGTTGATTGGTGGCTACACAACATTGCCTCTTGTCACCAGATATGTTCAACTAGGTTCCAATAGTAAATTGCTTCTCTGGAACTGACTTTATATGTTTAATCCTTTGAAGAAATTAAATACATGAGAGCATTTCTTGATGCACTTTTATATCCCTTTAAAATAGTAAACAAATCCCACATTTAAACTATGAAACATAAGTACATATAAAACATTAACATCAGAGTAATTGCAACTAAGGGTCATATTTATCAAAGTGTCAACTATGTTGCATTCGTGTGCGTCAATATGCTCGCCAAACATCGAGGCCGCAGATATGAATATGATCTCCTTTTTTATCAAAAAAGCCTTCAAAAACATGTGCGTCTATGTCTTAACAGACTGTATATACTGGATCCAGCAATATGGGAACAGGAGCTGATCATAGGACATCCCTGAAACACATTTCTACTATTGATTTAACAAAGTAAATAAATAAGAGCACAGTGTTGCAGGTGCAAATTTAGCCTCATGTGATGCATTCAGTCCCCTCCAAATCCATATTGCTGGATCCAGTATATACAGTCCGTTAAGACATAGAGTCCTCTACCTTGGGTATCCTGGTTTGCCGGTTCAGCCAGCTGGTTTGCTGTGAATACCAGCCTGCCCCTATAGGCACATTGGAGTGCCTTTCCACATTGTGAGTACCCTGCACATGTATGATATCTGTTGTTGGCTGTTTCAGATTCACACATACGGCGCCTCTTTCCTTGTGTTTGATTCTAGATTTATAACCTTTGGATGGTGAAGATAGAGTGCTGCCTCCAGTTCCATAGAAGACAGATACCTGTATCATATCGGGTCATCTTGGACTTTGTGTATTTGTCTTTCATCCTGATCTAGGACTGGGGTATATAATATTGTGCATACACACACCTATATTGCATCTATATTATGTTATATTAGCACTTTGATGATTGTTGGTCTGGAACATCTACATATGGTCACGTGGGCCCACATATATATTATATACCGTTCTTAGTAGCGCCCCCTATTGGGTTATTCCCTTGGTTCTTATTATGAATTTATAATCTCTCCTTAAGTGTTTTGTCACCGTAAGTATCTATTGGTCTATATGTATCTATAATTGAACACTTAAATAGCAGTGCGTAAGCAAAAAGATACAAAATTTACAAAAAGGAACAATACTCACTGATAAGTGAGTATGTCAAAAAAGTATGCTTCTATACACTGATGCTGAAAAGATAGTTTTCACAATATATTTATATAAAAAATAACTTTTATTTAGAATAACTTAAAAAGACAGCAACTAGTAGCATATATATGCTGCCCACAACGATTAAAAACACTTCTCCTGTATATAATATTTATAGCTGCATGTACTGGTTTTAAACAGAAGTACCCGAAGCCACCTGATAATAATACAGTTCAATGTGTTATTGAGTTGTACTGTTATCAATATGTGAAGCCTTATATATTGTCTTATAGTGTAAGTACAACCGTGAAATTATTATTGAGGTTTTCAGAGATCACGCCTCTTCACTTTGAACTATATACTAGATTATCTATCATTGTATAGTTAAATTCCAGCTATTACCTAGTTGTAGCAATTACTTAGCTATGCGGTCATTATTGGTGTGTGCAATATTTTAACTGTTATTGAGAAAGGTAGCTCTAGAAAGATTATATATAAACAAGTTTGGTATTACCTTGTAATATAATTTAAAGATATACTGCAGAGATTTATTCTCTAGGTTACCAAAAAATATGTATATTTAACCAAATAACTACAAAAGGTTGTTCATACCTAGAATGTGTTACTGTTGGTGTACTGCTTAACTTTTAATTGTTTCAAATTCCGGAAGTAATATACCTTTAAATATCTGATTAAACAGTATCAGCCTTATGCGCAAGTTGCAGTTTTATATTTATTTATTCTAGTATATTATTCAACTGTATTATTTGCTAACACAACAGTAATTGCGCTCTGATATATGGGACCAGCAAATAGAAGATGTATAATCTTATAACCTGCAAGAAAATTGCAGCAAAAAAAACAAAAATGGTTTGTTTGTTATACTTGTACTGTGGAATTGTTTGCGTTTATGCCTATATCTTGTAAAGAAATTTGCTCATTTTTCATGTGGTAATCTAATAATGAATATCATTAGTTGTTATAATTATAACCCCTTAATTACTTTGACTGCTTCACTGTCAAGCAGCCGAAAAAAGAAACACAAATACCGAAGCTATTAACTGTATTCAGTAGTAACGTAATTCGTAGGTAACGCAACTGAGTATCACTTCTACAATTGCCTTTGGCTAGGCTATCATAACATAATTGCAATTCATATGCTGGTAACAAAAAATGTATTGCAAGACATGTAGAGCATACTTTTACTAGGTTGGAATATTATTTTGCACAATATGATTATATATACTTAAGTGCTGCTACCATTGCACATACTGACTCGATTACTGCTATATTAACGTTAATAATAAACAACCACTATAGCAAAAACTTTTAGCTATTTTAGATTTAAGCTAATGTTATTGAAGTACCGGATACCATTTTAAACTACAACCGTACATGACTAAGTATTTATAGCAACAGGAGAGGCTAATTAAAACAAGAGGACCCCTGACGCGGCGTTTCACTAACGCTTCCTCAGAGGGGTTATGCGGGTCGGCAAGAATCCGGTCTTTTATTGGCTTGAATGTACACACCTCACAAATGTGATTGGTTCAGGGGTACTGTTTTGATTGGAAAGCTTCGTGTCAATCAAATTACATATTGTGTAACATTTCACTCGACATGAGTCTGCCATTGAAACATTGTTGCTATTGAAATTTGCTACATGTGATATGTTGATTTATAAGAATTTGTTACATATTGACTGAAAATTATTTACATTGACATTTTGATGTTAATATTGCATAGGAGTGCTGTTGTTATTTTTATAGAAGAAAACATTATTATAAACATTGCTCTATGTCTAAGCTGATATTTTGTCTATCATCCAATCATTGTATTCTACAATGTTGTTAGCAATGGATGGATTATGGGATAATAGTATGCATATAGATTCTATATTTTTTGCAATAATAGTTTAATCTAATATTATAATGTGATTCAGTGATGTTAATAAATTAACCTCTGTACTTAATAAAAGTTGAAATTAGAAAGTGAAAATGTGAATTAAAATAAATGTAAAATAAATAAATAAATAAATAAAAATGGATAGTGATATCAAGTGCTTGTGTACTATATGATTCCAGTGTTTACTACTCTCACCGACAGTAACTAAACACCATATGAATATGACCTATATTTAAATGAATGTGTGATGAATAATAGACATGTGCATGGCGAAAAAATTAGGTTCGGTTCGGATTGATTCAGATTTTTTCGAATTTCGGTTCGGAGCGATTCGAATTCGGAAAGATTTGAATAAATTCGGTTCGGATTTGTTTCGGATTCATTCGGATTCGAATAAATTCGGTTTGGATTTGTTTTGGATTCATTCGGATTCTAATAAATTTGGCTGGATTCGGTTCGATTCGGTTCAGTTCGGAAATTCGGAATTTCGGTAAGTGTTAGGTGGGGTTAGACTAGTATTATGTACTGTACATTAGGTGTAACCCATAGCAGAGTGATATAACCTAATATACTGTACAATACTAGTGTAATCCATGGCCATCCGAATCTACCGAATAAATCCGAATACATCTGAAGTTATTCGGATTTATTCGGTAGATTTGGCACTATTTTAATTCGGAGATTCGGTTCGATCTGAATCTCCGAATTTGCCGAATTTTCCGAATTTCCGAAACTAACCGAACCGAATCGCACATGTCTAATGAATAATGAAATAACATTTAAGATCAGATTGTGGCTAGTGTAGTACTGTAGCAAACAGTACTATGTGATGGTGCTATAATGTGACTGATTAAAGATGTCAAAGTGTGATTAATGTGTTAAAGATGTCAAAAGACATTAATTACAAATGTAAAAAGAGTGAAGACAAAGAAACTTAATTAAAGAAAAAATATAATAATAATAAATGAAGAACAAGGTGCTGTTCTTTGTGAGTAAATGTGCTAAGGTGACTATATATTGCATCCTTTAAGGCTTATTTATATGAATATTAATACCTTTTATTGTTATGTGTATAAGATATTGCTTTACAAGTATACATGATAGTTGTTATAATCATTCAATCCATATGGTTTTAAACTATTTAATAAGTGTATCCATCTACACTCCATTCTTAATAATGTTTGCTCCATGTCTCCACCTTATATACCTAGGGTTGCCTGTTGTAAGACTGTAAATTTAAGCAAAGATTCATTGCTATTATGTTTGTGGTAAAAATGTTTAGCCACATTGGTTATGACTCTGTTTTTCTCCAAGTCCTTTTTGGCATTTTTGATGTTTCTGCTGTGTTCCATGATTCTTGTTCTTACTTGGCGTGTCATCATTCCGACATAGAACAATTTACATGGACACTGTAGTGTGTAGATAACCCCTACTGTAGTACAGGAGAAGTGAGCCGATAGTGAATGTTTTCTTTCATATCTGTCACAGATATCTTTAATTTTCCATACTCTAGGACATGTGCTACATGTTCCACATGGGAACATACCTTTTGATTTACTCTCTCTTTTGGGCATATGGATATAATGACTTGTGACCAAAGTGTCTTTCAACTTTCTTGGTCTTTTATATCCAATGGATACCCTGTCCCAAATCTGGCTTGCTAATAGGGGATCATTTAGTAAAATGTGCCAGTTTTCATTCAGTATGTTAGTAATTTGTTTAATTTGTGGATTATATGATGTGATTAGTCTTGGTTTATTGTCCATAGTTTTTGAGCGTGGTTGTAATAAAGTTTGACAATCCTTATAAATAGCATGTATTTTTACTTTTTTGATTGAACGTTTACTATAGCCTCTGTCTTGGAGTCTATTGGATAATTTTATCGCTTCTTGTTTGTATATACTGAGATTGGAACAATTTCTTCTTAATCTAATGAATTCTCCCTTTGGGATAGCACTTAGGGTACATGGGGCATGAGCGCTTGTATGATGTAATAAGGTATTGGTGGCTGTTTTCTTCCTATATATAGTTGTACTCACTATTCCTTGTTGGTCCACTTGTATTTGTAAGTTCAAGAAATTCACCATATGATGGCTGTACTCATATGCGAGTTTTATATTAAACTTATTGTTGTTCAACATTGTCATACATTCTGTCAGTATTTGTTCTGGATCTTCCAAATAAACAAGATATCATCTATATATCGGATCAAAAATGGAATATACTGCATATATTTGTCATTATCATCTGTGAATACCGTTAGGTTCTCCCACCACCCTAAAAATAAATTTGCATATGTAGGTGCGCATGCTGTACCCATTGCGGTGCCCTGAATCTGCAAGTAAAAATGATCTTTGAATGTAAAATAATTGTGATGTAATGCAAAGTGTAATAACTCTTTAATGAATTGATTATGATCATGGTTGTCAGTTGCGTTTATCATTAGAAAGTGTGAAATTGCTTTTTCTCCCAAGTGATGTTTTATATTAGTATACAGTGACTCAACGTCCGCTGTAATGAAAAATGAATTAGGAGATAGTGTCATATGATTTAATTTCTGAAGCACTTCCATTGTATCCTTCACATAGGAGGGTAGTATATAAATATTCCCTCAGTCTCTGATCTATGTATTGACTTGGCTTTTCAGTAAGACTTCTGTTGATATCTTTGCGTATTTTAGGGATGAGATAAAATGTAGCCGTAGTTGGGTGTGATTGCGTTAAGAACTGTTTTTCTGTGATATTAATGATCTGATCCTTATAGGCTTTGTCAATGATCTTATCATATGTTTTTATTTGCAATCAATGGATATTTTAAAGGGATAGGAAAGTAAAAATTTAAGTTGCACTAGTAGGAGTTAGCTGCTAATTGGTGCCTGCACACATTTGTCTATTATGATTGGCTAAATAGATGTGTTCAGCTAGCTGCCAGTAGTGCAATGTTGTTCCTTCAGCAAAGGAAAACAAGAGAATGAATTAAATTTGATAATAGAAGTAAATTTGAAAGTTGATTAACATTCACCTAGATTACGAGTTTTGCGTTAGAGGCTATGCGGTGCTAACGAGCAGTTTTCTCTCACCACTCACTTACCTACAGCACTGGTATCACGAGTTTTCAGAAACCCGTCGTTAAAAGACAAGAAGTGAGCGTAGAGAAAAATTTTGCTCATTATCGCACTCCAGTACCAGCTCTGCTTAAGTCAGCAGTGAGCTGGTCGTACGTTCCGTGCACGATTTCCCCATAGGAATCAACGGGGAGAGCCGGCTGATAAAAAGTCTAACACCTGCAAAAAAGCAGCGTAAAGATCCTTAATGCAGCCCCATTTCCTATGGGGAAATAAAAGTTATGTTTACACCTAACACCCTAACATGAACCCGAGTCTAAACACCCCTAATCTTACCCTTATTAACCCCTAATCTGCTGCCCCCAACATCGCCAACACCTACATTATATTATTAACCCCTAATCTTCCGCTCCGGACACCACCGCCACCTACATTATATTTATTAACCCCTAATCTGCTGCCCCCAATGCCACCTACCTACACTTTTTTACCCCTAATCTGCCACCCCCAATGTCGCCACCACTATAATAAACATATTAACCCCTAAACTGCCGCATTCCCGCCTCGCAAACATTAGTTAAATATTATTAACCCCTAATCTGCCGGCCCTAACATCGCCGCCACCTAACTACATTTATTAACCCCTAATCTGCCGCCCCCAATGTCGCTGCCACTATATTAAACGTATTAACCCCTAAACCTAAGTCTAAACACCCACTAACTTAAATATAATTTAAATAAATCTAAATAAATATTACTATCATTAACTAAATTATTCCTATTTAAAACTAAATACTTACGTATAAAATAAACCCTAAGCTAGCTACAATATAATGAATAGTTACATTGTAGCTATCTTAGGGTTTATTTTTATTTTACAGGCAAGTTTGTATTTATTTTAATTAGGTAGAATAGTTATTAAATAGTTATTAACTATTTAATAACTACCTAGTTAAAATAAAGACAAATTTACCTGTAAAATAAAACCTAACCTAAGTTACACTAACACCTAACACTACAATATAATTAAATAAATTAACTAAATTAAATACAATTACCTAAATTAAATTAGCTAACGTACAAAAAAACCCCAACTAAATTACAGAAAATAATAAACAAATTACAGAAATTTAAACTAATTACACCTAATCTAAAGCCCTATCAAAATAAAAAAAAGCCCCCCAAAATAAAAAAAAACCCTAGCCTAAACTAAACTACCAATAGCCCTTAAAAGGGCCTTTTGCTGGGCATTACCACAAAGTAATCAGCTCTTTTACCTGTAAAAAAAAATACAAACAACCCCCCCAACAGTAAAACCCACCACCCACACAACCAACCCCCCAAATAAAATACTATCTAAAAAAAAACCTAAGCTCCCCATTGCCCTGAAAAGGGCATTTGGATGGGCATTGCCCTTAAAAGGGCAGTTAGCTCTTTTGCCACCCAAAGTCCCTAACCTAAAAATAAAACCCACCCAATAAACCCTTAAAAAAACCTAATACTAACCCCCTGAAGATCAACTTACCGGGCCGAAGTCCTCAACGAAGCCGGGAGAAGTCTTCATCCAGATGGGCAGAGGTCTTCATCCAGACAGCATCTTCTATCTTCATACATCCAGCGCGGAGTGGGTCCATCTTTAAGACATCCGACGCGGAGCATCCTCTTCATCCGGAGTCTTCTTACTGAATGAAGGTACCTTTAAGTGACGTCATCCAAGATGGCGTCCCTTAGATTCCGTTTGGCTGATAGAATTCTATCAGCCAATCGGAATTAAGGTAGAAAAAATCCTATTGGCTGATGCAATCAGCCAATAGGATTGAAGTTCAATCATATTGGCTGATCCAATCAGCCAATAGGATTGAGCTCACATTCTATTGGCTGATTGGAACAGCCAATAGAATGCGAGCTCAATCCTTTTTGGCCTTCCAGGACAGACTCGTAATACCGGCGCTATGGAAGTCCCATAGAAAAAAGACTTTTCAAAGTTTACGTAAGTCGTTTTGCGGTAAGGCCAAAGAAGTGTGCGGTACACCTAAACCTGCAAGGCTCGTAATAGCAGCGGGCTTAAAATAGCAGCGTTAGGACCTCTTAACGCTGCTTTTTTACCCTAACGCACAACTCGTAATCTAGTCGATTGTATGTTCTATAGTGATGTTGCGAATAGTTCGCCGGCGAATAGTTCCCGGTGAACATAGCATGTTCGCGTTCGCCGCGGACGGCGAACATATGCGATGTTCGATCTGCCCCCTATTCGTCATCATTGAGTAAACTTTGACCCTGTACCTCACAGTCAGAAGACAAATTGCAGTTGCCTGTCAGCCAGCGTGTGTGTCAGGCTCACAGTGTATACTGTGCCCACTTGCCCAGTGTCACCACTCATATCTGGTGTAACAGTAGTGTACATTTAAAAAAAACAACACTTTTTTGACTGTGAAATAATAGCAGACAGCTGCCAGTACCCAACATGGCTGCCAATAAGGCAGATGGGGAGGGTTAGAGAGCTGTTGGGGGGGGGGGTCAGGGAGGTTGGGGGCTAAGGGGGGATGCTACACCACAGCATATGTAAATATGCTTAATTTTTTTAAAAAAAACCTTTTATTTTAGTACTGGCAGACTTTCTGCCAGTACTTAAGATGGTGGGGACAATTGTGGGGTGGGGGAGGGAAGGGAGCTGTTTGGGAGGGATCAGGGGGTCTGATGTGTCAGGTGGGAGGCTGATCTCTTCACTAAAGCTAAAATTAACCCTGCAAGCTCCCTACAAACTACCTAATTAACCCCTTATTATTATTATTCTTTATTTATAAAGCGCCAACAGATTCTGCAGCACTGTCCAGGGGTACAAAGATAAAAGTACAGTACAATACAATATAAAAGACACCAAAGTTTAACAAAACAAATACAGGGGGAATTGAGGGCCCTGTTCCCGTGGGAACTTACAATCTAGATGGTTGGAGGGTGAGAAACAGGAGGTGGGGACTGCAAAGGTGAGAATGATGTTAGTGTGGAGTTAGATGGGGCAGCAGTTTGGCAGGTAGAATTCATTTTTTACTGATTTAGAGATAGGCTTCCATGAACAGAAAGGTCTTTAGGGAGCATTTAAAGGAGGAAAGGTTAGGGAAAAGTCTAACAGCTCTGGGAAGTGCATTCCAGATGGTTGGTGCCGCACGAGAGAAGTCCTGTAGCCTGGCATGGGAGGAGGTGATGGTAGAAGATGCAAGAAGCAGGTCATTGTTGGATCTTAGGGGGCGGGCTGGAGTATATTTCTTGATGAGTTAGGACAGGTAGGGGGGGCTACGTTGGTAAGGGCTTTGTAGGTCAGGATGAGAATTTTTAATTTAATTCTGCTGTGGATGGGTAGCCAGTGAAGGGACTCGCAGAGAGGTGCAGCAGATACAGAGCATCGGGAGAGGTGGATTAGCCTAGCAGAGGCATTTAGGATGGATTGAAGAGGGGAGAGGCGGGAGAGAGGGAGGCCAGTTAGTAGGTTATTACAGTAGTCAATTCGGGAGATTACCAGGGAGTGGATTAGCTGTTTAGTAGTTTCAGCACTCAGAAATGGATGGATTTTGGAGATATTGCGTAGATGTTGTGACAGGAGGAAGACAGCAATTGGATGTGGGGTATGAAGGACAGATTGGAGTCAAGTGTAACTCCTAGGACGTGAACTTGGGGTGATGGGGAGATAGTGGTGTCACCAACAGTGATTGAAAAGTTAGGAACCGGTGTAGAATTAGAGAGGGGATTAGAAGGAGCTCAGTCTTGGACATATTGATTTTTAGGTGGTGAGAGGCCATCCAAGAAGAAATGCCAGATAAGCAGACACTGATGTGCGCAAGGACAGAAGGAGAGAGTGAAGGGGTGGATAGGTAGATCTGGGTATCATCAGCATAGAGGTGGTAGTTGAAGCCATAGCTACTGATAAGTTTACCCAGTGAGGATGCTAGCCATAATAGACGTGTGATGCGCAGCAGCATTTAGCGGCCTTCTAATTACCAGAAAGCAAGGCCAAAGTCATATATTTCTGAACAAAGGGGATCCCAGAGAAGCATTTACAACCATTTGTGCCATAATTGCACAAGCTGTTTGTAAATAATTTCAGTGAGAAACCTAAAATTGCGAAAAAATGTAAGTTTTTTAAAATTTGATCGCATTTGGCTGTGAAATGGTGGCATTAAATATACCAAAATGGGCCTAGATCAATACTTTGGGTTGTCTACTACACTACACTTAAGCTAAAATTAACTATACAAGCTGCCTACATGCTCCCTAATTAACCCCTTCACTGCTGGGCATAAAACACGTGTGGTGCGCAGTGGCATTTAGCAGCCTTCTAATTACCAAAAAGCAACGCCAAAGCCATATAAGTCTGCTATAATGGCATGTCTGGCACACAGTGTTGGGGCAAGGGTCCATCTGACCACTGATACCTGGTCTGCAAAGCATGGTCAGGGCAGGTATATCACCTACACTGCGCACTGTGAAGCGGGCGTAACTCTTACACTACCTGATCGATACAACATCATACCTGATGTTTTAAAGCACGTTATTCCAAACAATTTAGGAATGTTAGGTGATTTATGCCCTTTATAAATTAAAACCAGACTCTGCATCAACTATGTAATTTTCCATGGGAGTTTTGTCATGGATCCCCCTCCGGTATGCCACAGTCCAGGTGTTAGTCCCCTTGAAACAACTTTTCCATCACTATTGCGGCCAGAAAGAGTCCCTGTGGGTTTTAAAATTCGCCTGCCTATTGAAGTCTATGGCGGTTCGCCCGGTTCGCCCGTTCGCAAACATTTGCAGAAAATTTTTAGGTTCGCGACATCACTAATGTTCTATCCAAATCATGAAAGAATATTTGGGGTTTCCTGTCCCTTTAAGAGTTGGGCCAGGTTTCTCTCTGCACATGTCTAACCCCTCCTGATTGCAATCTATTTTTAAAAACCACCCCATCAGAGATGTTATAAAATGTGCTGGTATATAAGATGACATTTATTCCTGAAAAAGAAATTCAAGAGAAGGAAGAAATACACTGAAAATAACATGACAGTAAAGAGGTGATTTTAATTTCTGCTGTATCTGAATCATGACAGTTTAAAGTTAGGTGAGCTATCCCTTTGAGCTATCAGCTTAAGATTCTATTGAATCAAACATCAATTCAAATTTTAAAATCCTTGTCTAAAATATTACACTGTGTGTCCTTATGTCAGCATCAATGTTTATCTTTAATACTAATTTCATATATACATACATTCAAAGTATAATATACAATGTAAGAAATGGCACTTACAAGTTCTGATGAGTGATGATCAATGACACAAGTATCGAG